>NW_023494793.1:12235776-12673276 GCF_904425465.1 Colossoma macropomum | reverse complement strand
AAGACTTTTCCCAGAACCATAAGTCCAAAACAAGACCATTTTAGAAACCTTTATTTTAAGAGAATAGGTAATAATACAATCTTCACTTTAAAATGGTCCCACAAAAGGTCCTTTGAGTGATGCCATAGAGGAACCACTTTTGGTTCCCTAAGGACCATGTTTGAGAAAGAGATATGTGAGTGTGAAGAACACTTTTAAAAGCTTACAGAACCTTCACATAATGTAAAAGTTACATAAGCACTTTAAGGTTCAACTTTACATTATGTGGAGGTTCTTTACAATTTGAAAAAAGTATTTCGCACTCATTTGCAAACACAGTCTCTAAAGAGCCATCGATTGACAGGTTCTTTAGGGAGCCAAAAGTGCGTCTTGTACACTCTTAAAACTAAAGGTGCTAGAAAGGGTTCTTTGTGTGATCCAATAAAGAACCACTTTTGCTTTCCTAAAGAATATTTTAGGGGATGGTTCTTTGGAGAGACATTTTGGAAATTAGATGTGTAAGTGTGGAGAATAACCTCCACATGATGTAAAGGTTCTGGGCAGAACCCGTAAAGTGGCAAGAAATGTTTGCACCATATGAAAGTTCTCCAATCCTTTATAAGGTTCTTCATGCTCCAAAATCTCAAGTCTAGTCAAAGCAAAGTTTATTAATATTGCGCTTTTTACAAAAGGCGTTGTCACAAAGCAGCTTTACAGGAAAATCCGGGTCCAAGCCCCTATAAGCAAACAACAGTGGCACGGAAAAACTCCCTACGAGCAAGACGAAGAAACCTCGAGAGGAACCAAGACTCAAAAGGGGAAAACATCCTCCTCTGGTCGACACCGGATAGCAAACCATAACAGCAGAGAATGAGGTTTGACCATTAGCATAAGTATAAAATCTCTTTTTCAAACCAGATTCCTCAGGGAACCAAAGTAGTTCTTCTATGGTATCATTCACAGACCCTTTGTGGCACCTTTTGGTGAGTGTATGGCACTACACAAAGAACCTTTTTCTAAAGAACCCATCATTATTTTTGAGAGTGATATGGTTGTTGGCGGTGGCATCATATTTAAAGGACAAGTATTGAATTTTAGTCCAGAAGTATCATTGTCAGTTCATTGTGTGGACCTACTTTTAAGGTAATGCTTCCAAAAATGCTCATAAATAAATAAACAAAAATGTTCAATCTGTTTAGACTTAAGGCAGCAGTTTGCATGGACCCTTTGTTGGGTTACAATTTTTACATAAAAGAAAGTCTTATTGATTAAGATCTGACCGCAGTATTATTTCATCATTATTTATCAGAAAAACAGCGCTATTTATTTATGTTTTTTAAGTACATTATAACAAATACTTTTAATTTACTTGCAATTTACTCTCATTTTCCTGCCTCTATTCTAGGCACTCAGTTGTTCAATAACCAGTTACTGGCTTAATTACAGCTGAACAGACTGAAGTGGTAAACTTAAACACAACACATCATCATGTTTAATAAAGCACAAACATGTAAAATGCACCAAAACCTCACATTTAGCATGAGCAAGACCTGTTAAACCACAAGAACAGGAATCAACAAAATCACTAAGAATGCTAGAAAAATAGCATACCTTACTTGGTCATATTGGTTGCCATTTATTACTTTAACATCATAATATATCATTGAAAAGACAAAATTTGTGTTTTCTTGCAATTTTCTATTAAAACGTAGTGACTTTTTCCTGCCTTGAAAATGTCTTCTGATTTTTGATGACATCATCATGCACTAGTGAGTGGGGGAAAATAATATAAAAGTTATAATAATCACATCAAGTTTCACCTCCCCCTCCCACCATCCCCACCTCTCAATGAGGGAAGAAATTCACCTACCCTCTTAAGAAGGTTATTCTTAAAGGGTTCTTTAGTAAAGGGAATGGTTCTATTTAAAGCCATGAGTTTTATATAGAATCATTCAATGCTTAAATGGCTCTTTGCATGTTGAAATCGTTCTTCAGATTGACTGAGAATGTGCTTGGTTCTACATAGGACCTTTTTGAAAGTGGTTCTATATAGAACCCCAAAGGGTTTTGCTGTTTTTTGCAAGCTTCAAAAAATAGCAGAACTCTTTTTGCTTCTATATAGAACCATATACAACACATTCTCCATCAATCAGAAGAACTATTTCACCAAGCATGAAATGGTTCTGTATAGAACTCATGGTTCTAAATAGAGCCATTGCCTTTACTACAGAACCCTTGAAGAACCGTCTTTTTAAGTGTGTGGCATATTTTCCGTTCACATTGGCTTTAAATCTAGTTCAACTAATTGAATATAATACATGATTAAATGAACACAAACAAAACAAGAAGATTTCTGACAGTGTGGCACTTAAGCAGAAATGAAATTCCCTGAACATTTAATCTAAGAACACTGTTTTATGGTGTACTGCATCAACAGTACAGATATCACTGAGAATTTCATTTCAATATATTGACACAAAATAAGTAACATTCAGATGCATGTCCTCTCGCCAGTGAAAACTCTCTATTTCTCTGTGTAGAGACTGAAAAAAAGGATGAAATGTGGAAAATATACATTTTTATCTCATAAGCAGTAATGTCATAGTATGGTCCTTTAATGTACTGTAGACTCAAACTCAGTTCAGTTCAGTTTCAGGCCTAATTTTATAATAAGTACTCAAACACAATCACAATTTTCTTTTCTTCCGTTACTGATACTAAAAGCCTGAGTACTGACTGATACCAAACCAATATTTTTTCTGCTTGTCTAAATGATCACATACTTGGCTGAAACTGCGTTAAGTTGTCAAGTAGTCTTAGGAAACTTGCTTATATTGTTTCTGACAATGTGGCATACTGTTATTTATAAAAATCAACAAAAGTGCAGGAAAAAATATTACATTATTTATTTACATTTAATAATGCAAGCGAAAGACAAACACTGCAAAAAATTGATTCCAATTGATTTTAAGTAACACTGTTTCTAAAGATGGGACAATACTGCTCTTTCTTTTCTGACACAGATACTGATGTTGAAACCTTGATTATCGGCCGATACCGATCCAGTATTTCTTCTTTTAAAACTGCTAAGCTTTAAAATGAGCTGTTTTAAATTGACACTTCACTTACAGGGGAATTTCTCCCTTTTAAATGAAAAAGTGTAAACAAAGTCAGTCAGAGTGGTTTGATGTGAAATGAGAAACTTCTCATCTCAGAACTATTCACAGTAGTGGTGACAGGAGCCAGACATCTGAAGCTTTTAATGCCCCCAAAAGCCCAACACAAAATACATCATGTCTGAGACACTGTTTTAAGATATGTATACATATGATGGTGAAATAGTCCCCCCAAAAATTAGGGTTTACCTCTATTTTATCTTCACCAGCATTACATATTAAAACTCATGTAGGTTCACTGGTGGTTTTGGTTAGTAAATTAAATTTGTGTTGTAGACATCACACCCCCTGGTTCCTATCACCACCACTGCAAAGAAATTTGTCTACAATGGCAAGTTTCTCTACAATGAACTGTTTAGCATAAAACTACTCTGAATTATGTGGAAATTTTAAAAAACAAATTGGTGGAATTCCCCTTTAAGATGAACATCTACAAGTAGACAATCACAGTAGACAATCAAACTGCACTCTGCTACCCTACAGGAAGAAATAACATCACATCACATGGTGTGAGTGAGTGTGTGAGGCTAGATGTTTTACAGCATTGAACTGGATTCATTCTCCCCCCCCAGTATCCAATCCAGCATTTGTTGCTGATATTGACCTGATATCTGGTATCAGTCTGATGCCACCTCTTAAGCCTACTGTGCAAAATTCTAAAAAAAAAAAAATAGCAAAACAGAACTAAAGTGGGAGAGGTTGGGAGAGAAACACTTCAAATGTTAAAGACAGAATATAATGTGTCTAAACGACCTCTATAAACCACTTTAAAGATGCTTGAATGCACTAGACATGGAACAAGCTCTAATGTAAGAGCAGTGCCCAACCCACACTCCAGGAAAACATGGCTGTAAACGTGAGAAAGCATGTGAAATTCAGTAAGAGAGACGAAGCATATGGGTAACTGCAGTAGACTTTGCACAGTGCTTTTCACAATAGGTATTGTCCCAAAAGCAGCTTTGCAGGTCCAGGCCTGAAAGCCACACTGAGCGAGCCAAAGGCAACAGTGTCCAACACAAATCCCTGTGATGAATTAAAGAAAGCGACTCTGAGGAAGCCGGACATACAGTTCAAAAGTCTTATGTGTAAAACCTTTCACTGGGGTGGTGAGCAGGGGTGGCACCACACCTCCAAAACCAATTGTTCCTAAAAAAAAAAAACAAGCAAACAAACAAACAAGAACTCATGGCTTAAGCATTCTAACAAAACTCTGTATTTTCTGTATTTTTCTAACTGACATCGATAACTTTACTGAAAACAAGAAATTCTTGTTATGTTTTATTTGCTTACTTTATTCTAACATTGTATCATCTTTGTACTGGAAAATACACACTTATTGCCAAGATGAATAGTTTTAAATAATTTTCATCAGAGGGACGAGGCACACTGTAAACCAGGAGCTGAACATGATTGGCCACTGTTGCTGACCTGCCAACATGAGGGTGTTATGATTAAGACTTAAAAAAACAAAGCAAGCTTGGGCACCATCTGATGACACTTTCTCCTGGTCTGGGAAACACTTGCTTTGTGTAAGTCCACTAATAGGTGCATGTCTGGATTGAGTTTATAAAGCTGTAGGTCGTCGCAGAACAAAATTCATACTTAAAACAACCAGTGTGGCATAACTATTAAAAAAATAGAGTAAACTGAACTGAACTGATTAAGATGAAGGGTTTGTTATAGTACATTCAGAGATCTATATTAAGCTAGTAATGCTAGTAATAGGCAGCAAATAAGAATAGAGGACTCAACTGACTCAGAAACACTGATGACCATCAGTACGACGTGAGCTTCTCAGATCTATGTGTAACAAATGATTCAATGCTTAACTTAAACAATGGTGGGGAAACCAGAGGGAGTTGAAAGGCCTAGAAAGTAACATCAAGGTTGCTATTTTTCTGTTGGACAGGTAAATACCTGGTTTGTTTTGTTCATGGGGGAATTTGTTATTTTCTGAATTATGTAGCCAACGTAGCTAGCCATTTATGTAGTGACATTATGTATTAGTCCAGTGCTATATATCAGTTCATGCATGTTTATGTGTTTTGGGGCAGTAGCTTTGGAAAGAGGGCTGAAAGGTGGGATTTTTTCTGTTGGATTTTTCCAAAACTAGCTTACAGTCTCTGGTTTCTACAAAATCACCTACTCCAGGCTTTAAGTGAAAACATCCAATCATTTTTACAGTTTTACAGCCGTGTAGATGTTGCGCATATCTAAACCAAGTGAAGGTCTCACTTGGAGTTTGTTATGTGATATGAAGAGGGTGAGAACCAAAGTAACATTGATAACTATTATTGGTGAGTTTGTGGAGTTTGACAGTAATGAACACTGTGGCTGATTTGCATCTGAAATTTAAACAGAAGCAAACTTTCAGTCTTTCTTTGTGTTCATGGAATTCTCAGCAGGTCTCTGCTCTGCCCACTGTCATTGAAAAAAGTGTTGCACTGAATTTATTTGATTTAGGTGTATACATTGGTTCCACATGACTAAAATACATTACATTATCAACCTATTTCTTGCACAAGAAGCTTACAGTTCATCAAGTTAATGCAATCAGGGTGCATGGCCTTCTGTATGAGCTTAACTAACTTTTCATTGGCACAGCAGTGGAACAAAACAGCCCTGATGACGTCTTCATGATTAGGTTTTTTTTTTTTTCATAGGTTTTATAAAATGTGATATATGCAAAATACCATGGTAAATATCACATATTGTAAAATGTCTTCAAGCATCATGATGCTATAGTTTCACTCACCCTTAGAATCAATGTAACATTATCAATTTAATGAAACCAAATTAAGATGACTGTATATTTTCATAATGTTTGAAATCAGGTAAGGAGCAGTTACTGCTTTTTTGAGCCATGCGTGGCTTCTATCATAGACCTAGAATTTATTAAATACCTTTCACTGGTTGATTTTGAGCTCTAAGGCCTGCCATCCTGATAACCACTAGATGTCCCTATAAGTCCTTCTACAGAGTTCTCTACTCCAAGACATGGTAGTAAAAGAGCTGAACCATCCCTGGAAACCCAACCAAATTTGAACATGGACATGGCAATGGTATTTATCAGTGTACCCCCAAAACATAATACAAAATAATGTACATTTCAGTGAGGAACACCAAATCCTCCTTTGGCATGAATAATATTAATAAAGTCTATGAAATAAGTTGAGCTAGGATTTCAGATTTTTTTTATCTGCTATTCTAGTTTCATTTCCAATATGCTAATGTACTCTGTCGATATCTAATCCATGATGCATATGAAGTTTCAAAAGTCTGGGATGGCAGTAAGTCCTAATTTAAGCAGGAAATTTTTTTGTTTTGGAACAAACCTGACGCTTTAACAGCAAGGCACATAAAATAGGGCATTTGTGATTGCAAGTGCAGCAGTTTCAGCAAATTTATTACAGGCTGCCTTAGTTCTCGTCTTAGCATATAAATCTGATGGCTATCAAAATAAACCCTTGCTGTGTAACTCCCAGAACAGCCTGTCCTGACCCTGTCCCATAACAAAGTCTTATAAAATGTCGCCCCCTGCTGGTGCAAAAGTCAGAGTTTGGCACAGTATCCTCTGGCTACTGGGCAGTTGCATAAGTGAGTTGTCTTCTACCCAAAATCTTTTTGCTAGCGAGGAACAAAACACTTCTAACCACAACAGAATTAGCAGTGTACTTCAGTGTGTAGTTCTGTTATATCCATATCCATCACATTATCAGACATGTGTAAATGCCATCCACACGACTTTAAAAAGAAAGAAAAACACCTAAGCACTAAGCATTTTTATATACCAGACTACTAAATAAAAAAGTCTGAAATGGTTTGAAACCAATAAACCAAAGAAATCAGGTTTCTATAAGAAAAATCTTTGATTTAGAGCTAAAGTACCAATGCAGAATCAAATAAATCAGATGCAATTGCCAGAAATTCTGTATGATGCATCGATTCACTGACAAATAAATAAAGCTTAGGTTACTGAGTACCATCATTCAGAATTCCCAATTTCCAACCTGGAGTGTGACAGTGTGGCACAGTTTAGTATTCTCTATACCCTACTGCTCCAGCTCTAGCTCATCAGATAATTATCAAGTTCTTTTGGAAGCGCTGGAGTAACTTTAATACTAAGCAAGACCTTGAGTGTTCTCCAGGTTTGACAGGCCTTGTTTAAATAATGCTTAGAGGTGGCTGAAATGGGCAAAACATACAAAAATGATGCTTCGAGGTGGTTGGAATTGGCAAAATACACAAAAATAATGCTTAAAGATTTCAGGTGGTACTTTTCGGTGGGTCGAAAGTTAAAGAAATACTTCATATCATCATGTAATACACTACAATCACAGCAGGCCAAATACACTTGCATGCACAAGGGATTCACCTTGGTGGGATTCAAAAGTGTATACATAAGCAGACAATACAGAATGCAAAAAGTGTTTGTGATGTTTGTGCCATACTTAATAATGTATTAAGTTCATTGTGTTGGGAACGAAATGTCAAACCAACATATATATATACATATATTTCAAACAGACCATTCAAAATAACATTTTGTTAAGTAACCTATAGAACTTCATTGAAATGCATCAGTGATTAAAGTGTACAAATACTTTTTGGGGCCTCTGTATGCAAAGTATGTAAACTAAATGTATATTCAATGATAGGGACTAAATTAAAAATGATTGTACATTTGCAAATGTGCCAAGCAAGATGTGAAAAAAAAATGCATGAAAAGTGTGCATATAGCACTAGAATCTCGTTGTATAATGCTTTGGTAGCTGTTGTGCTCCTGTTTAGACTCTTGTTGAAAGTGGTAGCAAATACTTGCGAGACCTCATCGTTTATTGCACAAGTTAACTTCACAGATTAAGTGCTGCATTGTCATGGGCTTAAAGCCGAGCTGAGATGCTTGACAGTGTTAGAGAGAGTATAATGTGTTTAAAAAAAGCAATTGGGAAGATAAGAGGCAGGCTTGAGAAATCCTCTCTCCAGTTTCAGCAAGATGCCAGAGATTTAGCAGATAACAGGACATTATCTGTTCCTCTCTGTCTCCCCCTGCGGCTTACTTCACACTACTGCTGAGTTGGCGAGTCATTTACTCTTGTGGCAGTGTGTGTGTGTGTGTGTGTGTGTGTGTGTGTGTGTGTGTGTGTGTGCGCACAGTCCAATAGTAACACTCTTGTACCTCGCATTGTACCTACAGAAGGGAGATAAAAAGAAAGCAGAAACATTAATATCATATAATGTGAAAACACCAAGTATTTTGCTTTACATTAGCAGCTACCTCTTTATACAGTACACTCCAATCAGCCATAACATTAAAACCACCTCCTTGTTCAGCACACGTCTGTTTTATCAGCTCCACTTGCCATATAGGTGCATTTTGTAGCTACAATTAGACTGAATCCGTCTGTTTTTTTATCCTGTTCTTCAATGGTCAGGACCCCCACAGGACCACCACGGCGCAGGTATTATTTGGGTGGTAGATCATTGTCAGCAATGCAGCAACACTGACGTGGTGGTGGTGTGTTAGTGTGTGTTGTGCTGGTACGAGTGGATCAGACACAGCAGTGCTGCTGGAGTTTTTAAACACCTCAGCGTCACTGCTGGACTGAGAATAGTCTACCAACCAAAACTATCCAGCCAACACACACTAACACACCACCACCATGTCAGCGTTACTGCAGTGCTGAGAATGATCCACCACTCAAATAGTACCTGCTCTGTGGGTGTTTCTGACTGTTGAAGAACAGGGTAAAAGGGGGAATAACAAAGTATGCAGATGGACTACAGTCTGTAACTGTAGAACTACAAAGTGCACCTATATGGTAAATGTAGCTAATAAAATGGAGTGTAGAAACGAGGAGATGGTTTTAATGTTGTAGCTAATTGGTGTGTATGCCAATACAGGCGCCTATATTACATATGAGAAGAGAAAAAGCAATCAGTGCTTAGAGGACTGTGCTTGTACTGTTTTAGAAGAGTTGTGTATTACTATTTATCTTAAATGCCAAACGGGAAAAACAGCCAAGAAATTTTGGCAAATCATTGGAAGAATCACTGTATATAACAATATAAAAAATGCTAATAAAAGCTATAAAAATGGATAATACAGCCTTAAAGGTAACAGTTCCTAGATGGTAAAGAACTTTCACATTAGGTTCTTTAGAGTTTACAGAAAGTTTCTTCACACCGTACATCTCATATACATAATGTAAAAAATTCCATAGCTATTTTGACAGTGCATTAAGTGCATGAATAACTGTATTACACTTTAAACTGTAACATACTTTTAAATGCCCTGCACTGCGTCATACTGCTCTCACCGTTTGCCCAGGTGGGGCTAAAATGGGACGTGGGGGTAAAATGCGTACTTGGTAGAAAATTTTGGTTGAAACCCGTATAAAAATAGCACTTTTGACTATGCAGAGGCAAAATCCAGCCAATCGTCGGCACCATTAAGCACGCCAGCTCCTTGTTGGGAATTTTCCCGTTCCACCTTAAAAGGTGCAGCAGCTACACTATGCACCTTTTAAGGTGGAACGAGTCAACTTTAGCCTCGTCCATTAAGCGTGTATCTCGACGAGAATGTCCAAACCTTGTAGGTTAGCTTATCGCACTAACGTGGAGATTAAATGTATTTTCTGAGCAGAGTCCAAATGCTGCTGCTGCTTCAGCCCGCGCGCGCGCTCTCATTTCAAATTCAAAATTTAACGGAAACGTAACGGATCAGCGGGACTGCAGCTCAGTTCAGCGATTATTTCAACTGGTAAGCTACAGGTGAGTAAAATATTTTTTTTATTTTTTGTCTATTCTTCGAAATATCGTGCTGTTATCGTTTACACACTGATAATGTATCCTAATTAAGTACGCTTGACCGTTTATTTAAGTTTATGTTCATTTATCGTGGTCTGGTAACGTTAAACCTGTGTCGGTGCAGTCAGAAAACCTAGTTAATACTAGCCAAATAGCCTAGCAGGTTAACACTGACTGTAATAACGTTAGCTGTTATTTTCTTCAGGTATTTGACGCAGAGTGGTGTGATGAGCAAATCTCAGATCGTGAGTGGTAAGTCAGCTGTCAAATTGTCTTCACAGAGACGTTATAAAGGAGAATACAGGTCGCTGAATGAATGGAAAGCTCATCATTTTAAACATGGCTTCTGTTTACCAGGGAATTCCCACTCTGCAATGTCTTCCGGGCTTCTCAAACGCTAGAGGGCGCTCCCGAGCGAGTCCAAAATGAATAGGTTGATATGGAGCATTTGAGCAAAAGTAGTTTTAAATGCTTAAGTTTATAAATGTTTAAACATTTTTAATATCAAAAGGATACAGTCATGTCCCAAACACTGAACAGCATTAAACATTTTAACACGGCACCTTATGTATGTCCATGACGTCTGTGAGCGCGAACAGCCAATGAGCTGCTCCACTCGCCAAACAATCAGCGCTCACTAGCAGCAGTGCCCGCTTTCTGTCCAAAACCCGTTTGCTGTAGAAAAAAGGAAATATATAGTTACGTTTTCTCTCCTATTTAGTGAAATACATTCTTCTACTTTCTAAAATTAAAGAAATGTTCTGGGCGAGTGATTAGAAACTATTTTAACTTAAAACTTTTTCAACTATAACTGTACGGCCACTACCATCACAGCTTTTAACTGGTGGGCCGGTACCCTCAAGTTTTTTTTTTTTTACAATTTAATCTTTTAATAAATTACTCAGTAACTAGCAAGGCTAACTACTGAGACGTAACTATATTAACCTGCAGTCAGCTTTTGTGTGCCCTTAAGTTTATGCAGCATCAGCTTTTAATATTGACAGTTCTACAGGTGAGAAACTGATGTGTGAGAATCTAATTTCAACTTTTTCCACATCAACTATTATTGTTGCCCCAGTGCTGTAGCGGAAAGTTTGCTTGTAGGACACAGCCTACTGTCTGTTTTAGGACTGAGTATGACACATGCTGATTTATTATCAGGTGCATATTGATTTCTAACTATAGATTTATTAACCAGTGTTTACAGGAATGTAAACACTGGTTAACATTCCTGTAAACACTGGTTATAGGGATGTACAAAATAATGTGAAGCAAATTGACATTGTCAAGGGGCAAAGTTATATGTATGTTTAATAGTTTTACCAGACTCCACCTTATGTCATGCATTATTTTGCTCACTGGTTTTGTCTGCAGGTTGTTTTACAGATGGCAGCCCTGTCATTCAAAAATGTGTATCTTTAAAGCTAATTGTATAGCACTTTGGTGTAGGCTTGTTTAAGTAAATGTAAATTGAGTTGTGTGGTACTTTTGTTTACTATGATTTGTGCTGTTTGTCAGGTTTAATACTTTTTTGTGTTTTTGCAATTAGAGATTGGTGCTAGATGTTAATTTTTACCTACTTATCTAACATTTTTTTTCCTGTAATACTGAACTTTGTTATCAGTCGTATCTATTTACCTTTATTTATCTGTGTGAGTGAGCACTTCACCTGTGTACAATTGTTCAATTCCAACAATACGTCTCATAGACACAACCTCACCTGTGAATAGAGTCATCTGCTTTGGTGGAGAGAGACTATGAACTTTTGTCAGCATTTTTGGCTTTTGTTTTGTACATCTGGGCCCAGTCAGTTACATAATTTTACCGGCCTAAAAATAAGGCCCAAAATAATGTACTTGCTGTTCTTCCGGTGTTAAATGGACTCATTTGTGGAGGCAAGCCAACGTGGACACAGGTCGCTGTTAGTTTGTGTGTGTATGTGTGTGTTATTTTTGAGGTTGAGTTTAGTAACTGGAAAGGGCTGCAGATGGGCTCTGCTGCATGATGGTAAGGAAGCTGTCATATTAGATTTGGGAGAGCTTAGGGCCGAAACTTTCTTGTGTAGACATTTTAGCCACAAATAGCAGCACAATAATGAAAGGCCTGTTAGAGCCCTGTGACCGGGTCTTGGATTGAATCGTTGTCTCATCTTTTACTGTTGCCTGTGTTGAAACTCCTTCTTCGCTTAGTGAATCACGTTTATTTATGCTGCTTTAAGCCACCTTTTGTTTTGATCTGGGCTTGGCCTGAAGTATCCTTTTGCTGTAAGAATCTGTGGCTTTGCTGTGGCAAAAAGATCACATTGCTGTAAGCTATGAATAATTTCTCTGATTTTGGTTGAACTGTCCAGCCATTTTCAGTGGAGGTAGTTGGAGGTAAAAAAAAAAATCCAGCTTTTACTGATTGTATTTCATTCAGTATTCTTTTTTTCTGCACTCATGATTGATTTCTCCATAGCTGTTTTAAAGATAAAAATAACAAAGAATACAATTTTATCAATGTTGAAAATAATCAGCAGTCAGTAACAGAGCCTTACTTGGTATTGGAGTTCACATCAGTACAATGGTTGTTATTATTATTATTAGCATATTTTCACAGTTTTGACTACCAGTTAGCTCACGTAGTTGCTGAACTTGGTGGAACTGTGGAGTTCTTTTTACAAATAAAACTAAAATTCAAAAGTGGAAGTCACTAAAATAAAAAAGTAAAAAAAATAATACTCTTGTTATGGTGCTTAAGTACATTTTCCCCTCCACTGTATTTTTTTGGATAGAATTAACTCATAATACTTTTACTTTATTTCTAATAAATGTATTTTAATGCCAGTTCATTAGGAAATATAGCAGAATATTACTTTAAAAGAGCACTGGGTTGGCAAGCTGATTGCATTTTTAAGGCTATTATAAACTACCATTTGTTGAGGTCATTATTATTCATCTTTTCACAACTGAATACTTAGCAACCTTGGCCTAGACTCACATTCAGTTCTCAAATATTTTTCCTTTGTTTACATATAGTAGACCTCCTTTGGTGCGTACAGACATTTCAGCTGCATATGCATATTGGCTGCAAAAAGACTAGCTTTGTGCAGTTCTAATCCAGTATGGTGTATGTGTAGACAAATCTCTGATTTATCACAGGTTCATGAATAATAATTTTGAAAAAATAATAGAGTGGGGCAGCGCAGCATAATAAATTACACTGGGGTGGTGGTGTTACTGGAAAACCAGACTTACTAGCAGAATCACTATAAAATGTAGTACAATCCTGTTTCCAAAAACGTTGGAACACTGTGCACAATATAAATAAAAACTGAATGCAATGATGTGCAAATCATTTAGACCCTATATTTAAATAAAAATAGTACATAAACAACATATCAAACATTGAAACTCAAAAATTGTATTGTTTTTTTGAAAAATATATGCCCATTCTAAATTTAATGCCATCAACAGGTTTCAAAAAAGTTGGGATGGAGGCATGTTTACCACTATGTTACATCAACTCTTATTGTAAATACACTCTGTAAGCATTTGGGAACTGAGGAGACAATTGCTGTAGTTTTGGAAGTGAAACATTTTCCTATTGTTGCTTTTTATTGGATTTCAGATGCTCATCAGTTTGGGGTCTCCTTTGTCATATTTTTTGTTTCATAATGTGTCGTGTTTTCAGAGGTTACAAGTCTGGACTGCAGACAGGCCGGTTTAGCACCTGGATTCTTTTACTACAGAACCATGCTGTTGTAATACGTGCAGAATGTGGTTTGGTGTTGTCTTACTGAAGTAAGCAAGGCCTTCCCTGAAAAAGACATCGCCTGGATGGCAGCATATGCTGCTCCAAAATCTGTACATATCATTCAGCATTAATGGTGCCATCAGAGATGCGCACATCACCCATGCCATCATGGATGTTGACTTTTGAACTATGTACTGATAAAAAGCTGGACGGTTCTTCTCCTCTTTAGTCCGGAGGACAGAGTGTCCATGATTTCCAAAACAAATTTCAAATTTTGATTTGTCGGACCACAGGACACTTTTCCACTTCACATCAGTCCACCTTAAATAAGCTCAGGCCCAGAGAAGGCAGCAGCATTTCTGGATCCTATTTATATATGGTTTCTTCATTGCATGGTAGAGGTTTTATTTGCATTTGTGGATGCAGCAATGAACTGTGTTAATACGCAGTGTTTTTTTGAAAGTGTTCCTGAGCCCATGCAGTGATTTCCTCTACAGAATTGTGTTTTCAGCTCAGTGCCACCCAAAGATCACGGGCAGCCATTTTTGGTATTCGGCCTTGTCCCGTACATACAGAGATTTCTCTGGATTCTCTGAATCTTTTAATGATAGCATTATTGTAGATTATGACGTTCTGCGCTGTTTATGTTGAGAAAGGTTATTATTGACTTGTTGCACCGTTTGCCTGCTCAGTCTTTCACGAGTGGTGAACCCCTCCCCATCTTTACTTCTTAAAGACTCAGTCTCTCAAATTACAAATACTTCAGTAGGCTGTCTTAACATCAGTGAGCCAATAAGTGTCTTTGTTCCAAAATCTTCAGTGGTAATTTGTTGTCATAAGCATGTTATTAACATCAGCACATCTTAAATTCTGCACGGTGCTCCCTTGATTATTCAGCAGTTTGCAGTAACATATAACTTTGTATAATAAATAACTACAGGTGGTGTTTGGGTGAGGAGTAAAGTAAATTTAAATTTGGACTGTTTTTTGTTTGGTAAATTGAACCTTTTGATGCTATTCAGATTTAATGTTTTCTACATTACTGACATACTGACCATGACTTTTGGCTACTCTGAGTCTATGGAGTGAACAGCTTTTGAGAACTGTCATTGTCAATTGTCAATTGTCAATGCTAATGATTGTTCCCTATTGCTACCGTGTCCTTGTGTGTTTCTCAGTTTCCGCAGAGAGTAATTGCCAGCATTACAGCGCTTGTATATGGATGTACAACACATAGGTGTTTAAGCTCTACCTGTGTAATATTTGTGGGATATTTCTTGAATGTTTGCTCATTGACTTGAACACAAGATCATGATCTTGTCCCAGAGCTTTCCTCATAAGACACTGACAGATTAGTTTCAAAGGCATCGTTTTCCGTAGTTTTCTTTACATTGTACAGGGAGAGAAAACATGTTGAGTATGAATATGAAGGAAAGAAAGCATTCTACATCAAAAGTTATGCAGAAACTTTCAAGATATTCACTCTGATGTTACAAGATGTCGCTGGCGTAATAGTCTGCTTAGGATATTTGTGAGTGAGCTAAGTGAACGATGGAGTAAATGGAACATGACGGAATCGATGTTGAGCTGATGCTGCTGCATCACCTACTCCTGTGAGTGAGTGTGGAAAATGAAAAAAGGCCTTCAGGACTCATCCAAATTGGCATGAAATTATCTTGCTCCCCACTGCTAGAGATAGCAGCTGCTTCGCTTCGCTTTTTTTGCACGACTCGCTTCCTTTCCTCAGGCTTCTTTATGGAACAGAGTTGCTTTGCAGTTTCAGCGCATTTGCAAAGTGAGTTTAAGAAAGTTCATTTCGAAAGGCATGAGTGCCCCTTGTCCCTACTTACCACTTCACAGTCCCATTTCTGATTGGTCTGCTGGTCACACACAGCAGAGCTTTGATAGACAGACAAAGAACGAATCTCCAAAATGTACAAGCATGTGATGTATTAGCATGTCTATAGCAGATTTATAAGATGTATTTGACACAGGGATCTTCATAAAGTATTATGAGTAAATCTAAACTTTTTTATCTTAACTATTCATGGGCAGAGTTGTTCAGATTGCTTGTGAAGTGTATTATATAATCAAATGTTGGTTGTCTGATATTGCATTGATAATCAAGTGTTTGGTAGAAGATTCTGATATTATGAAATAATAAGAAATGATTGCTGAGTAGATATGTGCTGGTATTCAGAACAATTTTTTTTTCAACTAAAAAAAAATACTTTCATTGAAAGAATCGTTCATTCCAAGTACTTATTTGTGTTGAATAAACGTAGTTAATTTACGTATTACCACGTTTTTTAGGTTGAACTGACGAGCCAGTTTTACAGTGTACTACATCACAGTTAAGATGACGAGACGATTCTGATTGCTCAAAAGCAATGCAAGAGTGTATGCTAACCTTGTAGCTAACGTTAGCATATGTGTTTAGCAGTTCTCTCCAACCAGTCAGTAATCTGTAGTGTTTTTACGTCATCTTTTGGTATCAGCTCAACTCACTTGGAACCTCAACGGAGGTGGCACCAAAAACAGTACCAGGCAACAGGTACCAGATTGGTGTAGTGGAAAACCAAAAAGGCAAGTAGAGTTGAGTCGGGCCGGTACCATGCAGTGGAAAAGCGGCTTTTGTGTCTGTGATGGAGTCAGTAACACTTCTGTGTGAGCAGGGCCTGCTTCACTGCATTTGTTCATTAAGGCGGCAGCCACACTTAGTTTACGTCACATGGTATCAGAATGTTGGTGCTCATGAATTTTTATGAGTATAAATACGACTAAATGACCAAAATTGGTATCGATGCATCCCTACTTTTTAATTGCAGTTAAAAGTACATACCATCTCACCTTTTGCGTACTGCTGAAGCTATGTGGCCCACAAAACGGCATTCAGGACAGCCCCAAAATAAAAGTAATTGTATTCATAGTTTATGTTTTTGCCATATCACCCACTCCTTACTTCATGTCTGTGTCTAGCTGGAGCTGTACTAAACCGTTGGCTTGATCCCAGTTTGATATGGGGAAAGCCATTAAGACACTAGTACAAATTAGCATTATCGCTACAGACTTTCACTTTAAGCACGTTTATAACATGAAATGTATGGCAGATGCACATTTATGTTTATATGATTAAGAAATGTAAATATTTAAGAAATTATTCATATATCTCCTTCTTTATGTTGGAGGCACAAAAGGTCGCAGTGCAGGGCAGGGGTTCTCAGCTCCAGTTTTGACTGCAAATCGGCATATATGATAACTATACAAATAGTAAGCATTTATACTTGGAGTTTTTATTGATTTTACTAATAATAATTATTTACTTGTACATACTGTATATGTATAAACAACTACAAACTACTGCTATTTAAAATGACATTGAGAATATAGTTTGTTTAGCTTCAAACATAGTTTTTTTTATGTAATATTTTATAATATTGTAAAACATGGCAAAAGATTTAGTAAGTAAAGTGAACAAAAAATTGTTAAAATGGCACATGCCTATTGCTAAGAATGTAAAGAAGCACTAGATGTCTGCAAAATATCTCTAACACCCTCCCCATACCAAAAACTGCTGTCAAAAAAGAAATGGGAAAGTCCATGTGATAAAAAGTATGATCACAAATTATTCCCTGTGTTGATATTTACAACATTTTAAGAGTGAATGTTAAATTGTGATAATTACTATGATTGTGAGAACACAGGGTTGGATTTGCTGTTGATACTGACAGCTCTGAAATTCCTTTTTTCACAGCTTGTATGTGACTGGGAGATACAATGTACAGTGTTTTGATAAATAAAAATAGATGGTTGTTTTAACAGTGGTTCTTTAGTATGTATGTATTGCTTTTAATTCATTATTATTTGAAAAATAAGTTAGTTGAGCATTATACAATTACTTAAAAAATTATAGTTTATCCCAAAAATAACCCAACATGCTACACAAAATTGTACCGCTAAAAAAAAAATGCTGAAAATGAATGTTGCAAGGTTTAAATTGTGAAATAAAGAAAGTAAAGTTAAACAATGTCCAAGAGTCATTCGTTTATCCTTCCTTTAGCCTGGACTAAAAGCATGACATGACAAATTTACATAACACAAAATTGATACAATATGCCTGATATGATCATAGTTTATTTCTACACAGTAAAAGACACATAGTTGATGCATGTGTATCTTTCTTTACCTGTAAGCACAGAGAAACCCTACACATATACAAGGATGTATATATGTATATGGGTATATAATAAAGTGCAAATCAATCACAAAGTTCATGCGTAACATTAGGAACGTCAGAACAAAGAATCCATTGAATGCCTTGCAAAAACAAATTTACCTGCCTAGTTTGGTTTCATCTTGTTAGCTACCGGGCAAACTAAATGACAATAACAAACAAAGGGGAAAGGAAAACAATTGGTATGACAGGTGTATTCAAATGGAAAACTCAATGAATATAACAAGAACTTAAGAGATATAAGTGATTTCAAGTTTTGAGAAAGTACCATTCAGTTTAATGGCTGATTAAGCCTAGTCTTTCTGTCTTCAGTGCCCTGGATTATAGAGGAAATGACACCAGCTCTTAGTGAATTACTGACAACAAAGAAGCCAAAGAGCTCTGCTGTAGTGCACCTTCTTTCTAGTTATAGTTGATTTTAAGAATCACATTCAAACTAACCTGCAAAACATTTTATTATGAAATGTTATTGAGCTGTATTCATCATATTGTAGCTTTCAAATACCACAAATGGTGATTTTAGATTAGAATAGTTATTTGGAAATCACTGTGTATTGGGCTTATCTTATTCTGCAACTCATTTTGAAACTGTATTTGAGACAGTACTTATATGAAGGTTAAATTTGACAAGAAGGAGGGTCAGTCTTTGCTTTTCCACCATAATTTCAGATAAGGGCACAATGCTATTCAACCAGAGGGCTGTGATAAACTTTCAGGGCCTCAGGCAGCCTTTCACACTAATACAGACTTTTGATAAAATATACATTCTCTAAAGTTTACAAACTCCATTACAATTTGATTTTTTTAACTGAATTAACATACAACTTAGTAAGTAGTAATATAGGCTTTGAACAGAAAGGAACACAGTTACATCCACAAAAATCAACAAACGCAATGCAGTAACCCAACAAAAGATCATACATGTAAGTGCACAATATCCCTTGATACAGTCAGGGTTGTCCTCTAACGAAATTAAATACACCAATGATGGGAATAGGGATGGCCAAAACATTCTCCTAAGAGCTATAACTCGTCAGGGTTTTGCATAACTCTGCTCCAGTTTTGCCATATTTCATCTCTAAGAGCTGAGGCAAAATGTAGCATTTCACTGCAGTTGTCTTGGAGATGGGTTGGCCGCCCCTGGTGCAGAGATATCTCCATGAATGTGGCTGAAAGATGGCACCATCGGTATTAGAAAGATCAGATGTTATATTTAAAACATTGTAATTTTTACCTTTAGAATGCTTTCTTAACTCTAATACCATTCTCTCAAGGTGAGCACAACTGGAAAAAAAACCTAATGGTACCATCTTCTGGAAAAGATTGTTGAAACTTAACACAGTGGGGTTAGAAATAGGTTTAGCAGCAACTGTTTGGTACAGCAAGATCCTTGGTGTTTGATAGACAGAGATCACTCTTAATCTTAAAACAACAATGCAAGTAGTAGAGAGACCTTGCTCTCAAAAACACTTAACTTACACTATATCCCTGCCTACTCAAGTATACAACAGCTATAATGGTCTCTCTATTCCACTAGCTCAATGTTGTGTTGAAACTTTGAGCTGAACCTGCGTAAAAGAGTTCTAATTGTTTCAATGCCCTTTTATAGTGGTCCTAAGAGATGGAAAGTGCATATAAAGACAGAAACCTTATTGTGTCTCCAACCACATACCCATACACCAAGATTTGAATTAACGACTTAGCTTCCCAAACCCCTAAGGTAAGAAACAAGGAAAGACAGTCATTCTGTTAAAGTGAAAAAATACTGGAGGCAGGGAATTAACTTTGCCTTTCATATTGGGAGGGGAGGAGGAGGGGGGATACTACTTTTGTCTAAAAGTCTCAGCTGGCCCTTGTGTTCAGCTAGGGCGTTATAAAGTGTATTTTAGACTGAAACCTTTATTAGGGATTATTGCATAGTTTGGTGAGTTAGTTTTAAATTTGCACATCATTTGGTTTAAGAAAAACAGTCATTCTGCCAGTGTTAATTTCGTTGACGAATACCTTCGTCAACGACATGATGAGGACAAAAACATAATCAAAAGGACAAAAATGATAACTAATTCTTTCAGCATCTATGTCTAAAATATGACAAAAATAAAATACCACAGTTATGTAAGTGGATGTAAGGCAGATTTACTCGTTTTTATGTACTGGTCTCACAGATGTTTAGGCTAGCTGATTTTTAAAGAATGATGTTCCAGAGAAGCAGGCTTAAGAAATCCTCTACAGCTATCCTCATATTTGTTGTAATTGCAGGATCCCGCCACAAAATATTTGCTTGCACAACATAGTGAGAGGACCAGTTGACGCAGATGAACGAACTACCTCCTTAACTTATAAAAACCTAAAGCATTGCACTGCACTGACAACCAAATGGACTCATAAAGTCTGGCAGCATTCTGTGTATGAAGAGGCCAGCCAGATGCACTGCAGACTTAACTAGAAAAAATGTGCACACTCAAATACATATACACACACAAACACATGACTAAAATGCATGATTTTAGGCATTTTTGTTTTGACTACTGAATACACCTCTGTCAAATATGAATCATATAATGTACAATATTTTATTGGACATGATAGAATTCAAATTTGACTAGAAATAAAGTGTATTCAGTCTAGAGGCTAAGATTAAATCATAAATGGGTAGCAAAATTAACACTGCATTCTGCCCCTAGATCCTTCATTTTATGTATCTTTGGGTCTAATTCCAAACTGCTATCAGTACATAGCCACATTGGCACTGATATAAGTTTATTTTAATGGCTAGGCTTATCTTTTCAAAAACAATATTTGACATATGAACGAATGGACCTACATTTACTTACAGTAGTTTAGTCTGTAGTGGAATGGTCTCTGTGCAATTAAGTTTTATTGAATAAAAATAGCCATAGTGGTTTGTGGCAGTTTTATTGGATTTGGCCCTCAGTCTAAAGTCATCTTCAGCTAAACATAGGCTTTGCATCACATTGCCCTCCAGTCTTAATTTATCTGCACTTCCTCATGAAGCACTTCAAACGAGATATCTACTCTTCCACCACTGGTAAACACTCTGAGAGAAACAGGCCTTTCATAAACATTGTATATTGCATAGTGTCAAGAATGGCTCCAGAAAACACTTTGCAGTGACTGTTCCAACTGTTTATATTAAGTGTAGGTTTCCTATAGAATGGCTGAATTGCATCACCCACCTATTACTTATGAAGTAACTGGTTAGCAATACTGGATGTCAATTTCCCCTAATACAGGCAGAATTTTTAAAGCTGATAATATACTCTAAACAACAGTCTATTGTTGACCCTGCACAAATGCACAGTAAATGGCAATGCTCTCAACACTTTTTTTGTTTTAGTCTTTTTAGTGGTCCCATACAACACTTGCAGAGAAGGTGACCTGACTCAAATGACCAACGTGTTCCCCCATGACCAGCACAGAGTCATTACATGGGTCTTATACAGTTAACTCAACAAAGAATAGAGTGAAAGGTCCCAGAAATCTAAGATAGCCCCCAAAAATGGGCACTCAGCAATGTAACTGTACTTAGAAAAAGAAAGCAAAGAACATGTATATCGGTAAACTACCTCTAGCTGAACCAATGTAGAATATCCATAGAAATGTAATAAAATAAACACTTAAATAAAATAGTAGGAAAATAAATATGAATAAATCAAAAGGCTTTTTTTTCTTAAATAGACATCGTTTTGCTTTGCAGCACTGTTTAAACTGTGCTTCAACCCACCTCTGTATGTCATATTCACCAGGGAGCAAGTTGTTCATCTGTCCAATAAGTTTTCTGAAATGTGATGTGACACTAACATTGCACTAAAGGGTTAGTGATAAACTTCCTGAACAGGTTTTCTGCCGTATTGTAGCAAGAGTTGCAGAGGAAGAGAATATTTCAGAGGAGTAAAGAAAAGTTCCAATAAAATTCCTTTAAACCACTTATGTTACTTAGTGTTTTTTTCTTAGAAAAATAAGAGATGTTTTAAAGTTAAATGGTCCCTTCCTTCACATCTCTACTTTATTGTGTAAATATTGACCTTTAGTTAAGTATGGCTCATCGACACCTAGTGTTACTGCACTCAGGGTCTATGAGATATGGCATCTGGAGTGAACTTCAGTTTTTGGTCTTTTTATGAATTCCTGCACAAAGATTTTTTTTATATATATATTTTATATATATATATATCACCTAGTAGGTGAGCTTTCACAAAAAGGCTAGTGGCAATTTAAGATTAACAGCTAAAAATAGTAAAATATCTGTTAATAAATAAATAGTACACTCTCATATTTATAGCACATGCCAACTATTTCACATTAACAATAGATCCAGTATATATACACACATTTTCTTCGTTGTAATCTCATTAAGATATGTTGATTAGAAATGGTTATCTATAATTATCGTATTACTTTTGTTTTTTCCCCTTTAGATACTTTCTTGAAAATAATATATTTATAATCTATCTAAGAAGTCTCTACACAATGGCCTGGATGTAAGGTTAATCCTCATGGTTGACGGTATCTACATTGACTTTGTAAACGAGACTTTACCTGTGCATGGATCAATCTCTGAACATGAAAAGCTTGGTTGATAAAGTAGCCAGAATTCTCCTTTGAATTTTAGTTATTTGTGTCAACATTAATGAAATATTTTAACTGATAAACAAAGTTTTGACATTCAAGCTGTTTTTATATAGGTGCATGCCTTTTTCCAGTTTCAGAAAACGAATGTATTCCTGCATTTTGATGGGAAATGAACCACTATTATGTTTCTTTTGTGATTTCATTTTGCAATAGGGTATGTGTGCACGATAACTAAGTTTGGACCAGGAGATGGGCTGATGTTAAGAGCTGTCACCAGTGTTGCGTTTCTTGCTGAAGAGATTCGCTGCATCCCTGTTGCGTAGATTAGGTGGGTTTTTGTGTGTACTGGGGCTGACAGACCACCGCCAACCTCCACGAGTCTCCGTCCCAGTGGGTACTACGGCAGATGGGCAAGGCTTGTTCTGCAGTAGCTGGAAGAGCATGGCAATCTCAGGCCCTAACCGGGTCAACAGATTCGCCCTCACCAGGTCTACTGTTTCTTCGTCACACTCCATCAAACTCTGCAGCAGCTTCCCATAAAACCTGCCGAGAGACAAAGAACGCTCCCACTGAGCAAGTGCCACAACAAATTTGCATGTTTAACAACATTACGCAGGCACATGCAATGCCAGGAGAGCAATGGAAAAGCACATGAAAGCTAAACGGAAATTGAGTTCCTCTCATTGCCTGTTGGTGACACACAGTTTGACATCTACTAAGCTCAGAACACACAAAAATAGAGCTTAATATTTGCTTCATCTGAGTCTTACTTGCGTAGCAAACAGGAAGCAACAGTAATTTCATTTGATATTGTATGAAAGAAGCTACACTAAACCTGTCCATTACCATAAAAACTAAATGCTTCTTATTTATGCGAGCTAGTCTGATTTCTTATGACTTTGAAGTCATGAGATTATTTAGGGATGCCGTCACATTAGAAGACTTCATTTAGTTACCACCTCGACTTACTTCATAGTTAGTCTAGCTCAGGTATAATCTGTTATTAAATAACAGCAAGTTATTATGGAAAATGCTTGACCTATTTCACTGAGATAATGACCCCTCCATTTGTTTAACGGGTCAGTTACTCAGTGTTGTAACATGATAAGACATTACATGATATTAACTCTTGGGCATGTTTTTCTACTTAGATAATGACTCTCCCTGGACTTCAGAATATATAATGGAGAACATTCAGTTTTAGTCCCAGACCATTCTTAAGCTGTACATAAAAAAACTTTTACAGTTTCCTCCTCATGATCCAAGAACCAATTCTAAAGGTACTGATAAGTCTTACCTGTTGGGGAAGTGGCTGGGCAGTTGAGCCACTTCTGCAATGGCCTCTGGGTTCGACTTGGCCACAGTGCAGATGTCCAGCTTGCTGTAGCACTCTTCCTGAACTTCTGAGATCATCCTCTGGAAGGTGGAACAGCGGCGGACTGTAAGAAAGACCTTGGAGGTGATGCCATTGGCGATGCACTTCAGGCTCTCCTTCACAAAGGCCTTGCCCTGAAAAATTGTATAGAAGAGCATGGATGATTTTAACAGTTTGAATTCTTTAGAACTTTAAACATATATATATATATGTGTGTTTGCCATTATCCGTGCACTTTCAGCAGTTTTAGACGTAAGCCTTGTAGAAGATGCCAACCAACTATATAACAGTGATAACAGTGGTCCACAAAAGTCTGTAGGCACCCCTTCTAATTAGTGGGTTTGACTAATTCAGCCAGAGCTGTTGCCAACAGGTGTATAAAATCTAATCTAAAGATAAAATCTAATCTAAAATCTAAAAACACAGCCATGCAAACTTAGACAAACAGTGGCAGTGGGTCATACTGAAGGGCTCAGTGACTTTCAACATGGCACTGTCGTAAGACGCCACCTGCCTGACAGCTCATCTGGACTTAGGGGATGTCAGCAGAATGCTGCCTGCCCAAATAACAGTTGCAACTGCAGAGTTTGATGGAGCAGGAATAATGATCTGGGGCTGTTTTAATTGTTTGGGCACCTTAGTTCCAGTGAAGAAAAATCTCTCTAAAGGTCTATAACAGAACGGAAGCTGAACAGAAAGAATCCCTCGTTCCAAAATTTGTTAAGCCTTGCTCCAAAATTTGGTAAGCCTTCAAAGAAGGAGAAGAAACCAACTCCAAGAGAACCAGTCATACTGTTGTCTAGTCCTCTGAACAAGTCACTAGTTTATTGTTGCTACTTTGGTAATGAGCTATATTTTCTGGAAAACTAATAAACATCAGTCAATATGCTGACTTGTGCTCTTGAAGGGTAAGCAGAAAGCAAAGCTATTCTTCATCACAATGAAAACACTAGTAACCTAGTTATCAGTAACCTGAACTTTGACACAACACATAATTACATGTACCAAGAAACATTCTTGTGTGTTAAAACTTTAAGACAAAGGGTTTCAGGAAGGATCTTAAGTCTTGTTTTAAAACAACAACAAATTCCAGATAGACTTCACCGATTGTTGACAGTGCCAAGTAATTAATATGACATTACATCTGTCACAATGGAGGTTTTATTTTGCACTGTAAGCTTTTCTCAGTGTCAGGTGAACAAAAAGCCTGTTTCAACAATTTTGAAAACCCCTGGCAAATACTCATGGCAGGCTACTAAAGAAAATGTGAACTAATGGATCATAGGCTATATAAGACAATATCAGTCAGTCATTAGCCCTTGGCCCACCTGATAAGGACAATGTTGAGTCTGTTGTAGAGCCAACATGTGGAAAACTGGTATAAAACAAGCTGTAAGAATCACAAGGAAGAGCAGTGGAAACTCTGTTCTTGAAGGGTCTATATAGAACCATGAACATTCAAAGAACCCTTTCTATGATTAAAGCTTTCTCTGCATCATGAAAGGGTTCTTCAGATTGATGGAGAATGTGCTGTAGATGAAAAGGGTTCTATAAAGCTCCAAAAGGGGTTCTTTTGTTGTCAGACTTGTTACAATAGAAGAACCCTTTTCAAAAAGGTTCTATGTAGAACCATCTACAGCACATTCTCCATCGATGTAAAGAACTCCTTCACGATGCGGTGAACGCTTAAATCATGTAAACGGTTCTTTGAGTGTTCATGGCTCTACATAAAACCATTTTCTTTACTAAGGAACCCTTTAAGGACCATCATTTTTAAGTGTGTAAGAAAAAGAATGTGCATATCAAGGTGATGACTTGCAATCATGCTTGTTAGCTTTTATTTAATTTCTTTAGGATATGAACACTGTCTTTATCAATTCCTCTACTTACCTGAGTATCAAATTTAGCAGCGCTGTAGAGAAAGGACTTGCAGATGTCATGCATTCCATCTGTGTCACATGTAGAGTTTTCAAGACAAGCGAAGGCACCACAGCCCACTTGGAGGGCGCTATTCAAACAACGGGCCACGTCCGCTGCAGAGAAGATAATGCCATTTAGTAAAGATACAAAGCACTGTCTGTAAGACTCCTTGGAGATATAATCACCAAAATACCAGTATAAATGTTTTCACCCTTCTTTGAAAGCTTACCTTATTAACTGCATATGCATCACTGAGTGATACATTATGTGTAAACTATAAATAAGTGAATATATCTTAGCAGTGATTCTCACATTTGGGATTAATGAGGAAACTTCAGGAGATTGAAGAGTGAAGTTTGGAACATATTTTGGAAAGGTGGTTAGTAGCTGAATGTGCACACAAATGAAAGCAAATGGAGAATACATTTTTAAGTGCATCATTAACTGGGGAACACATTCTCATTATCATTTTGCATTCCCATTAGAGGTGTAAATACCGTTCAGTCTGGGGGAAAAACTATGGGCCTCAGCTTTACTATGGTTACGGATGATCTCATGTGAATTTCCATTCAGTTGTGATACCAAGTCAAATTCTTTCTTGTATAAACTTAATATGACAAATCACAGCATGCTTGACTGGCCACTAGACACCCTGAAATATATAAGACTAGGGTACAGTTTAGAATAATTACTCTATGTTTCCACCATTGGCAGTGGATTTTATGAGTACTCCAGGTTTTTTTTTCTGCTTTTGGAACTGGGTTTGTGACCCAGTGAGCTGAAAATACCCGCAGCAGGCCTCCTGGGGGCTTTGAGGCAGTCTGGGTGTTGTATGCCCTGCGTTTGCCCCTGTAGGGAAGGAGGGGGAGGGGTGATGGGTAAGAAGGGAGTGAGGGGATGTGTGCCATGCAGTATTGGGTTCTGCTGACTGTCGCTTTTGGCATGAGACTTGCTATTTTCCATTACCCTCACATGTGACATGACAATAACGCTCAGCTCGGCAGGCAAAAGCGCCAAAACCACCTCCAACGCTCCAGTGCCAGGGACTATAAACACTTCACCGTACAGACTTGCACCGTGCGCTGGGTCAGTGTCCCACCCCGTATTAAAAAAAGGGTTTTCAAAGGAGGAGTGTGTGTGTGAAAGAAAAACTGGTGTTGCTTCAGACCCATTGTTCTGGCTCTGAAGGAAAAATGGGCTGCGTATTGCTGTGTCAATGCAGCTGGCAGAGGGTAGACTTCTGAAATAACCAGAAAGCCCCTAAATGTCATAGAATGAATACATCTATTGTCCATAGGAGTAGACTGGGGCAAAATCTGAGATGTACGTGGTATAAAGGACATTTGCTTACTGTACGCATTTGATCTGTGCAGTGCTTCAAGTAAAGCAAAAGATTTGGCATGGTGAACTCCTAACAGTTTGATTACTCAAAAATCTGGTTGCAGACTGCATATCACATCTTTGTCAGTTGTGCATTCTGGTTTGACTATAATTAGCTCAGATCGCATCCTTGTCATCAGCAATTTGTAACGTTAACTGCTTTTAGGCCTTATGGCCACAGGTGTGTACAAAAGTGTGTCCAGTCAGTCTTTTAGTGTGTACAGTAATGCATTGCCTAGGCTTAGGCCTTTTTGAATGAGTATACAGTTACTTTTTGAATAGTACACAGTTACTGCCTTCTTTGCAAACATGCAAAGCAGTATGTGTAATACATGCTACCTGACACAGAACATGAAGGCTTTTCAGTAAATCTGCTCTGTGACAATGCCTGTTGTAAAAACAATATAAAAATAAACTTTGACTTATTACATTACAAATACAGAGATCAAAAAACAGCATATAGCCACAGCACTACTGCTATAGAATTATCAAAATTAAACCAGTATTGATGTGCAATTTCTGGTAGATTTACTGTGGTTGCTTAAGCACTGAAAGCTATAATCAACCAACTTCTGCATCTATCTGGTAAATGAGAAATGCTTTCATCCCTGTGGACATTCTGACAATCTCTGGACAATGTAACTTGATAATGTTTTTGCCAGTTTAAGTCACACCTGGTGAGGTATTGCTGCTGCATTTAAACAGTAAGTGTGATGACTCAAACCAATCCGGAGTTCGTCTTGATATTCTAAACAAAAAGAAAATTCCTGAAGAAGCTAGTCAAACTAATACATTAGCATAAATGTTTCACTAAGTGTGAAACTTTATCATAATTTCATAATTTCCTAGTATTCTGAATTGAGGTGTCAGCCATAGCAGGAATATTACTGGATTTCAGTTTTTGTCCTGCTGATATTACAGTCAGATACGTAGGCCATTAATATCTACAAGCATGATGACGACTGAACTCTGGGGTTCCAACAATGGTCTTGATTTGAAACAGTGTAACTGATTTTACCTGCGGCTATTGTATTATTGTTGTAAGATTAGCTTTGATGAAAAACTCTGACTAACTCTACTCATGTTTAAACACCTGTGGTGCATGACGTTAGCAGTGGGGAAGTGCGTTAGCTGGCCCCCTGTTTGAACCACCAGACACCATCCTGTACGTCATAAGTAACCTTACAGGGGTGAGTTGTGCTCGTGGAGTTGGGCCACACAGATAAAACTCTGCACAGACATGCTGAATGACCAAGGTGAACAGTGGAATATGGGTTTGATACCTTTACAGAGCTTTTATTGTATGATAATGGAGAACAAGCAAAGAGGTTGGACATATTATGACTAATGAAACGTGAACAAAACAGGGTTCGCTCTCAGATAATGTGTGTGGGTGCCCTGATGAGTTCTGACAGGTCAAGACTAATTTGAGCTCCTAGAAAAAAATCAATAGACAATGAACCTTCTTGTCTTCCGTGTCTCTCTACCTCTCTTTTTTTCTCTCTCTCATCTACTTGGCAAGTGCATTACAACCACAACAGTGTGCGCTATCAATTCACTGTATACAGTGGTTGACTCGACAGGTGATATTACTGTTTCCCACACAAACTAATAAGATGAATTGTTGGGAGTGAATAATTTATATTCTACAGTTGCATAGTTACCTGTTCGGATTTCAGCAACCAGAGTTCATGACCCCAGATTGAACTCGGTGGGTCAGAAGTTATGCTAAACTGTGGTAAACGACTCCATTCTCCATTGCTTCACACTACACATTGGTACTGTCTTAAAACTCTACCTGGAACGGCAAAGCCATTTTTCACAAAATAATGCTGATATTCATCCTAAATAAAAAGCACTTTTATTTTCGGGTCCTCACAGACTTTTTCAACATAAATACATTTCTCAGAACGATCATGTTACTGTAATAAGAACCCCTCCTCTCCCCGCTTGGGCGCAGAACCGTGGTCCGTTCGCTCTGCGGCCTACATATGTTTATTTTCCAAAGTGTGTTTTCTCTATTTTAGGTCATACTGTAGCACTACTGTCTCTTTGTCTCTAAAGCACTGAGTCAGTACATGTCTCCCTGGCAACTAAGTACAACAGGAAGTTATGCAAATTCCAAGTGGAGCCTGACAAAGGTTTGCACGTCCCCTGTCCAGAAACAGAGCAGAACTGAATGTCCCGTACCACACACAGATCCACTTCATTCAACACGTTGACGAACCGTCCTCGCCGCATTTTAATTACTTTCCCAATTTATTATGCTTATGGTGATTAACCCTTTAAAATTCAGGCTAATTATTCAGCCATTAATCTTAATACTTACTCTTTAGTAAGTATTATTGATATTCAGTAACTGCTATGAAACTAATGTGTCAGCTGGGTAGTGAAGAGAGTGAGGGAATTAAGTGGTGGGTCCACACCTGGGTGCAAAGGGTTAAAGTGGTCAGTAAACTTTTATGGGGGAGTTCATTGGAGAAGCTAACTTAACATAAAAGGATGAGACGCTGTGGTTAACCCAGCTTTTCTAAGTCAAGCTGATATCTGAACGCAAGCTTGTGGCTGTTCCAGTGACCTACACTCTCTGTTCTGGCTGTGAGGTCCTTTAACCCATGAAGGGCTGAGCTTTGCTGTGCTGTGCACCATTTTCTGCTTTTGCATGACCCCACACTGGTGGCACATCAGCTACACTGCAGATATCAGCTGGATTTAGAACTACAGTAGCTCATCCTTTTCAGGTGCTGCTTTCACGGATTTTATGCAATGTAATCCTGCCAAAGCCACGGCGGGAATGAATGAATGAAAGCTCATCCCCTCAACAGCAGGCCAACAGCTAGAGCACTTCTTCCACCCACTGTCAACGCATATTAATGCCCTAGTGCCCTAATAATCACCCTTTTCTGCACGAGCTCCCACGACGCGTCTTCTAATCCTTCCAAGCAAACGCTGACGTTACAAACCTGCTCTGCATCCATTTTGCAATGTACGTTATGGACGCAAATGCTACTTCTGGCGTCTATTGCACGAGCCATTTGCGAAAGTGTCAATGCAAACCGTTCACGCAGAAACCCTTTTTCCGTGGGCTAAACGAACGGAGATGCTAGCAGGCTGCAAATCTGTCTAAAATTGCAGGGCTGCACGGATTTAGAGCCCGTGCAGTCTCGTGCGCAGGCTCATTCTGGGGGCTTCAAATGCTCACTGACCAACCGGCGCCGTCCAATAGGAAAGTCCTTCAGAAGTGCCTGCAAAGCACGAGGCTGAAGTTGGCTTCCTATTCGCCAGCTTCTTGTTGGAATTTTCACGTTCCACCTTAAACAGCATAGCAGTTACATTCTGGTGCCTCAGGCCCGAGGCGCCAGAATGTAACTGCTGCACCATTTAAGGTGGACCAGGATGATTCTAATAAGAAGCTGGCTTTAGCTCCGTTTGAAAAGCGGCGACGAGGGAAGCCAAGAAAGATCGCGCCTTCGCTTCGCTCCGCATCCACGCGTGACACCGAGACGCAGGAGAGCCACGATCTAATTCGAGTGCACTAGCTAACCACAACCCCCTTAAAGGGGAACTCCGCCAATTTTTCAAAATTTCTTCATAACTAAATATTTGAGCTATAAACACAGTCATTCGGAGTGGTTTGGCGTAAATTGTTCCGTTCTAGAGAAACTTACCGAGTCAGAATTGTTCACAGTGGTGGTGGTGGGAACCGGACGTCTGAAGAGTTCAATGCCTCTCAAAGCAAGTTATTACATGACATGATTACAAATACACTGCCTGAGGCCTGAGATATTGTTTTATGGTACTTTTGAGATAAAATATTTTTATGGAGGAGAGGTACATGCAGGGTATTGTGAGGCAAAATAGTCCACCGAAAACTACTATTTTACCATCATTAACATTACATATAAAAACTCAAAAGCCACGTAGGTTAATTGGTGGTTTTAGATAGTAAATAAAATGGCTATATCAAAAAGGGTGATTCAAGGGTTCTTTAGTAAAGGCAACGGTTCTGTTTAGAACCATAAGTTCTCTTGCTTAAATGTTTTCTGCATGGTGAATGGTTCTTCAAATTGATGGAAAGTGTTGTATGTGGTTCTGTACAGAACCTTTTTGAAAAAGGATCTATATAGCAGCAAATTAGTTCTTCTATCGTTACGACGTTAAGCTTGTAACAATAGCAGAACCCTTTTTGGTGCCACATAGAGCCCTTTTCAAAATTCTCCATCAACCTAAAGAAACATCTCACTATGCAAAGAAGCATTTAAGCATGCAAACGGTTAGAGACAGACGAGATAAACGGCCTATACAGTACTCGTGGTTCTCAATAGAACCATTGCCTGCACTAAAGAACCCTTGAAAAAACATCTTTTTAAGTGTGTAGACATGGCGACCCCTGGTTCCTATCACCACCACTGTAAAGACATCTGAGCCGGTAAGTTTCTCCACAATGTACCATTTCACATCAGACCACTCTGAATGGTTTGTTCACATCTCTGTGATCAAACTGTGCAGACATATTGAGAAATTGATGAATTCTCCTTTAAAAGATGCTCTACACCGGCCAGATGCAGCGTAGCTTGCATCTTGCTAAAGCGTCGCTAAAGTCAGGCGATGCAATGAATGGAAATACTGGAATGTGCAGCAGATGCTTGGGCGCGAGGCTAGGGTTTAATTTTTTTCTCACGAGCGTGCACGAACGCTTGCAGCGAATGCAGCGGGGAGCAGAGCATGGATGGTTTGCACATTGCACTGAAAGCGGTGTTACTCACAGGGGCTGTTGGCGGAGAAGCGCGCTCTCCTCGGCGAAAACGACTCGTTCAGGTCCAGCTCGTGCGCCGACACCACGAGCACGACGAGCAGCACGAGTCCTGTCCTCGGCGGCATCTCTCTCTCTCTCTTTTTCTCCTTCTCTTTCTCTCTCCCTCGCGCGCTACTCAGCAGCAACACGACGCTTTCTCCTCCTGCAAACGCGGCGCTCGCGCTCCGGACTCCGCTGCAGATTTAGATGGATGTCTGTCGTTGCCGGTGCTGCTGCTGCTGCTTATTGAGCTCGAGCTCGCTATTGATCTTCCTACCCCTTTCTCCTCTTCTTCTTCGTCTTTTTCTTCTTCCTTCTCCTCCTCCTCTTCACTCCTCTTTGCCAGTTTCTCCTCGCGTGCATGACAGGAGCGCGCGGGTCGCCGCTTTATATATATGGCAATGCGCGATAGACGTCGTGTGCCCCGGGGCTTTCGCCCAATCACGGCGCGCCGTGCCGCTCTCGCGCGCCTACATTCAAAAATGCATGCACGAAACTTTTTGTTTTCTTTCTCTCACTCGTTCTTTCTTTCTGTCTTTCTTTTTTTTCTTTTTCTCGTCTCCAAAGCCAAGCGCGTGCAGTCGCAGCCTGCTGCCACCGACCCGTGCAAATCTTGTCTCTGCAGTCACAAATATCACCGTGCAAAAAAAACAGTAAATATTGTCGCAACCTTAAACTGTTGTTGTATCCAAATACTGGATTTGCAGGAGATAGGGCGCGTGCCTTTCCGGATCCTTTGCCCTGAATCGTCTCGATGCACCACGACTGAGCATTGCATTGTGTTTTTTGAGCTGATAACGAATGTAATAGCACAGTCGATTTAAACTGAAGAAGTGCAGAGATGCAGCACCACAGCTCCACGCACGCTTCTCCCACTCAATAACTCAAGCCTTTAAGACGAAGTCTCAAGGCTAAGGAGCCACGCAAAGACTCTTAAGCATTATGACGGCAGTTCCTTTTCTTTTGGACTTTTTTTTTCAACACGTTTACAATCATTGTAATTGTTTTAGAACTGTTGCAGCTTCAGCACTGTGATGCCCATCACCATGCAGCTCGAAACCACAGTTTGCTTTAGTATTGCTCTTAGCAAATGAGTGTTGTTTCTTTTCTGCATGCCTTTGTTCAGTTTAATAATCCATGGCTCATGTTTCAACTGCATGCACACAGAGCGTTGCATTGTAGTCAAATTTTTTTATGTAATTCTTTTATCGCACTGGCATTTTGATGCCCACCCAACCCTGCTACAGCCATGACCACCACCGCCACCATTGAGTCGCAGTTGTTGATGCAGCCATGGGGAAGTTTTGATGGTGAATTGTTCATGTAAATCAGCCTGATGATCTTCGGTGGAGTTTGCTTATAGCACACAGTTAGTGCATCAGAACAGGAGGCGCTCAGAACGTGCAGAGTTTTTGCAGTGTCAAATAATATTCCTTTGCTTTTTAAAAACCCTCCATTGCTGAGGTCTGCATTAGTTCATAACACTTCACTTGGTCATAATAAATCACTGATAGTTGAATATATAATGAATGGCATGGCAAATCTCTCAGATCCTCAATCAACAGAACACATGTTGATTAGAATTCTTTTCTGTATAGGAATGCATATGCAGAAAAGAATGCTAAACCGTTTCCAAAGTGCTATCACTGTTTGTTATACACTATATTGCCAAAATTATTCACTCACCCATCCACATCATTGAATTCAGGTGTTCCGATCACTTCCATGGCCACAGGTGTATAAAACCAAGCACCTAGGCATGCAGACTGCTTCTACAAACATTTGTGAAAGAATGGGTCAATGTCAGGAGCTCAGTGAATTCCAGCATGGTACCGTGATAGGATACCACCTATGCAACAAGTCCAGTCGTGAAATTTCCTCGCTACTAAATATTCCACAGTCAACTGTCAGTGGTGTTATAACAAAGTGGAAGCGATTGGGAACGACAGCTACGAATTGGTAGGCCACGTAAAATGACTCCCAACTTTGTGGGAACAGTTTGGGGATGGCCCCTTCCTGTTCCAACATGACTGCACACCAGTGCACAAAGTAAGGTCCATAAAGACATGGATGAGCAAGTTTGGTGTGGAACAACTTGACTGGCCTGCACAGAGTCCTGACCTCAACCTGACAGAACACCTTTGGGATGGATTAGAGCAGAGCCTGCGAGCCAGGCCTTCTCGTCCAACATCAGTGTCTGACCTCACAAATGCGCTTCTGGAAGAATGGTCAAAAATTCCCATAAACACACTCCTAAACCTTGTGGAAAGCCTTCCGAGAAGTGTTGAAGCTGTTATAGCTGCAAAGGGTGGGCCGACATCATATTAAACCCTATGGATTAAGAATGGGATGTCACTCAAGTTCATATGCGTGTGAAGGCAGACGAGCGAATACTTTTGGCAATATAGTGTACATTAATGGCGAAATCTGTCCTTCAGTTGGCTGTTGCTGTGAGCAGTTCATTAACTCTTGCTGATACCAAACTCAATTGTAAAGTATATAGAGGCGATTCATATATTTCTATGCTTGAATGTTTTTTTGTTTCTTATTGTTTCTAACTATACATGAGCATACACTATGTACGAGCATCAGCAACACTTGATTTGATTTTTGTGATACTATTGAAAACCTGAACCTCTTAAATGGCCAGGGCCTGCCGATGGGCCCTAAGTTTTATTACACACTTCTGTAACCTAATAAAGCTCAGCCAGTTTGCACTGAAGTCTCTGTAGTTACTACATAATAAACCTTAGTATGTAATAAGCCTGTGATTTTATCCACATGTGGTGTGTATTTATGTACTTATATTTTAAATGTACTTATGCATTTCTGTATTGAGCAATCTTCAGATATGTTAACTTCAGTGATTGCAAATGAAAGGCCATAATTAAACCAATTTCCAAGATGTAATGAAAGGTAATGGCTCTGTGATATAATTGTTACAATGTCCTGAATACACTGGGCCAGATGGGTGAGAGTAAGTGCATTGTACATTTGTAAGGCAATTAGTGTGCTGGCTGGCAGCACAAACTGGGCAACAGTAGTAATGGAGTCTCTAAAGTGCAAATCACCACAAGGGCATAGTATACAGTGGTTAGTTCAACAGCTGAGAGGAAAAAGAGAGTGAAGTTCTGAAATAGAGAACTTTAGAAACAAAGGAGCTTGCAGTAATGGTCATTCTCCCACTTTTAGCAAATAGCACTTTCATTTCAGCACCTTTTAGCCAGAGTAAGTTCTATGTGTTTTTAGAAAGCTCCTTGGCTGTACCTTCTTTACAGAATATGAGCCTTAATTTGATACACAAAAAGTGTTGTGTGAATGTAACTTGTCTATGAAGGAGGGGAATTCACAGCTTGATCATTTGGTCATCTAATTGAGGATAGAATTAAGGGAAAGCTCTTCATATAGCAGTTAGAAAGTATCACAGGGATAGAATCTGTAGATAGAGATTCAGCAGATAGCTTTGGGACAAGTAAGGATCACCTGCTGTAAATACTGGGGCCTCTACTGCTCTAGAGAATGCAATTTAGATGTTTTTCGAACTTTTACTTGTATTAATATATGAAGTATTTTCATATATGCATACCAATGATGTATAAATAAATATATATGAAATATATATACATGTATTTGCATATAAATATCAATACAGATATTGAAACCTTAAGTATTGACAGATACCAGTGTTGAAAAACTAGTAACTAGTAAGCTTTAAAACAAGCTGTTCAAATAAGCACTTTACTCAAGATAGAATAGCATTTTTGGCTGATATCAACCTGATACCGATACCCATCAGAGCCAATGTCCCAATATCTCTAACACTTCACTTTGTGCTTTGGCTAAGATGGTGCCTTGGTTGTGATTGGTTTTGCAGCTCAAAATTCTTTTTTGTGATTTTGGCTGAGGTCGGCCGGCATGCAAAGATTTGTAATTAAAACTTTGAAACTCATCTAATACTGTTGAGCCAATGTCAGTGATCAATCTCAGGACACAGAACACTGACGCAGGGCCATCCAGGTACATAATGTGCCTACTTTCTAGCCAACTACACTTGCTGAGTATCACCAGAGCAATCTATAATATTAACGCCAGATACTGCAGAACTGGCATGTTATACTGGCATTATCAAGTATTGGAAACCAATCAGACAGGTACATTTCGAGGCGTTCACTGAGAATATCCTACAAATTCCTTCCAGTTGACACATCTGTCCCAAGAGATGTGCAGTAGCTAACTAAAGGGACTGTGGGACAGAGGTCCTTTTAATTTTGACTTATTCGTTGGGGTTAATGGCAGGATCTATTAGCTGGAATCAAACCCACAATGTCTAAAGACCTACACAGAAAAAGCCACATTGTAAACTCTGACAGTGTCCCACGGGAATTAAAGGAACACTCAGAGTGTTAATAAATCATAGGCACTGAACTACCTTTACCTCCCACTGAAGTAAAGACTCAGTATATTCAGTATATTCCAATCTCCGATAATTAAAAACTCTATGAAGTACAATATACAGCCTTCCAAATCAGAATCACAGTTAGTTTTATTTCACCTGCTATGCATACAAGGAATTTGTGTATGTAACAGAAAACAGTAGGCATGGACGTGTGAATGCTGACAAGTAATGTTATAATTAAAATAAAACGAGTTTCATTTCAGCCAAGCAGGTGCACGCCTCATGTAAAAAAACAGTGGTTTGAAAACTGAGACTTAAATTAAAAAAAGTGGAATTAGGTATTCAGCAATGAAAATCAGCCACATTGGACCTTTATGGATAAAATGGGTGACCTGTGGTATAAGGTATAGGTAGAAGTATGATTCAGTATAGTGTGATATGCAGTAAAGTTTTGGGACACAGTGAAGAGAGTTGTTAGCGCTGTTCGCCAAGCATGTGGAACATGTGCTATGATGTTGTGTGGGCAGCAGTTTGATAAGATGCAGTGATTGCCCTCATGTGTCATGGAGAAAGCACATGTTGTCCTTAACCATGACAGGCTAGTAGTTATTGTGTCTACCACAGACCTAATAATAATAGAATTCACTATGGAAACGGTGGACAAAAATGTAGCTTTATCTTTATGTGAAAAGGATATCCAGATACTCTAATAGAGAACAGTCACTGCTTAAGTGGTTCTTCACATACACGTAAGGTTCAAGAGATCATAGAACTTTTTAAATAATGTTTAAGGTTTTTAAAAAGTTTTCATTTACACTGACACTTCTTATTCTTTCAGGAACCGTGAATTAAAATGTTCTTTAGGGAACCAAAAGCGATTCTCCAATGGCATCACTTCAGAACCTTTTTGGCACCTCTATCTTTATCTTTTAAGATTGCAGAAGTAATGTATGTTGATGCTCATTTTGATTAAATACATCGTATTTTCATTTTGTCTTTAAATATCCTTGAGTCTTTCCTTCATAGCAAGTGTGGTTAAGGTCTGAATTAATCAAGAATGTGCACTTTATGTGCTGCTTGAGATATTAATTGTTCCATGTAGAAACACAGGATGTAAGTCAGTATTTTGATTTCTCACCTTAAAAAGAAAGAAAATGATCCTGTAAAATCCAGTTTTCTGCAAGAGTGACTTCTGCAGTGTGTGCAGCACATCATGGAAGAGTGTTGGAATTGAGCAACAAAGCTTTTAGGACACTAAAGTAGTAATGCAAAGCTATATATTTTTACAAATCGTGGCCCATGTTCTTACCTTGTCGTGAGAGAAGTGCATGGACTTCCAAGGCAAGAATATTTACAAATTCAAAAGTAGTTTTACAATAGGGGTGGTATGACGATATTTATTGTTATCATGATAAATTCATTACAGTTAAATATATTATGGGTATTGTTGGTACTTACACAACACAGCACTGACCAACTGAATTACATTTGACACTTTGTTTGATATTCACATTAAGCCATTTAGATGGATTTTTTAAAAAGGTGAAATTACTTTTGTGCAGGAAGTAATAAAACAGTTCATCCAGACCTAAATGTCCATATCTCAAAGACAAATGAACTCTCTCTCTTTCTCTATTCCTTTGTCGCTCTCTCCTGTGCCAGAACTATATTCAAAGGCCTCAGCAGTAACAAGCTTATTTTTTTCGACATGTAAAATAAAACCGAAGTATCTTTACCTTAATACCCTACCTCTTTATCTTAAAGTTGCATTTCTATTTTGTAACAGCTGTAACAATTTGGTTAATTGCTTTCACAAACTTGGAACAGCCTCTCTTCTGAACTACTTATTTTTAATAGATTATACTTAAAGCTTCCTGCATGAGTGAGTTCTACAAACTGCACTGTTTACTTTCAGTGGATGTATAGTAATGTTTTAAAACTCTCTATTCAATTGCAATGAATGCCTCAAGAAAAAAGGTTTGGCAGGCTAGAGCTTTAAATGAGTCTGGGGAAATGATACATATGATGATGATGATGTATATATCAGTCTATGAGTAGTTACCTTGGGATGTATTAGTGTAAGTGGAGGAAACATCTGGCTTTTGAGAAGATGAAGGATTGTAGCCCCTGTTTCTCAAGAAGCCTATAATTAGGACCAGTTTACTGGATACTCCATAAGCAACAGGTGTGTGTGTGTAAGAGAGCTAGTATGAGGGCTTTGTGTTTGGGTTCAGAATCATGCCGGGAGCATGTGTGCTTGTACAGAAGCTGGGTTCAAAAGCAGGGCATGATGGCACAGAAAGTGATTGGCAGCTTTGCATGACTTTGCATGAGGGAATTTTAACTGATTCTCAGATTACTCTCCACTTTGCATCCTGTGCGTTGTCTCTAGGCCATCAAGGGTCCCAATCACAACAGTGACAGGCTGCCTTGTAGCTGTAAATGACCCATGGGTTACAGCATGACTGTATGACTTATGTATAGCTCATTCGAACTGAAGAAGTATTAGCGAATATTGTTCAGTTATCCACTCATTATTGTAATGATCTCTGTTTATAGTAAGCTTTCAGATATGCAATTCTAAATTTTCGGCTTGTTCAGAGGCCCATGGCTGTGGGACACAGCATTACAGACAGTGATGAAAAAGATTCATTATTAAGCAACACAGATCTGAATAGTAAGGGTGTGTCTGATTTTAGGCGTATGCTTTGCTGGTATGTGCAATTCAGTAAAAGTGTAATTACCCCAGTGTCCACTAGAGGGTCTGTGAGAGTGCATATTGATAAACTACAGGTGAGGGAAGTGCATTGAGTCTGCTATCAGCTGAAGGAGCACTCTGAATGTTCCTCATCTGTACAAAAAGTACATTGGCTGTAATGGGACAGCGTGCTCTGTGTTATTCTGTCTAAATTTGTCAGTTATGTCATTTATCAATATGTCAATTCCTCTTTGTAGGCTTCACCAGGACAGGAACGAAATGTTTAGTTGTTTTTTTACATTTTTTTCCGCCCTTTCTTATAACCTGCCAAGTTGTATAGACAAACTCCGAAATTTATGTCTGAATCCGTGTTCAACGCCTTTTCTTTTTCCAGCAGAAGTCAGTAGGAATGTTGGCCAGGAGAAAATCACAATCCATTGAGGATGCCAGCAACACTAAATCTCTCATGTTGACTTTTAAGGTTAATAAAGCAAGAAGTTAGACAGGAATCTGCAAATTGAGGCCTACAGCCTATATCTTTCCATAAAATAGGCCCAGATTCAATCATGGGTCAGGCATATTACTGTGTGCTGAGGCATTTGAATATATTTTTGGCACAGGAGAGAGCGACAAGGGAATAGAGAAAGAGAGAGAGTTCATTTGTCTTTGAGATATGGACATTTAGGTCTGGATGAACTGTTTTATTACTTCCTGCACTAAAGTAATTTCATCTTCCTTAAAATATCTCTAAATAGCTAAATGTAAACATCAAACAAAGTGTCACATGTAATTCAAGCAATAGGCAAAAATTACTTAGTATTTCATTTATGTTATTGGCTATGTTGAAGATGCAAATACATTCATTTGCATGTTCAAGGTCATGTGCTATATGTTGAGAGACTTCTCTTTTCCTGAGGATCTTAATCAATATTAATGGCACTTTTCACCAATAACCTGTTTTAGCACAGCAGATAATGTGGAAATGCCACAGAGAGGCCAGCTTAAACCTCAGAAAATAAACATGGTTACATTTCTGGTCAAAAACCTACAAGCTAACATTGGCTATAATGGGGTAATGATTTGTGATGTAGGTGTAGTTTGGTAGTTCTTGTAGGTTTAAATTGTGCATTAATAGTCTATAAATCACTTCTAATAATATGGCTAAAGCTTAACCTACATGCTGCTGTTAGTTATTGAGCCTGTTATTGTTATTAGCCTGTTAGGCTGGGTTAAACTAAATAGTCTTTTCCTTGTGTTCGTACTTTGGGGTCTTTTATGCCTCAATTAAATTCTGGCTTCTGTTTTAAAGAATTTCAATTGTGTTAATGAATGTTTGGAACCCTTTAATAAATAAATAACATTTAGCTTAACTTTTTTTGTCCTGAAAATGTATGGTTTAGATCAAGGTGTGGCCCACTAGCTAAAAACGTTTGAAGATGTTTGTTTTGGCCCGTCAGAAAGTGAGAAAATAGATGTATTTTTTTAAACTATATAGGCCTCTAACTTATTAAAATCTGTAGTTATAAAATCCATTTATAAACACCTCTGACTACCCTCTTTATTTATATACTGTGTTGTATTTTTGCCCCTTGGCTCACCACAAACATTGTCCTTTGGCCCAAGACAAAAAGTCTAGGCATCCCTTTAGATTAATCGCTGCATCTATATAATAACCTTAGATTAATTGATTTCTTGTATAGTTGACCAGCTAAGACATGGTCTACTCAGTGGTGCCTAAATTTTGCCTCTTTTGTTTTACACTGGAGCTTAATGGCTAATGTAGCTAACAAGTAATGGAAGGACATACCCTACCAATTGGAATTGTGCAAACTGCATGTGTAAATTAACACAAATGAATATGTATCAGTATGTCACTTCAAACTGCATATAGTTGCTAAGTAATCTTAAATATATTTGGTTTTTGATGTATTTTTCATCTATTTTTTTGATGACAGTATTATGCCATATAAACAGACAAATGCATTATTTGAGCTGTTCACACCATAAACTCCAACAAATCTGTATATGGGCCCACACTTCAATTTCTCACTCCTATAACTGTATAGTTTGAGACGTCATGCTTGTGGGTCTAGAAAGACATTGTTTTACAGTTTTAAAGGCTTTAATATGTATTACAAAGTGTATATCCTACACTTTTATTGCATTTTATTTTCCCCTGAGCTCCACTATGTCCCTACAATAATGTTTGCATGGTTTTTAATCTACCAAAACAGTCAAAATTTGTTTTTATATGACCATTTTTCTATGTATATGTGTTGATTTTTGTGAAATCACTCATTTGAAATCATGCCCACACACACTAAAAAATATTTTTCTTTTCCTAAACAGGGACATATATTAAACTAACTTTACCCTGCTGCTTTAAGATTTTAACGTTAACTGAATAAAACCATAAGGTTTAGCATAGGGTTCAGGGAGTTCAACACTGATTGGTGCACATGTGCAGTTATAATGATAGTAATAACATGGTAGTTACAGCACTGTCATTTTCAGATGTTTTCCAGATGTTTAAATGTCTATTTTTAGAAGGTCTGTATCATCTCCACTGATTTAGCCTCATCATTTACACTCTGTGTCCTAACATAGTCTGGCACCGATCTATACCTGTAACACTCAGAGCAGGTTGACAGGACAGAAAGAGTGAGTTCAGTGGCAATGACCTGTAAAGCCCATTCCCAAGCCATCAGTTACTACAGTAGACAGTCTGGTCTCAATCAGCGTGATGGGAGATTTAAACATGATACAAGGTCTGCACATGTGGCCTGATGCAGCTGATGTAGCACTTTTGCCGACAGTTATGTGAGAGGGAATGCTTTTGTACTGTTTGGTATGCTATTGTATTGCTGAGCAAACTAATTGTGTTAAAAGGTGAATTTGTCCATCAGTATTTCCTACTAGATTACATACATTTTTGAATTCTCTAATGAGCTTAACAGGGATGGACATTCCAACCATTTTTGCTATTCAAAATATGTATCCACATTTTAAACAAATAAAATTTGAATATTCCAATGAGTAAATATTTGATGTTGTTGTCTAAAAAATTAAATGCTAAACGGAAGGTTTAGCATTAATTTATAGTGGGCGGCTAGCATAAGAGGTGATCTGTACCTGATGGTCTGGCTGTTTTAATGGCTTGTCTTTGTGCTTTAGACATGATTTAACCAGGGATGGGTGATATGGCAAAAAAATAACATCACAATACATGATATGTATCACAATATTTCTTTTTTGTGAAGTGGCAAAAAAAAAAAGCACCAGCGGTGCCACATTTAAAAAAAGAAAACGCTAGAACAATGATGTTTATTTAATCTCTTACATACTGCACTACGTCCTATTAAACAGGACAATTATACAGTTGGTCATCATTCTTTAAGTACTGACAAGGTGCATAATATGCTCAGAAAAACATAATGTGACGTAATTTATCACAGTAATGATAAATATCATCATATTGATCACCACTAGACTTAACAGAGTACCATATGACCTACAGAACAGTAATTTCCACAACTTGCACTGCATTTGTGTCATATAGATGTCAGATATTTCCATATACAGGTCTACTTGACTATGTGGTGTCTTGACAGTGTCTATCCCTACAACTCACAAGCCTCTACATAAACATAACATCAACTTTCACTGCATTTTCCACAAACACAGACTTCACAACTTCATCCAGCATAAAAAATACCAACAATGTAAAGGTTTACAGACTTTATTTTTGATGAATTTCACCAATGAACTGGTAGAAATCAGGAGCAAAAGTGCACTTGACTTGTTCACCAGTGGTCAGCAACCCTACTCCTGAAGATCTACCAACCTGAAGAGTTCACTTCCCACCCTGACTGAACACTAGGGTTCATCAGATCGTTGGTCAATGTGCAAAATGTCCCCTGGTATTCAGGGGATCTCATTAGCTGGCTATTAACTCACTTGCCATAGAGGCGCTGATGCTATCTACAATGACAATAAAATGTTTAACAATTCCTTTTTTAGAAATTCCTTTTTTAGTTTTGTAATGTGCTCTTCCACACAATAACTGAAATCTTATGTGTCTCCTCTTCTGTCTTCAGTTTGAGAAATGAGCAACAGTTCATTCTTTTTATCAATCTCTTGGGAAGTTGGGTTGACAGCTTTACTAATATGCTATAGTACATTGTAAAGTTTTTCAGGTATATGAACAGGTATAGTTATAGTTGCTAGGCAATGAAGGACCAGCTGGGTGAACCGACATGCTACAGCACCACGCTGAGGCAGACAAGTGCTGCTGCTCTAGTTAGATAAGAATACTAAAGACAGAAGCTCACTGATTGTGGGTGAATCAGCTAAATATTGACCTTTCACTGAATTTGTATTTGTGTGTCTATTTCTCCCTAACGGACAGTATAACGTCATATGTTTATTTTCAGGTACCCCTCAGAATTTAGATTTTGAGACACCCAGGGGGTCCAAGAGGGTAATTAGGGGTACCAGACCCCACCCCTCACCAGAACCCCCTATATTTTGCACTTTGTCATTGGTCCACTTAGCTGAATCACTTGTCTTAGATTTGTGCTGGAGCTGAATTCTGCAGGAGAGTAGATCTCCAGGAGTAAGATTGGAGCAAGGTATGTCCAATCCCTAGTATACAGTACCGTGTTCCTACGTTCTAAACATGCAAAAACAAGACCAAAAAAAAGTATCACTTTTTTTTTTATCATCTTTGCTTCAGAGAAAACACTGAGGTCCTTGATGTTAATCATATTAAATTCTGTGGACCACAGTGGAGCTTTATGGAGCAGATGTTGTTGTTTCTTTTTGGTGTATTTTTAGCTCTGATTCCATTGTCGTGTGTTGAGAAGCAGAGGTGCATTTCGTCCTCGGTGCAAACTGTTAAAATCTGAGTCAGATATGACTCATGCTATGCTTATATTTCATACAGCGCACTCGCATGTCTGGAAGGCATTACGGAGCAACTTTCTGCAGCACGTCCACACCGCTAGACTGGATGTGACGGAGAGCAGAGTTCACATCCTAAATGTATTGAAGCAGATGTCTCAGTCAGGGAGAAAACTTGGGACAAATCCAATTTCTCAGCTGCAAGAAGAATCTCAAAACCTGCAGTTCTAAGGAAACAGGGTAGTCACACTATGATCTCTAATCTCATGAACAACAACAACATAAATAAGTGTTTTACAACTTTTTGAAAATTGAAAACTGAAAAATGTCGGTTTTTCTGAGAAGAAGCAGGGAGTCTTCTGAACGGCCGCAGCTTGGTTTTGGCTTTGGTTTATGTGGGCACTAGTTATTCACTGCGGTCATGTCGACAGCCTCACTCTTATGTGAGAGTAAGTGTGTATGTGTGTGCGCCCACCACTGAGTGTGTGTCTCCGCTGCACCATAGCCATCATGCCTAACCGACATCACATGTAAACCAGATTTACAGCAGTAAGCTTTGATTGAAGCAGATAAATTCAACGTAGACATATGAAGTCTGGGGAGACAGTTAGATGGGACAGATAGCACACAGATGTTCCCCTGGAAGATTTTTTTACAGAAACAGACAGGCAGGGCAGAAATGTTCTGTGGAGGAAATGTACCGAATACTCCAGAGAAAATGGTTTTTCGTATCATTTAAAGGTGGGATTCTAGTAGTGCTTAGATGTTGCAGGTGATAACAATACCAGTATAGGCTGACACCAGTTGATGCCATATATATATGTTAGCGAGAACAAGAGATTTGAATTTGAATCTAAATTTGATGAAAGGTTATTCTTGTGTGTAAAGCCTCGTTTATATTGTTTATATTTACATTCTTTATGTTGTTGTCTTTTCTGTCATTTTTTGACATTGAATCAAACAGATATGTTCTTGAAACATTAGCTTGGCAGTTGGTTTCAAATCTATACGTCTCTCCCCATTCTAGTAGATCAGTCTAGATCTAACTGGAAAGTTTCTCAGGCCAGCCTTTAGGGACTTATACCACCATATGCTGAAACCCAACAACCCTGACTTAGAAATACATCTGAAGATGTTGACATTACATGCTGAGTCTTCAGGAAGTCCTGGAGATGAAGAAAAATAAGCAGATTGTCATCTTAGTACTTAAATCAGTATACTTGGATCTTGAATGGACTTGTGCCCCTGCAATATCCTGATGCCAGTTTGTTTGAGTGCAGATGTCTGAGTTGCAGAAAAATGCCATAAAAATTCAAGGATTGCAGGGAGACTTGGTCAAAACTCATACATTCCTAAACCAAGAGCAGCAGGGCCCACTGCACTGTCACGCACATTGAGCATTGAGTTTATGTGCAGGACTTAGTGTCTCCTGAATTATTGTCACATTAATTCCAAGCTGTACTTGTCATAACAAAATGAGGGAGAGCCATATTAGTAAAAATGACTGCTTAAATTACTAAACATCAGCATGTTCAGAGCAGGATTTGTTGTCAGTAGGATGGAACCGTGCTCTATGACTTGTCTTCATCACTTGCATATTCTACAGTGTTGTAATGAGCTTCTGGAAGCCTAAGCAAAACCCCCCTCCACCTGTCTTGTCGGCACATGGTAAGGTTCGTGTTTTAAATCCACACAAACCCCCACAATTAATTTCCCTATTAAGCTAAATTCAATTAGGCAAAAGTTTGATTTTCCATCCAGACCTTGGGCAAGACTCTTAACTCATTATTCACCTACCATTGTGTAGTTATTCTGGATAGGAACTAATAAATATATTAATGGATTAGATGGCATTGAAGTCAGTCTTTGAACCAGCAACAAAAACATCTACTTCTAGAGACACTAAACTATTTTGCAAACAGTAGTTCTGACTGGAAGTGACTATAGACATATTACTTAGTTCAGCAAGAATATTCCTTGGACGTTTCTTTTTTCAGATATAATGAGTTCACTTCAATATACTATATAAAAGTTCAGTATAGTCTACAAAAGTATATTGAATGGAAGCAATATCTGTTTTTTTATGTGCATTTCCTCCAAACCTAGTCAGTCAGAAGAAGAGAAATTTCAACAAACCAGTCAGATTGCAGGAGGATAAATTCAACTTGGATTGGAAATGTAACCAGTCTGGGTGCAGGAGGAAAGATTGTACTAGCCAGTCAGACTGACATGAGACATGAGAGAAAACTCATTTAGTTAATCGGATTTGAAATCAGATTTGACAGATTGAAAATTCAATTTACGAAGCAGATGGCAGGAGAGAAAACTGTACTAGCCAAACAGACTGGTGAAAAAATTTGATTAACCAGTCAGATCTCAAGATTGAATGTTCAGATCAGAAGACTGAGGAGAAAATTGTGCTAGCTGATTAAATTGGAGTAGTTAAAAAATCAAAATTTTACCAATCAAAAGGCAGAGTTGAGTGTTCAAATAGCCAGTCAGAGCTCAGGAGGCAAAGGTTTCTACCCTTCTGAGCATGGCTGTTTTTGTGCCCTTTAAGTAAACCCACATTGCTCTAGTGTTTACCGTACTGTAGTTGATGAGCTGAATTAGGTTTGTCAAGAGGCCAGGACTGGAGCTGGGCACCTGGAAAGGAGCAAGGGTGGACCCATTTGGCTCACCACTTGAACATAATCAACAGTGCTCTAAAATATGTGCTGAAAGTTTATACACAAGCAATGGCTGAAAAAGAAGATAGGCAGCTTGTACAGTTTTTAAGGATATTGCTAGTATTAGCATAGAACTTTAGAAGCATATGAAATGCTGCAGTTATTAGCTGGCCATGATCTTTTTACATGGAGTTTTAATGGTGCTCTGGAGATAATAGCTTGGCTTTATTACACAGGATCCAGAACGAGAGATTCTTGGAAAGCACTGTGCACTGTTGAGTCCACCTACTGGGCTAAATTTATGGTTTTCAGACTCAGAGGGTATTCAGCGGTCAAAAAGACTCTTCTTATAGTCCAAATTGCTTTTTGCCCTTACATTGATGATTATAATAGCTGTTTTGGCTTTGATGATAACAAAATATCAGTCACTGTGTGTTTAGTCATTCAAATTCATATGGTGGTTTTGTTTGGGCATTTGCTTCATCTTTATCTTAAGTTTGAAAAATGTTCCCTAATACATTGGTGGGCGTCAGTGCAGAATCATGCAGAATGTCAACAAAGTCATGTACATTTTGGTAGATTATCAGAAATTCTGGCTTTTGGGATTAGCTGTTGGAAGATTCAGCATGCTACAGGCCTAGTACCTCCATTTAAAAATCCTGAAATTACAAAGTCCTTTGTGAAGGTCTTTTATATGTACTACTTAAATGCTATGCCTTTTAAATACTCAAGCTCTGGAGTGTTGCACATTGATTTTCCCTCAGGCATCATAGCAAGATTTCCTTAGTCGTTTTGCAGTCTAATGCTGTACCTGATGAGCAATTGCAGCCAGTTCCTTTTTTTTCTTCTTAATTTCTCTGTGTCAGAAGTATTCTCGTCATATTAATCTGCATATAAGAAATGGAAAAACATTGTTGTGAATATTGTAAATATTCATTATAAAATATTCACACAATGTAATTGGCAACTGATGTTTTCAAATGGTATGAAGAAAAAAAATAACTAGAAAAAATGGAGCTTTAAGGTTTTGATATGATGTAAATATGTTGTTAGTGGCTCATTTCCAGGAAAAGGCTCTGACATACAGGATTTCACAGTAGGGAAATCCCCAGTCTATGTGAGAATCTGCCTTGTTCAGGCTGTCATTTACTGTATCTGGACACTCACTTCAACATCTGAGTAGCAGATGAACATCCTCCCCAGATTGTGTGTTGAGAATCAGAAGGAAGCATGACTTGAAATCCTGGCGGAAGTGTGTTCTGTTTAGACTTGCGCATTAAGTAAGTCCCCTTGGCAATTTTGGCTCAAGGCCTTCACTTTTTCATCCTTGCACCTGCTTAATGACTTATATTTTTGCAGTTTTGTGGCTTGGCTATATTGTTAAACCTGTTTCTTCCTCTCTTATGAGATCTAGCAGTTTGTTTTTGGCGAAGCTGCATGGCTAGCAATTCACATTATCACATTAGCGAGTCCCAGCTAACAATGATTTAGTCCAAGAGGGAAATCCAAACACATGCAGTAAATAAAGTCATGAATAAAAGAAAGAGAAGTCTAAAAATAATGATTCGTAAGAATTCCAGTTTCCCAAGCTTTGATTGCGTCTGTGTCTTCCTTTCTTCTTGATCTTCAACTTTTCTCTGATTCTCCACAGCTCGGCTGGGGTCCATTTGCCCCATAGGCTCTCGTGATGCCTCTTGATGAGTGTTTCCAATCATTGCATTTGGGCTTTGCTGCTCGCCTTTACCACGACAGCTCTGGCTTATTAGAACCATATTCGATTTAATGCTAAACGGCATTAGAAGTTGAATACTTGGAGAACATGATGGAGGTGTATCGCGTGAGCCACTCAGCCTTAGATCTACAGTATATGGTGTTTGAACTGTATTAAACTATTAAGTACAAAGTCCCACTGGGAGGTTCACCCCCAGATTGATGCTAAGGATCAGGTTAGCTGCTGATCATTGGGAACAATCAGGCCTGATGGTTTAAAGATGACTTCAGGTCCCTGTATATGTTTAGCAGTGACATGGGATGTTACCCTTAGTAAACATCAGTCTGGAATGCTCAGAGGGGACACAGTTTAAAGTGTGAGAAATGAAAAATCTTGGCAGCCATTTAAGAATTTCCTATAAACATACACACACACACACACACACACACACACACACACACACTTATGCTTCTTCCTCTATCTGACTTTTTCTTTCTGTTCTCCTTTCACTATCACTCTTTTTAGCAGCTGAACAGCTTCTGGCCAGCCTGGCCTCACTAGGACATCAACAGTGTAAAATGACCAAATTAAATAAGGCTGTGGGTGTTCTGGTTGAGTTAACTCCATTTGCTATTAGCAATGTATTCTGAAAGCCAAACCTTAAAAACCTGAGTCAAATCTCAGGAAGTCCAGTACTTAATCAAATTTTATGGACCAATTATATAGTAAGGAAGGTTATGCTACTTATAAAATGAGTGGAAATATTTCCATTGTTGGTGCCTGAAGAACCAAATCCTTGTTGCAACAGCAAGCGAGCATTCGAATATAATATCTCATCAAGTCTCAAAGCCTTCAGGAAGTCTACACAGGAAACATCAGTTCAGTGCATAAAGTCAAAATGTAAACAAACCATGGACCTGTCAGCCAATGCTTGAGACCTTAACTATAAACTAGGAGTGTGTCTTATCTTCAGTGAAAAGACATTTTTTAAGATGAGGACATTTTAGTTGCACATTTAATATTTGTAACATCATTGTAACATGTAACATCAGTATCTTACTGCAATAGGTGATTGCGCATCAATATGGGAATGCTGGGGTGATGCAGGTATCTGATATTTTACATGCACATGTCTGCTGATTATGATACGTAAACATTGATAAAATTTAGAAATCGGGACTTTATCTACCTGGAATAGCATCACGAAGATATATACCATTTATTTCTAGTGTTACAAGTGCTGTGAAATTAGTAAAATGCAGATATTTTACTGCAGTAACCCAGCATTGCTTGAACTTTTGCTCTTCCTGTGTACAATAAATATGTCATCAAATATCGGTTTGAAATATTGGTCAAAACAAAACATCTATCAGATGATAATTTTTTTAAGAATTATCTGTTGATACTGATATTTCTACCTCAAATTTTCAGCATTTACTCATTTCGGTTAATATCCTTATAAAACATTAAAGAGAGGATCATACAGCTATCTTTTCTCTGTGTTCGTCAGAAATGGTCACGCTGTGACGTTTGCAACTTTTATTTTGTAATGCTTTTATCATATTACATTGCTTGAGAAATTCTAGCTCATATTGTGTGCCAATAGAAATGTCCAAATGCACTTGAAATAAAATCTTGTTACATAAACGTACTTTCCTTCTCCTAAAAAGAAGGAAAGTGATACAGCATTAACAGACAATATTGAACGTCTGTTAATGACTTGACTTTCAACCTTCTGATGAATTACTGATGTTTCTGGACTTCTATCCATTGGAATAAATGTATAACTGCAGAAAACTGGTCATTCCTTCACAAGATATCACAATTAAAAGAGATTAAATCTCATTTAAGACCATTGTCAAATACTAATAAACGAACACAGACGTATAGGTGTACACAAAAAATCCATGACCCCGTGGCCTACCACACAAGTGTGTGAACAGCCTCTACCTGAGGTATGTCTTTAGTCCTTTGCCCTAAAATGTCCCCCTTGCTTCGGCCAGCTGGTTTTAGTTCTGGGCCCATCTGGTTCTATCTCCAGTGCAAGAATTTCAGGAATACATCCTGGATCCATGCCCACATCCGTTCACACAGACGAGTGTTTTCAATTACACTCTCTTTAAATGGCTCTGAGGAGCTTGTGGGGTATGTGTGTGTGTGTGTGTGTGTGAGTGTGCGTGAACGAGTGTGCATGCGTCCATGCGTGGGCGTGCGCGCGTCTGAGTCATCCGTTCACACCAACAAGTGTTTTCAATTAAGCCCCTTTAAATGGCCATGAAGAGCTTTTGGCCAAAGTGGATGGGAGATGGGTGGGTGGGAGTTAGTGGTAAATGCTACTTAAAAGAGTTTTGTATCCCTAAATAAAAAAGTGACAAAGACTCGCTGTGTGTGTGTGTTTGTGTGCACATGTCTTTGATCCTGCTTTTTTCAGGATTATGATGAATGTGGCACTTGATATCACTGTGTACTACTCTCTTCATTCACACATTTATGTACATGTGTGTTTTAAAGTGCAGGTTCAATTTTGCAGCATCTCAAAAGTACGTATGTATATTATATATTTTACAAGAGCTAAATGCAATATGAATTGTATCAGAATTTAGTGTATCCCTTCTTTGCTTTTATTACAGCTTCCATTCTTTTCAGGAGACTTACTTTCAGTTTTTTAAATAAATCTGCAGGAATATTTTTGTACACCTTCGAAGTTCAGATTTTGATCATGTTTTCTGCTTCTCACAGTCCAAGTAATCCCAAACACATTCAGTGATTCTGAGGTCAGTCCTATGTTCTGAGAACACCATCAGCTTCCTTCATCTTTTTAAGAATGTTCTTTGGGGTTGTTATTTTGAAATTCTTCCCAATCAGACATTTTCCTGAGGTTATTGCGTGATGAATTAGAAGTTGTTTTGTACCTGTCAGCATTCATTATACCTTTTTGCTCTGATCCTCCACCAGTGTAAGAGACTTTTGGCACATTCAGTGTTTTTAAACTCTAATGCAAGCCATTTGATATAAACTTAACACTTTGTCCTGCATGATCTCAACGCTCAAAAGGCATGTTTTAGAATTCTCAGTTGATAGTTGTTTTGTTGTTATCCAATATTCATGTAATTTCTTGCTGGAACTTGAGCACCGTCAAATAACCCAATACAGCTAGACCGTATGTTCTAAAGTACGACATCCTGTAGCGGAAGACAGCAGAATGTCTGTGGAAGGAACACAAGTCCCAAGAAGATATGCGTACTGGGCCTGTAGTTTCTGTGGATCTAGCTGTCCCCTTTTCGCACACACATTTTTTCCATGTCCTTTAGCCTTTACAGTTATACAGTTACTTTGTCTGACACACTGTTTTAAATCAGGTCACTCACAAGGTGGATCACGCTCACATACAGAACACAGTTGGAATATTAAGTCATCACCTTTCACATTTGACGCTAACAAAAAAGAAGACATCTGCATTCATGGAATGGCTGTAAAGCACTTGCGTCACACACGCTCTCCCACTAACAGAAGTGTCAGGCAATTCGTATTGATTTATGATTGACGAGGGGTCATAACATTTTACTGTTGAAAAGATGTCAGGTTGAGTAGTTTCTGATCTGATGGCTTTTGGAACTGAAGCTTTCCCAGACCATCTTTGCACAGTCAAAGATGACGAGTGTAGTATTCAGCCATTTAAGATTTCATATCAGAGCTTTTAAATTATATTGTAGCACTATTGTTTATATCCAGCATTATTTTCTGCTCGTCAGCGGGATATGTGAGAATTTGTAAGGGATTTACCGATTCGTATAGGACGAAATTTCTCTGTAATTTCCCCAAATTACCTCAGATAGCCTGGATTGAAACAGATGTTCATGTCAGCGTAAGATAAAAATTAAATTGGTCCAAACTAACAAACAACAAAAACTAACTTCCAGTTAATGTCAGATACAGTAGCATTATGATAGTAAAGTGGGCTCATTCAACTTAAGAAAAGCTGCCAACCAGAACAGAAAGCGTGGCTATGCAAAGCAGCTATGCAAAGAATCTCTTGGGAAGCGCTGCACTCGGGATAGGAAAGACATTTCGTGCAAATATGTTGTTAGCTTAAAGAGGTGCTGATGTGTTGCTCATGCTTTTCTGTGTTGGACTGTGGGGTAGTAGTGTCAGTGTCGGTGTCTAACATAAAATTAAGATGTATGGTTAGAAGTGACCTGCCTGCCTCCCGGCCGTGTCAGCTAGTGCTGAGCGATGGTTCTCCCCGCTGCCTGTTCAATAAAACAGCGTTCGCATTTAAAGTGTAATGTTTCCCATGTTGTCATCTTACAGAACTTGTTGGTAATCACTTATTATATTACTGATATTATATTATTATATTATTGCACCTCTCCGAGGTAAAACTAATCCAGCACAAATATGACTAAAGCTGTCCATTAGCCTACCTTGAATATGACATTACATTAGTTAAATTAGCCAGCTAGCAGGCATGCATAATAGAATGTTACATATTTAGATTTAATAAAGTTTTATCTTTAGTTAAGAGCTGCTGTTCTTGTTGAGCTAAATCAGCAATGTGAATGGACACGTTGGCTGTTTAGCTAAGATTAGATAGCCAATTGGTTATTGCTACCAAAGGTTTAGTTATAATGAGCTGATAGTTTTACTCTGTAATGGTTATTGCATTTAAAAATGTTGCATACTTAATTTTGAGAAGTGAAATTATGATGATTTAAATATCATAAAGATGATTATAAAGTCGAGTAATGGTGAAAATGTACTCAAGTACTGGATCAAACATCGTAGTAATTCATTACTTTCCACTTATGGTCTTTTAGCGAGGCTAATAAAGCTAAACATCTGTTTTTTCTTCTTTCTAAAAACACACTGAGTATATAACGCTTTTAATTACCATGGATTTGAACGGTATAATGCAGTGTTGAGTTCTGAGAATCATATTTTATATGCCACATAGCTCTGCAATGGCATTCACTGACATAATAAAGCAAGAATGAAGCAAGACCCTCATCACAGACAAGCATGCTAAACATTTAGGAAATCTGACAGAGGAATGGTCTCACTACACCTCACATTGCACACTGTCTCATGGACTAATGACTGTGTCATGGTTAATGGTTACATTTTAGGAATACCTTTGAAGATATTTTGAACATCGCTATATATAGACAAAGTTAATCAGATTTCCTTTGGCAGTTAAGCAAGAATTTTAATCTGAATGCAGACCATGCAGGTCTTTGTCACCCTGGACTGAATCCCAAAGTAATCTCAAACTACTAGCATAACTGCTTGCCATAGACAGTTCACCTGAGAGGATACCCCTTTTCACAGTAGCCAGAAAATTCAGTTTTGGACGTACCACTGTTGTAATATGTAATATTTCTCTTCTGGCCACTTCATTGAGTATGCCACCTTGCATTTACAGTCTCTGTCCATTTTATCAGCTCCACTTACCATAAAAGTGCACTTTGTAGTTCTACAATCACAGACCATAGTCTGTTTCTTTGCAAACTTTGTTCGCCCCCTTTCACCCTGTTCTTCAATGGTCAGGACCCCTTCAGGACCACAGAGCAGGTATTATTTGCGTGGTGGATCATTCTCAGCATTGCAGTGACACTGATATGATGGTGGTGTGTTAGTGTGTGTTGTGCTATTACGAGTGAATCAGACACAGCAGTGCTGCTGGAGTTTTTGAATGTTTTCTGTGTATATTATCCATTGGCAGTCATTGTTCTTCAGCACCATACACAAATAAAATTAAAAATAGAGGAAAAATGTTTTAAGTCAATCTCTTAATTGGCATACAAGAAACAATCACTATTTTATACTCTATAATGTCGTTATCAGAAGAGTATCTCATACATCTGAAAAGGATACAGGAGAACAAATTGAACATAAGTTAATTAAGATTTTGGGCTATTTCAATTGGTACGTTTTTAACAGTGTGAACAGCTCCTGGTACATTATGTAAAAAACTTTCAAGAAGACTTTTCCATATTCTGTATTACGTTGACTGTTTTGTTATCTTTATCATTTTTGGGTAACATAGGTATCCATTACTTCTTAGCTATCTCAGCCTTATAGCTCCAGTGCAAAACAAAAGAAACAACCTGCAAAACAAAAGAAACAACCTTCAGACATTAAGCACGTTTTGGCTGATCGAAGATATGCAGATGTAAGAGGAAGGGACATCTGGACATGCCGATGGGTTTAAGGGGTTAATGGAAACAGACATTAGTCTGTGTCCCACGCCTCTCAGCTGAATGTCAGCGTTCCTGGACACCTTGCAGCAGTCTGGGAGGACTAGCAGACCAAACACGAGACACTTGCCGTGTGATGCATCCACACAGTCAACAGCCGGCTCTCTTCTGCCAACGTCTCCCATCTCAGCAGGGCTGCACGGCACTTTTGGAGCGAGCAAACACAGATGGAGGTTCGCCCAGGCATGGAAAAAAAAATGGAGCGAATAAACGCAGTAATGAAAGCATGATGGAGCAGTGAAGAGCCTGTCCAAGCCCTCAATGAGAAAGCCTCCGGGATAGGAAGATGTGCTGCAGTGTGCGTGCTGGGGGCTGGACCAGTGCCCGTGCTGCTCCAAGAACAAGACCTCAGCTGGGCCAACCAGAACCTCTAAACCGCCTGCCAACTCTCACATACACACACACACCCCACGTTTTTGCTCTCAACAGTCCTCTTCTCTACAAGCAACACCTTGGGAGAGCAATCAGACTTTAAATCCTAAACAAGCAATGGCTATGGATCAGGTTAAAGCCCACGGAGAAGAAGATCTTATAAAGAACCTCTCACAAAGGTTTAGAGCAGTGGCTTTTACACTTTGAGTGAACCGTTTAGTAGGTCGTTGTGTGGGGGCGAGTAGGTTGAATTCTTTATGAGAATAGAGCTAAAAGTGTGTTTAAGATCAGATGTGGTACAAATGTTCTACAACCCCAATTCCAAAAAAGTAAATAAATGTAAATAAAACAGAATGCAATGATTTGCAAATCTCATAGACCCATATTTTATTCACAACAGAACACAGAACACATATCAGATGTTGAAAGTGAGACATTTTACTGTTTCATGAAAAACATTAACTCATGAAAAACATCAACTTTATGGCAGCAACGCATCTCAAAAAAGTTGGGACAGGGGCAACAATAGGCTGGAAAAGTAAGTGGTACTAATAAAAAACAGCTGGAGGAGCAATGTGCAACTAACTCACATGACTGGGGATAAAAAGAGCATTTTAGAGAGGCAGAGTCTCTCAGAAGCAAAGATGGGCAGAGGTTCACCAATCTAAAAATTGTGGAACAGTTTCAGAAAAATGTTCCTCAACGTAAAATTGCGAAGACTTAGGATATCCCACCATCTACAGTACAATAATATCAACAAAAAAATCGACGGTCAATATTGGATGCTCATGATCTTGAGGCCCTCAGATGGCACTGCATTAGAAACAGGCATAATTCTGCACTGGATATTACTGCATTGCTCAGGAACACTTCCAGAAATCATTGTCTGTAAACACAGTTCGCTGTGCAATCCACTAATGCAAGTTAAAGCTGTATCACGCAAAGAGGAAGCCATATGTCAACACGATCCAGAAACGCCACTGTCTTCTCTGGGGCAAAGCTCATTTCAAATGCACTGAGGCAAAATGGAAAACTGTTCTGTGGTCAAATGAATCAAAATGTGAAATTCTTTTTAAAAACCACGGACTCCTGTGGTTAAAACCCTGTGGACTCAAGAGGAGAGGGACCATCCAGCTTCTTATCTGCACACAGTTCAAAAGCCTGCATCTTTACATATATGGAAAGGCACTATAAGTGCTGAACAGTATATAGAGGTTTTAGAACCACATATGCTCCCATCCAGACAACGTCTCTTTCAGGGAAGGCCTTGCAAGACAATGCTAAACCACATACTGCATCCATCACAACAGCATAGCTTCGCAGAAGAGTCTGGGTGCTGAACTTGCCTGCCTGCAGTCCAGACCTTACACCAATAGAAAACATTTCATGAAACAAAATTCCAGCAAATAAGACCCAGGACTGTTGAGCAGCTAGAATCCTACTTCAGACAAGAATGGGACAACATTCCTCTCCCAAAACTCCAGCAATTGGTCTCCTCACTTCCCAGACGTTTACAGATTGTTGTTAAAAGAAGATGGGATGCTACACAATAGTAGACATGGCCCTGTCCCAACTTCTTTAAGATACGTTGCTGCCATCAAGTTCTGAATGAGTTAATGTTTTTCATGAAATGGTAAAATGTCTCACTTCTTAACATCTGATATGTGTTCTATGTTCTATTGTGAATAAAATATAGGTCTATGATACTATTGCATTCGGTTTTTATTTACATTTATTTACATTTTACATAGCGTCACAACTTTTTTGGAATTGGGGTTGTGTGTGTGTGTGTGTGTGTGTATACATTTGGGTGGTGGATCATTCTCAGCACTGCAGTAACACTGACATGGTGGTGGTGTGTTAGTGTGTGTTGTGCTGGTACAAGTGGATCAGACACAGGAGTTTTTAAACACTGTGTCCCCTCACTGTCCACTCTATTAGACGCACCTCCATTGTTGGTCCACCCTGTAGATGTAAAGCCAGAGACGATTGCTCATCTCTTGCTGTACAGTATGAGCTAATCATCCTCTAGTCATTCATCGGTGGTCACAGGATGCTGATGACTGGATATTTTTGGTTAATGGACTATAATCAGTCCAGCAGTGACACTGAGGTGTTTAAAAACTCCAGCAGCACTGCTGTGTCTAATCCACTCATACCAGCACAACACACACTAACACACCACCACCACGTCAGTGTTATCATAAAGTTCTCAGAAGGAGAAGGTTATTAAATAACACTCAAATAGAAAAGGCTGTAGAGCTATAGCAAAAGACCTTAAACATCCCTGTCAGTACAATGTTGGTTCGATAACCACAACTAATTATCCATGGACAGGTGCACTACGCAAGATTTAACAACATGCTCTCAGTCCAGTGATAAAGAAGATAAGAGAGAAGCCAGCAGACAGTTACAAAACTGCAGCTGAGGCTTTCGCTTGCCACAAGCTTCATGTCACTAGAAGCATGTACAAAACACTCCTGTTTGTCACTCATAACTAGTTAGCTCCTGATGAAGGAATAATGATTGTTGAGTACAAAGCTGGCTAGCCTACAAAGCTAGCTGACAGCATGGATTAAAACAAATTTACAGAAGACATGTAATCTCCAAGTAAATATTAATGAAATGAGTTACTGTTCAATCAGAAGGTAATACATGAAAGGATTGTGTTTGAATACAGAACAAATGAGTGTATTCATTTCATTCTTTTATCATGATACCCTGCTGTGCTTATTGATTGAAAGAACAGCAATATGGAGTAAAATTAACCTTCCAGGTTATCTCCAGCTGAAGCACCCACAATGCTCTGGGAGGTGTGTAAGCACACGTATCTTTGAGAAACATAAAAAAAGGAAACAGTCTATATTACAGCCCCAGAACAGCTTGCCAAGAGAACATAAAGGCTGTCTCACAGAGATGATGCAAGCCCTTTCATAGGGCTGCGCTAATGCTTCTAGTGTTGCTTAATTGGTCTCTTTAAAAGATAAAGTTCTGATGTAAAAGCTTTGTGTGAGTGTATCTGTGTATGTCACAAAGATGCCGATGTGCGTCATCACACGTATTCAGACTCATTTCCTTTATTTTTTATTTTCATTTTATGTTTTTTTTTTTCTACATTGACACTTTGAGTTGTGCTCCTTTCAGCCATAATGGACTTGCAAACAATAGCGAACAGTACAGCACTGCACTGCAGAGAAGGTTTGTATATAAGGGCTAAATGAGTCCAACTGACTCATGGTTTTTTAACACAATATCCTTATCAGTTTTGCATAATACAGTAATGTAAGAAGCTGTTCTGTGCAAACGTACCCTACCCACCAAAAGTTTCAAGACACCCTGCTTTAAAAAGAGTTTTCTTGTCTTTTTATCTTCACACTTTTTGTTAACATAAAATAATTATTTGCTAATATTTCGAGTGTAGTTTGGTTCAGCACTCAGCTTCATGTTCTTCGGCATGAGTCTCGGTATGAAGAGCAGGTTTTACCAAAATAATGATTTGACAGTTTTCTTTTCCAAACTACCGTGAAAAGCACAAATGTAAAATCTTTTGGCTTAAAGGTGGATTTGGCTGCTGATGAGTGCTGACATCGCAACAAAGTTATAAAACGCATGGGTGTGGCATTTTTCCCAAGGTAGCACTAATAATATTGTGAAGTAATTACATTATATTGTTTTCCTCAAAATAAATCTAGTAAGTCTTCAGAATGTTAAGTTACTGCAAACCAACAATTATGCTTATTTGTGTTAAAGTATTAAAGTCAACCTGAAATCATGTTGACCCCTTTTTACCTTGTTAGTTCCTGTCCTAGTTGAAATTAAGCACAATTCTTGGTAGTATTGTATAGTATTTTATATATTTAAAAATACAAATATCTTGTTTTCCCATAGTCATCCATCAAATAGTGAATTTTGCGTACCTCTAAAACATCTTCTGCTTTTTGGCTACGTGACCATGCACCAGAAGGCATAGAGTTATATAAACCAATAATATCATGTTTCACCTCCTCTCTTAATACCATTTTCCCCTCCATCGAACGAAAACACTCAACTAACTCAGATACCACATTTCACTTGGAAGTAGAGTACTGTGCAAGTCAGAGACAAACCTTTAGCTGTTTTATTTCCATTCAACATGGCTATTTATTATAAGTTATTCATTTTTCAGGAGATATTTCTGATGACATTAGATATAAGATAATCAAACTACATAAGGAAGGGGACAGTCAAGGGACAATAAGTGTTTCCAAAATTGGAGTTCAAAAAATTACAAAAGAAAATTAGAGAAATTAGGACTTCTAACAACTCCGTAACTCCTGGTAGACCCCCAAAACTGGCACCATCACGCAAACAATGTGTAAAGCTTTTGTCTGTAAGAGACAAAAAACAAGATCCACTTTTGCTTCAAAATTGTAAATTTAACAGAGACGCTGCTGGTGTTCGTTCTCAGAACACTGGACTGGTCACTGCAGAGTCCACACCTCAGTGGAAAATGTTTGGGATTACTTGGATCATGAGAAGCAGAAAATGCAATTAACTTCTAAGACTGAACTTTTCTGAATAAAAAGTTAGAAGCTATAATAAAGGCTAATTGAGTTGACACACTAAATATTACAATTTCTTATTGAGGCTTTTGTGTTATTTTCTGTTAAATATATGTTTTCTGCCTTTTTCTGATGATGAAAAATGAACACTTGTACCTGATAGCTGTTTTAACCAGAAATTAAATAAATGAAGGGTGCTCTCTGTCTTTTGTAGAGCACTGTACATCAAGGTATGGAAGGAAATTCCCTATAATTTCTAATTCATGTTGTTCCCAAACCTTTGACAAGCAATGCAAAATGCATTAAAACATTTTAAATAAAATTGAGAAAAAGAATATTAAGAGTAATATTCTACTGCAGTAAAATATGTTTTAAGGTTTTTCTGCATTGTGTTTTTAGTCGTTACGTATGTTTTGTTCTATAAATCTGTAATGACCTTTGAATAGGGTTCATTCAATAAAATGTGTTCTAATATTGTAAGAGAGTCATAAAGGTCTCACACAAATGTCAACCTGCGAGAGCGCAGCAGCCGTACGCATGATGACTCACCGCGGCTATAAGAGCAGATTTGGTATTGGATACATTAACTGGGCTCATATCGACCTGCCTCTCCGGATATACAGAACAAGCCTCCCACGCTTCACTCAATGCCATAGCTGCTTGGCATTCAGGAGAATGTGTGTTTGCCTCCTATGAAACTGATTATGAAGGGCATCACCATGAAATGAAATCGTGATCTGCCATGTATAGCTGTATATAATGTAGATTATTATTGATAAGCTGCAGTAGTGACATTGTAACATTGGCCTACACAAGTTTATGTGGCATGTCATTCCAAGTATGTGACATTCAAGTTTCTACATAAATCCAAGTATGTAACCTTTTAAAGGTGAACAGCATTGTCCAATCAAAATGGGCAAATTTACAGTACTATACAAAAGTCAGAGATGATGCTTTATTAATTTAGTTTACGGTCATTTAATTCATTAGCTAAGGCCATTAAGTGCAAGTTATTCCTTTTTCTGGAGGTATTTTTGAGAAGATTAAATATGAGATAATCCGCTTGCAAAAGGAGGAAGAAACCTGGAGTTAAATAAATGATTAAATGGGACTCCTAATAACCGTGCAAGACCTGGAAGACCACTAAAACTGTCACTTTCAGATAAACAGTAAAGTTTGTATCTTTTAGAAAATCAAGCACCACTCTTGCTTCAGATCAGAAAAAAGGTGTTTCTGTCCATCCTTCCACTGTGAGAAGACAACGCCATGATTCTTAATCGATGTTTAGCTGTCTAGAGACCCTCACTGAGAAGAGTAAATAGGCAAAACAGATGAAAAATTGCAAATCAAACAAAAAAGCTGTATTGTTCCTAGATCAGTTGACTTGCCACTTCAGAGTCCAGACCTCAGTGTCACTGAATGTGTTTGGGATTACTTGGGTTGTGACAAGCAAAACGTGCAACCAACTTCTAAGACTGAACTTTGGAGGTATGCAAAATATCCCTGCAGATTTCTTTGAAAAACTGAAGAACTGAAAAACTTCGTCTTCTGAAAAGAATTGAAGCTGCAGACAAAATGTGGACATTATTGATATTATAATTGATATTATATTTAGTTTATTTGATAGAATGTTTGCTTTTGTGTCATTTCTGTTTAATACGTTTGTGTTTTTTTTTTCAATTTATTCATTTTTTGATTCTGAAGAAATAATGACTTGTACTTAATGGCTGTTTTGAATGGAAAACTAAATAAATGATGGGTAATCTCTGACGTTTGCACAGTAGTACATTGAACAGTAGCAGCAGTTTGTACTTTCGGTTAGTTTTATTGATAACAGTACAAGAGTACAATAAGTGAGTCTTTTGGAAAAGAAAGAAGATGTATTAGTTTATTTTTTACAGTGTAAATCAGGAGAACATGTTTTTTATCCCTCCATTCAGCTTGGCTCTCATTGGTTTATGGCCTTTCATGCACATCAGCACAGCGTTTTATATGACAGAATATGTGATTGGACTATACACACCCCTCACTGCAGGGTAATCTAGGATGATTCAGCCTCAGTATAAGACTGATCAGCCTGTAGTATGGGTCAGGCATAAGCCTCCCAAAGTAAATATTGAGAGAAGTCCATATCCTCCCATATAAATTCAAAACAGTTCATGTTTTGGGACTTTTTATTGACAGGTTCATCAAAAACATACTAAAAATGTCATGTAAATAAAATATATTTCAATTTTATTGTGCTGTTATTGGCTTTTCTATTTTGTGGTCAAAAATAAATTTTACAGTTTGACACAGCCTCTTTTCACTAATCACTATTTATTTTGATGCATATGTTTTATGTATTTAGACTGGAAAGCTCATTTGGCACAGACAACACAGAACTGTACTGAATTAATTCTGTTTACTAGCTTCTTAGTCTTTTACGAAGAACCCCACCTATGTTGTAATATTTGCTCTTGCGCCACTTTTGGCAGAATTTCTTCACAAATGGTGCTCAAAGCAAAGTTTTTGTTTTCATTTGTTACAGAGATGTGTAGGTTGCTTGTATAAAACAAATATTTACCATGCTCAGCTAGTAACATTATTTAGCCAAAACCAAAATGGGTTCTATGTCCTGTAATTTGTCTACGTGTGAGTGAGTGGTCTACTAAAGTGGACCCATTCAGTCTCTGTAGTAGCTTGTCTTCTAGAGCTCCTGCGCTGTTAGATCTCTGGGGATCCCGTGAGAGGAAACATGTGGTCTTCATGTGGTTTTCCACCAAACCTTGATGAATGCATGGTCACACTCTTCTAAATCAAGCAAGGGAGGGTGAAAGCAGGGCTTTGGCCACTGCTTGGAACGGAAGGCCTTCCACATCCACAAAACTGCACTACCAATGCAAATATGACATTTAACCAATAGACATGCTGAGGACCCAAGAAATACTAAATTAGGTTGTTGGAATGGACGGTCAGTTTCTTAAAACATGGAAAGCTTAGGTGAAGTAGAATTCATGTTCTTAAATACAAATGAGAAACTGACAAACACTGCCTCTATAACAAATGGCTTGTTCTCAGTGAACTATAGTTTAGAATCCTTAGACTCTTTGACCAGTGCTTCCAAGCACTAACCACAACAATCAGCGGCACCCCTGAAGGTTTAAACCAATGATTTTATCTGTCAAACAGTAAAATGACACCAATTTTTCAGAATAAAGGTCCTAAGTGGTTCTTGACTTTGATACAGTTCTAGGAAACCATGTTATGTGGCATTTCTTTAAAGGTGCATGCACAACAATGAGATTTTAAAATTATTATGGTAGTCCTACACCAAGGCATCAAAGTTTCTTAATTAAAGTTTGTTAATATAATTAGGTGCTGTCAAGTTGATTCCAGCTCCTGACAACCATATTGATTGTGTTTCCCCCAGAATATCCTGTCTTCTCTTTGGTTCTGCAGACTTCTAAATGGCTTGTTCATGATTCCTCTGATTGTGTCCATCAATCTTGCAGCTGGTCATTCTCTCCTCTTTCACCTTTAACTGTTTCAAGCTTAATGGTCCTTTCCAATTAATTGGTTCTTCTGAGACTATGTCTAAAATAAGCTTCAGTTTGGTTGGATTTGGTTAAACGTGTTGGAACATGGCGGTACTATACAGCCTTAACTCCTTTGCCAGTGTAGAACGAGTCCATTTCTGTCCTGACTGTGGCATCGAAGTTCAAAGGCACACATTTAAACATGTTTAATTTACAGTGTCAGGGAGGTGCAGTGCTTGGTTGGTGGGATTTACCTTACAGACGTGTAAAGTAAGGTGCGGGAAAGAGCGGATCGGTCATTTTACTGAGGTTAAGCTGCCCTCAGCTGTCCCAGCTGTTTGGGGTTGCGTGTTGTGAGAGCGTTCTTCGCGGGAGCAAGCGGGAGAGGTTTTTCTTGTACTTCAAAGACCTAACCCTCAGGCCTGGCACACTGAACGGCATGGTGTGCCATTAACATATGGACTTCTGGGAAATGGGATTAAATGTTCATCTGCGCTGGCATTTTACTGGTGCTAACACTTGCTCCCCTTTGGAGCATATCAGAGCGGATTTTGTTAGGGAGTTAGAGGTCAGGACAGAAACTGCCAGGAAGAGAGCATTAGAGGGAGACTTTGGGCTTGTTTCTGGTGCAATTGGACAAGTTGCCTGTCTGCCAGATTCTTGTTGGTTCCAATTATTGGGCCAATTATAGGGGCATTATAGGGGCAGCGCTCAAAGGAAAAAGTGGCAAAGCCTCAGAGACAGTCTAATCATGTTTTAGAGAGAGGAAAATGTAGTGTTTTGGGTGTTGAGCCCAAAAACTTGTAGGTAGCCTAAAATAACACGGTTACATAGTGTTCTTGTCAGAAAAGGGCATGGAACCCATGTTATCCACTATCTTATTTGATATGCTTTTACAGTAACCAAAAGCTCGATTTAGCAAATTATTAGTGCCCCTTACTAGTGACATAGTGTTACAAATAACCACATTATGGAATGTGACGCTTTTTTAAGATTATCATTTTTTTATTGGCAGGATTTCCAGTGCTGTGATGATGTTTATGTGCATGACAGGTCAGGGGTTACTGAGGTGAAATTTCGACAGACGTCCCCTTCCCCAAAAGCAATGAAGCTTGTGGAACCCGAGCCACACCATGACTTCTATTTAGAGGTCTGCTATTCTACCCATCTGACAAAATATTAGAAATTTTTTTATACAGCATTGGGCTTGGGACTGTTTTATAATGAGTCCACAGCTGTTTACAGGGGGGAAGTTCAACAATACATCATCCGCACCCACACCATGGACGATAAAGGAAGTGTTGGGTCAGTGAAAAGGTCGTAGTGGATCTTTCCTCTTGCTTGTTAAGCTCACCTGTAGTATAAAGCATTTTTTGCAAGTAGTAGTAGCAGCAGTAGCGAGAGAAAGTTTGCACATTTAGCGCAGAGGAGGGTGGATGCTGTTCTCTACCAGGTACAGTCAGCAATCACCAAAAATATACTTAAAATAAATACTGTTAGTATATTACAGGTGCAAAAACAAAGTGCTGTAAAACTTTGTCTGCGATAATCCATCTCTGTTAGTGTGTATAAGTGGGTGTGGATTGAATTCAGGCTTCAATTTTGGTCTTGGGTTACAATAGATGGTTTTAGAACACTTAATGTGACATGCTCACCAGAGATCGGTTAAGTTCCTTGATCAAAGACAGCCTGTAACAAAGTTCTGAAAGTAGAGCGACAAATTATAGCAGTGCCAGTTCCTGAAAGTCTCATTACCATTAGATCTCAAGCACCAGCTTTAGTCATTCAAATAACTATATTACTGCTTTCTCTCAATTTCAGTGGATTCAGTAATATCTGCAACCTCAGTGCAAATCTGAAAGTCTTTTCAGTCTGTGCCCTTGACATTATGCTACCTGATGCTTCTTTCCTCTCGCAGTGGAAAATCTTTAGAAAACTTTAATTATAGTGCTTCAAAAGCCATTCCTGCTCAAAGACAGGTATTATACTCTTTCGCTTTGTGAAGAGGCCAACTGTAGAAGGTTATCTTATCAATGGCTACCTGTGGACAATGGCACTGATCCAAGCTTCTGTATATCATTAACCTCCCACACATACTAACTTGCAAATGCACAGATCTTCATGACCTGTTGCCCTTTTTTCTATCTCATCAGTCTGTCAGGCATACTCATTGTCATTTGAAGAAAGTGCGTAATCTTAGGAATCATGTTACATGATACCAGCTGTCACAGACCTTCACTGTCCAAGATGGAATATTGCACAATATTGAGTACAATGGTAAGGTCAGTGCTCTAATGTGTCATTTTGAATGCCTATGCACAAGTTGGGCCAGACTCATTATTAGTTTGCCCGATTCAGGAAATTAGAGTCAAAATTTTGCTTCGAAATTACACAATGCCATAGAAAGGCAAAAAATATACGCTGGTGTTAGTGACAGTTACAAATAAACAGAACTAAAAGCCACATACTTTAGCTCCGTATTTAATTATGCTTTCAGCCTGGGACTGAGCGGATATTCTTAGTGCTTGGATTACTGATTGAAATCATTCATCAAAAATTCTACATGCAATTAACAATTGAAAATGATGTGTATTACAATGCAGTAACTAAACTGATTACTCTGAACTTTTCACAATTGAACATATCGCTCAGTTCCCTCTCTGCATTTTTTACTTGTATGTTTTGCACTGCATACTAATACAGTACAGTCTAGAATGACAATTTTTGCACATAGATTTTGTATCTATGATCTTCATTTTATGAATTCACAAAAAATCACAGCCTTTTTTATACTCAGTTCAGGGGACCATAAGTAATTGGACACTTGGCTGGTCGCTTGTTGCTTGGCTGGCTGCGGGTTGTACATCATGAATTCATGCACAAAAACTAACAAGAGGTCTAAAACTGATTCTAGATGTGGCATAGATGTGGCATTTGCATCTGGAGTCTGTTGCTGTTGTCTCTCAACATGAGAACCAGAGAAGTGTCAGTGCCGGTAAAGCAGGCCATCATGAGGCTGGAAAATCAGAATAAATCAATCACAGACAGACATAAAACATTAAGTCTGTCAAAACTGTTTGTTACATTGTTAAGAAGCAAGCAATTTGTTCAGTGGCTTATGGTTTCTCTGAACAAGGAAGACTAGATATAAAAGAACTGTTAGTCCTATATGGTTTCCACAATAAAGATGTAAATATCCTCAAAATAAAGCTGACAGACTGCACTTTAGCCTCATTGTTTCGTTTTATCTACAGACGTACACAGGTAGCAGGTAGCTGGTTTTCTCAAAGAGAAAAATCAGTGGTGTTTTTGAAAATCATTGCCATCGCTCCCTGTGGTAAACCAAAAATATTCCAAAGCCCATATGTTTTGCCTTACAATAGTTTCCTTTAGATATCCCTGGATCCTCTGACTTACAAGGTTGTTAAGGAGCCAAAATAAGACTGCTATTACATGCAAGCTAACACTGCTGCACACTGAATAGACATCATAGGACTGGTGGCCTCACCAAAGTAGCCCATACAAATCAACAAGCTTTGCCAAATGGGGTCGTTAAGTTGCTTCGTCAGTAGTGGGCAACAGTTTGAGTCGCTGATATTGGTATATAACATTGTTGAAATGTAGAAGTAGTGCCTCCTCTAAAGCTCTATTCGTACAGGATTGGTTTTCCATGGCGAGGTGGGGTAAAGCCCATTTACCACAGGACGTCTGTAATGTTTATGACTGATTCACACAGAATAATGGATTTACGCAATGCCTTTACTCCAGAAAATAGTAGAAAACGGCAGAACATTCATTTGGCACGTTCCGACGGAACTAAAACAGCTGAAAAACTGTCAGTAAAATTTACATGACCCCATCTCTTCATATAAAATTAATTCTGTCCGAGTAGGGCTTAAGACATGTGAAGCCGGACAAAACATCTGTTCAACTGCCAGTTATTTAACATCACTGAACAGCTCAATGCGCTTGGACGAGAATGCTAATCGCCAATTCTGTTACATCAGCTGACACACAGCCCTATCGGCTAGCATCACACTGAGTGATAGAGGAGAGGATACTAACATTAACTTTAAATACCTGAATGTCATAAATATAGAAATATTATATAACTATAGCAAAAATTATATTTTGCCACAGTTAAACAGATATGGATTGAAGTGCATACAGCATGACTGGTTGATAAAAAAAGCCCTTATAAGCTAGTTAGCTTATTTTCATAATCAAGAGGTATGAATAGAATTGGGTTCTAGGACCTGAGTCTAGATCCCAGCAATGGCACATCCATCCATGGCCACCAATGCACAAGTGGCCAAAGTCTCATTGGATAGGAAGGATGCCTTAGTTCTGTCTCTGAGTTGACGTAGAACAGTGTAACCTAAGCAAGAGTGTTTAATAAGAAAAATAGACACCATGTGAATGGCATGAAATATTACTGCTCAAAAAGACATGACATTTGGCTACACGTGTCAGGAACCTCCTCTAGCTAGTAGATGTCATGGAATAGAGGAGATAAGTAGTGGGTGGGAGCTGACTATCGGCAACTGTGGGAGAAAATAAGACTGTAAAAAGTATCACAGCTGCACAATGTGCATTTAATTAGTATTTTTTTTACATGTTAACATTTAGATTGATTACAAAGCTCCAATGTTGGTTGTGCTTTAATGCATCTGGACATCAAGGTTTGTGGTAGTTGGTTGAGTGCATCTGCTGTATTGAAGCTTTGAATGTTGTCTGGCTTGGATACCTACCCCAGTGGTCAGACTGGGTGGAGACGTTGGATCAGCGCTTCACAGAAACCCTAGAATGTCCAGTTTGTTTGTTTCAGGCATTTTTGTTATTCTGCTCGCTTCCAGAGCTTATACTAGGCTTATATATCTCTCTTCAGCTCCCCCTATTACCTGGTTTAGACTTAGAAAGGAATGTTGTTACATTTTTCTCTCAGTGTGTTGTTTAGCACTGATATGAGAATTTTTCTAAAGGGTTTAGAGTAAAACGTTTTGTATACTGGAATAGTTGGGCTACTACAGTTTGTATAATAAAAATATAATAAACTCTTTTGTTGCTGTACCATAATTGGCATGCAAAACTGAAAATAATTAGATCCTCAAAATGTGACACTGTCCATTCAGTGCAAAGATTTGATGTGGTACTTTACAATTTTTTCTTTTCTGATACTGATACTGAAACTTTAAGTATTGACCGTTACTGGCTCTGATCCAATATTTCTTCATTAAAAGTACTAAGTTAAAGTACTTCACTTATTACATTAAGTTGTTGGACATTCCATTCCAAATTTATGGGCATTGATATGGAGTTGGCCCTACCTTTGCAGCAATAACAGCCTCCACTGTTCAGATGAGGCTTTCCACAAGATTTTGGAATCTTTCTGTGGGAATTTGTGCCTATTCAGTCAAAAAAGCATTTGTGAGGTCAGGCACTGATGTTGGACGAGAAGGCCTGGCTCACAATAGACGTTCCAATTCATCCCAAAGGTGTTCAGTGGGGTTGAGGTCAGGCCTCTAAGCAGGCTACTGGAGTTCCTCCACACCAAACTCAAACCATGTCTTTATGGACCCTTCTTTGTGCATAGGGCCACAAACAGGACAAACTGTTTGTCCTGTTTCATGCTGGAACAGGACAAGCTCCTTAAACTGTTGCCACAAAGTTGGAAGCCTATAATTGTCTAAAATGTCTTATGCTGTAGCATTAACATTAGCTTTCACTGGAACTAAGGGGCCCAGTCCAAACCCTGAAAAACAGCCCCAGACCATTATCCCTCCTCCACCAAACTTTACTGTTGGCACAATGCATTCAGGTAGGTAGTGTTCTTCTGGCATCTGCCAAAGCCAAATATGTCAGTCGCACTGCCAGATAGTAAAACATGATTTCTCAGAACATGTTTTCACTGCTTCAGAGTTCATTAATGGCACGCTTTACACTACTCCAGCCTACTGCTCAGCCATGGAAACCCATTTAATAAAGCTCCCAAAGTACAATTTTTGTGTGGACGTTCCTTCTAGAGGCAGTTTGGAACTCTGTAGTAAGTGATGCTTCAGAGGATAGACGATTTGTAGGCTACCCATTCCTGCTCTGTGATTTTGCATGGTCTGCTGCTTCGTGGCTGAGCTATTGCTGCTCCTAGATGTTTCCATTTCAGGAACATAGCACTTAGAGTTGACTGGGGCAGATCTAGCAGGGCAGAAATTTCATGAACTGACTTGTGCCAAAGGTGACACCCTTCAGTACAACCCATTGTTCCAATACTGATACTTGGTGTCAGATCAGTGCCATCTCTACAAAGAATCAAACGTTGGGTTTGGTACACATCAAATGAAGTAATGAATTTTTCTTCACTGACTTATTGCACTGACATCAGTTTCATTAACTAGAAAATAACTTAAAAGTATCCCTTCTTAATTTGTTTAACACATGCAGGCCCAATAGTCCAAAGGCATAAAGCGAAAACATAAAAGGGCAGAACTAGAACGTTTTTATATCTACATGGAGACATGCTGTTAAACCTCATTCCCCACAGCTTATGAAATCTAGCTGTTCACAAGTGCAGCACTGCCAAACAGATATCAACCTTACTTTTGTTTTGAACAAGCAGAGCTTCTTATATGCTATAGTGGTTTTATAGTTCCACAAAAAGTGGGATTTATCTTTTGTTTTGTACTTGATATGTGCTCAATTTGTGTTCTAACTGGGATTGCTGAGCAACAAATTTAATGGCAGTCATCTCAATTTGCTGAAGGACAAAAAAGGAAACTAAGCACTTTCCACCTCTCTAATTGAGCAGTGTTAACAGATTTGTATGGTTGGCACAGCACCTACTAGTGGGCAGGTGTAAATTTTAAGTTATGATCGAAACTATTCAATTAAATTTTAGTAGCACAGAAACATGAATTACATTACAACTAAGCTGCAAACAAACTTAAGTACGAATGGGGCAACTGGCTACAAGTATGTAGACTGGCTGGCAAACATTGGGTACTAGTTTGGGCAATGTACGACACGTGTACTACACAATATATAACATATAATGAAGTTATATGTGGCACATATCATATGTAATACTGTATAATGTAGTGAGTATTGCTCAACATCCCTAACATCCATCATCCTGGCAACAATGAGCAAGTTCAACAATACATTATAAGAAAATGGAATCCCATATCAGCTTTTTAACCCTTAGAAGTTATAAGTAGATTTTGCTACAACAATGACATTGTTTAACTGTAATATCATAATTACATAATTAATTACATGGATATCATGAATTACAGTTACATTCAATTTACTGGCTCAGGTCAGGACTTTCGACGTTTTTCTGTTTTGATTTCAAGAAATATCAAAAGCATAAACATGTTTTTTCTTTATAAAAATGAGCGTTGCACAATGATAATTTCAGTAACTTCGAATTCAAATCATGATTAAATATGTCCTTTTCTGCTTATGAGCTCAAATCTAGAATTGGCTTGACAGTTTGAATCCATGCTTTTGACTGAATTTCTCCACTTGTTTCAATTAACACAGTTGTATGCAAAAGTTTGGACGCCCCTGATCAAATGATGTTTCATTGATTTTGTAAGTGAAAATAAGTTAACAGGTTCTCTACAGAGAACACACTTAATGCACAATAGCTGTGTATGTGCTGAATTTGACATATTGGGAAAAGAAAACTAAAACATAGAATGTGGCCCGTGCAAAAGTCATGGCATTTTTTATATTTCTTCCAATTTGTTAAGTTCAGCAGATAAATAGAAATTGTACACTAAAATTAGCAGAAAAATAGTATATAAAAGACGAATACATTTGGCTGGGGTGTACACTTGTGTACAACTGTACATCAAATTATACAAGTTTTTTTTCATGGTGACAACGGATTAAAGGATTAAAACAGCAATAATAAACTAATGAGTGAAAGAACTTTGGAAAAAATCTGTATGTCATGCAGTATAGTTTATAAAATGCATGATGAAGCCTTTCGTTCTTTCTTTTGTAGAAAAGACCTCAAACTAAGTGTGGGAAAGGACTGAATGGCAATTAGGGAAAGCCAGCCTGACTTTATTTATGGTATAAAAAAAAACATTGATTTTCCAAGAACTCATTTTTCTCAGTGTTTTCTCAACCCTAGTCACATTTTGAGGTAAGCTAGCGGATCATCTCTGTGACTCACACAGAACGCTCTTCTGCTGACTGTTGGCTTTGCACAGATAGCCACACACACAGGTAAGGCTCTCTAAGAGATGTTTATTAATGGCCGCCTCACTGACAGCAAAGCTATTTACAACTTCCAATTATAGCAAGCGGACTCCGGCTCAGGACCCGGGGAGTGAGGGTGCACCGCTGCACATTTTCCATCAATCCATCAGAGCCCCGGCTATATCTGGTGGAAAACAAAACACACAAGCAGGTCCCTTCTGCTATTACAGTGCTTTGTTTAGTCCGGATATTAGATGAGGAGATTCTGAAATGCTGTGAGGAGATAAGAGGAAAACATATAAAGAGTACACATGGGAGGAGATGAGTGGTTCATGTGAACTCTCAGAAATAATATTACAAGAGTACTTTTGCCATGCATCTCTCATCCTAAGGCAATAATGAGGCATGGGTCAGTTAGCAGTTGATACTGACATGTTTTCTGAATATTACTTTAAGTAGTGTTCAGCAAGTAGTTGGACTTGATAGATGATCAGATCTACATATCCGCACTGTCATATTAATGTTTTTTTTCATGAGCTTTTTTGTTAACGTTTGTTTTTCATGTTTTTAAAGAATTAGAAAATTGGCAGCTGTTCTTTACATTGTGTGACCATTTCATGAATATTGGATTGATAGCATTGGTCCAAAATTTTCAAGATAAAGATAAGACTTACTACTTTTCTTAACTATCTTTTCCTGTAAAGTTCACATTTTTTTAATATAAGAGCAAGAATATGTGACTTGTCCACAGTCTTTAATAATAAATAGTAAAATTGTTGAAAAGAAATCTACCTGGTGAATAATAAAAGTTGCTGACCGAAACCTAAATTCAGGACACACTTAGGAGAAAACAGAACGATATAGATTTTGTATATAGTTTGCCATTTTTATTAATGCTTTTGAATTGACATGATAATGTAAAGAGAACTGACAGAGAACTAAAGGACTAATTTAATTTTTAACAATTTGCCTAATAATATTAAGTATTAAAAGTTGTAAGATTGTGAAAATATAATACATAATACATTTTCTTCAAAGGCATCTAAAGCTGAATTCCACAGGATCTGTGCTGTATCGACAAAAAACCTTGTGTTTTAATAAGTAAGACACGTGAACATGGCTTTAGAACGCCTGTCTGGCAGTCTGAAGTTTCTCCGGCAGCAGGCGATATTAGCACACAAGTTGCTTTAGTGTTTGCCATTAAGAGAAGAAATGGCCATAAACCTCAGCAGGGTCTACTGAACACGAACATTTTATTAAAACGGTTAACATTTAAGAATGTGAGCTATAGACCGAATAGAACGCAGCTGCAGCAGACTGTGGTTGAGTTTTTCATTGTTGCTCTACTGCTGCTCAGACGTTTTGAACAAGTCTGTGCTTACCAGCGAGGTCACAAACAGCATTTTTAATTACTGTTCCTCATTTTCATTATTATTTAGAGTGCTAGATTTCAGCACTTGATGTATTTAATCTTTCGCTTTGGTTCTCTTGCAGCCAAGAATTGAACATTGTTTTTCAGCGGCTGAAATTTTAACGCTGTCTTACTGGTGAATTAAAAGTTAGATGATTATCAGCAACATTAGGTTTAGGGTTAGGATAAGGACCAGGGTTAGAGGGGTTTAGGTTTTACTTTGAAGTTAAAGGGGCACTCAATACATTAGTTGTGAACATGCCTAGTCGCCTCCTAAAGCAGTGGTTCTCAAGCCAGTCCTCAGGGCCCCTCAGACAATAAGCATTTGTGCTCCAATCCAACTTGCAAAACATAGATGAAGCAAAGATGTGCGTCATCTGAATCATTTGTGCATCATGAGATGAAGCCCCCCCCCCAACCTTATGTATAGATGGCTAGGCTAGCAGTCAGGATTTCTTTGTCACAGTGGGGAAGGTTCCCCATAGTTAAATGACATATTTGCATAATGCATGCTGGATATTGTAGTGAGAGAACAATTAAGGACCTTTTGGGTCAGTGAAAAGGCGACTTCAACAGATATTAATTTGAATATAACAAATACAAGGTGAACATCTGCGAAGCATCTAGCATCAAAGTAAAGAGTTATTGTGATTTCTTTCACCAAAGGTCATTTATGTCAGTGATTTCTCAGTTATGGCAGTGGCGTGTAAGTACTTCCACAGTTTGGTGCTCATGACATATGCTCATCATGCACATGGATTGTGGCTAAAGGTGAATGTATATGTTTTTATAAAATTCATTAAAATGAACAAATGTTCACTTAATATTAAATAAAAAACAAATGGAACAGAAAACTTTGCCAGCCAGTGTTCCTTTTAGTCTCAAAGCTGAAGCTTTAGCCAGGGAGGGGATATAGCAAGTATACATAGTCGGTCCTAAAAATTGAACCCACGATCTTCTGTTTGTTGGCGCAGTCCTCCTACCACTAGGCCTCTGGCCATCCTGTTAAGCATTTATGTCTTAAATCAGCTGGTAAACAACCGTGGCAGACCTCCACAAACATTTAAAATTCAGTGTTGGATAAAATAATAGATTATAGGGTATAGACAGCATCAGTTTATGATAAAAAGCTCACTAGGTGAGGGCGAAGTTGAGGTTGTGCTCATTGTAAAAATATTGTGAGGACTGCTGAAATATGGTAAACCTTTCCAGAACCCTCAGCTCTCAAACAGCAGATTCATGTGGAGAACGTTGCTCCTCACATCTCATGTGACCTCCGCTCCTCCAGCCCACAGCCTACGTGAGTAGATACCGGCACTAACAAATGCTTTTCATTAAGCTTGACGTTTGTTGCTGGTCTTCCCATTATGCAATTTAACCGTTTCACATGTTTTCTATTCTGTATTTGCCGAAAGCCCGTCCACGGCCTTGTTTCTGCCCAACCTTTGCATGCGTTGAGATGGCCCATGGTTTTGCCTGCCATGTCACTGAGTAATTGATTGATTGACTCTGTAGACAACGAGCAGATGAGGGCGGATTACAGTGGAGCGTGAGAGGTTTGGGAGCGTGTGGACCCAATGCTGACTGTAGAGGTAGGTAATGGAAACTGCCCAGGGACACGGTCCACCTCCAACAGCAACTGCAACAGGCTCTCTGTCTCCATCCCAACCTCGAAAGCACTGTTGGAGATGTTTTTCATGTGCTGATGGTTGGCATTTTTGAAGTGCTTCAGAGAAAAATGGCTCATTGTTTCCACTGAGGTTCCTAAAATATAACAAAGTCTTTTTTTAACCACACTTTGGTTTAAGATGCTGCATTTCTATCAATTTGAGAAAAAGTCATTTTTCATGACTACCTTTCACGTTATTTTTCATTTTTTTGATTCCCCAGTTCAACCTCAGTTATCAATTGTTTCTGCATCCCTAGATCCATTTGTGAGATTTTTTTCTGATATTCACCCAATATTTCAATTCAGTTATTTTCCTCAACCTTTCAAATATGTCTGTACACATGGTCTCTCACAATACATTGTGCTCTATGGGGAGACAAACGTACATACTTGAGAAAGAACGCCAATAAAAAAAAAGTTGGAAAAGCTTTAGCAAATCTTGCCAGATTCAATTCAAAGAAGCTAACAGGAATCATTTGTGTCTAAAGTATCCAAGAACAGAAAATTATTGTGCTCTAGAGAATAACTGTTGACTTACTATTGAATAAAAGTATGCACAGTGAAAAGAGTTATGTTAGTCTCTCTCAAAATCAATAATTCACTTGGATGGAAAAAAGATTATTTACTGAAAAGTCCATGTCACAATGGGGGAAAGATGAAAAAGCATTGCCTATTGTTAAACACTGGTGGAAGAAGTCAAATTGACCCTTTTAATTGCAAGCGTTTGTGTTATCACTCTCAGAACTACTGTGTTCATAAGAGATGTTTCTATTCTGATTTGAATTTGATGAAAGTCAAATTTCTTGTGCGTATAGTCCAGCTTTGTAGAAAGATAACACATCCTTTACATTTTGTAAAATTTTTGGTAATTTTTTGACATTGAAACAAACAGAAAAAGTCAAATATACAGATACAAAATGATAATCAAAATGTAAATGAGTAAATGTTATTCATTGTGCAACTTCATATGTAACTGAATATGTAGTTAAAAATATAAAATAAAAGTAATAATTAAGGAGCAGTAAAAGTTGTAAATCTTGACTGCTAAGATAATATACAGTTGATGAGGTGAATAGGCAAACAATGCCAAAGCATGCTTCATGCTGCTTGGGCCAAAGTATCTTCCATGCTGTCTGATCCAAAGTATCTTTCATGGTGCTTGGGCCAAATTATCTGCCCTGCTGCCTGAGCCAAAGTATCATCTGTGGTGCTTGGGCCAAAGTATCCTCCATGCTATCTGATCCAAAGTATCCTCCATGGTGCTTGGGCCAAATTATCTGTCATGCCACTTGGGCCAAAGTATCCTCTATACTGTCTGATAGTAAGTATCTTCCATGCTGTTTGATCTAAAGTATCCTCCATACTGCTTGGGCTAAAGTATCCTCTATACTGACTGATCCAAAGTATCCTTCATGGTGCTTGGGCCAAAGTATCCTCCATGGTGCTTGGGCCAAATTATCCTTAAGCAAGTGCTTAGTACATGTGGCACATAGTTTTATCTCCTCTGTCCATGGCATTCACTTTCTGTAGATGTTATGTGCAGCGTGCGATATAAAACATTCACTGCAGTTCACGCTTTGGGGACTGAATCAAGCAAAACAAGACTTATAACAGCACTCTGTTCTAACCTTCTGACTTCACATTCTTGTCTGTTCTTGCACCCCATTTCTTTTGTGACTGTTCTAATTATGGCCTCCATTCTTTGAGTGTGTTTGGGTCTGTGGATGGCTAGGCCTGTGGAGCGTGCATTAATTGTTGGTCATAAACCTCAGGTGGGTTTTTTTTTGTATTTTTTTTTCAAGTGGGGTGAACAAGAGGCCTTCTCCCATCAGCCTTGATCATGGATGTGAGTGGAGCTTTGATCCACTGCCACAGCTGTAAATAGACTCATTCTAAAAGCCCACACCTGCCAGCCTCCTCCTCATCTGGCGGAGGTTCTCCCTTCTGGAGATGTTTTCTGTCCGTGTGTGTGGCTGAAAGCCTCGTGTGGGAGTGTGTTCCCACATGAAGATGGATGACTGCCCCACTACCTGACCTCCTGTGCCTCGTAGAAGAACCACACAGATGCTTGGTTTGCTGATTTTGACTTGTTAAGGACACGCAAGCCTGAGATGGCCATTGTTTTGATAGCCAGCTCAGAAGCCTGTGCTTTTGGTGTCTGGGGTGAGGCTCTAATTACCTCTTTCAGAAGTGCTTTGATCAAATGTGTCTACTCTGTAGATATGGAAGGGACAGAGTGAGATCGCCCATCGCTAACTCAACAGACTTGAAGTCATAAGGTTTAACAAGGCTTTTGATGGAACAGGTGAAAGCACAGTGCTGCCAGCCACTGTTCTTTTGCATATGTAGTGATATAATAACTGTATTAATGGCATATGTGGCCACCTTTTTAGAAACCCATACCGTGTAGCTTCACCTTGCTCGAGTAGAGTTAGAGACTGGAGCTCATCTGTTGGAGCTCAATTTGTGTTATCCATTTTGGATATTTTACTATGTGGCACAGTGGTGCTGACAAGGTTTCACCACCCAAATAATATTTGGTCAACAGTGGCCTTATGGTCAGAAACTGACCAGTGGTAAATGGCATAGAGGGCTACTGAGTGCAGCAACATTTGGGCTACAGTCTGAAACTGTACACCTAAATAGTGGACATGTAAGGAGTTTGGAGCTCATGAAGCAGTCACTGAGTCGAAATACAAGGTAGGAGTTTCCCCTAAAGTAGACAGTGAATATACACCAATCAGACATAACATTATGACCACCTCCTTGTTTCTACGCTCATTGTTCATTTTATCAGCTTCACTTACTATATAGGTGCACTTTGTAGTTCTACAATTACAGACTGTAGTCCATCTCTTTCTCTGCATACTTTGTTAGCCCCCTTTTACCCTGTTCTTCAGTGGTCAGGACCCCCATGGACCCTCACAGAGCAGGTACTATTTGGGTGGTGGATCATTCTCAGCAGTGCGGTAACACTGACGTGGTGGTGGTGTGTTAGTGTGTGTTGCGCTGGTCTGAGTGGATCAGATACAGCAGTGCTGCTGGAGTTTTAAACACCTTAGTGTCACTGCTGGACTGAGAATAGTCCACCAACCAAAAATATCCAGCCAACAGCGTCCTGTGGGCAGCGTCCCGTGACCACTGATGAAAGACTAGAGGACGACCAACACAAACTGTGCAGCAGCAGATGAGCTATTGTCTCTGACTTTACATCTACAAGGTGGACTGACAAGGTAGGAGTGTCTAATAGAGTGGACAGTGAGTGGACACAATGTTTAAAAACTCCAGCAGCACTGTTGTGTCATTAAGATATATATACATATATGCATGTTATTGATCTTTGCTTTGACTGGCTGACCCTTTACCTGTAAAGTGAAGTACACAACATTCATCCCCACTGGGATGTAATGTATGGAACAATCTGTTAAGTTTGGACTGACATCCTCAGGATTGCTGTAAAAAATAATTTTAGGTACTCTTGTCGGATGTCTGGATCTTTCAGAAGGCTGCAGTAAGCCAATTGCCTCCCAACAGCCTGGAACAGCACATCATTTTATTTGTTTTTACCACATCTTCACAGCCACAACTCTGCTACAGGCTGTCTGCAGGAACAACACTCCACATCACTTCAGTGTGAATGGACAGCTAAACTGCCATGGGTTGAATGGACAGTCATATGGAAACTAATTATGTTTGTGACATCGCAATCTTGATGAATTCAAAACGGGCTGATTTGGCTTGCAGTGTAGTTTCCCTCTATATATATATAGTACAGACTGGGGAGTGAAGGGTACTCTTTTCAACTTTAACATTGTTTAAATAGTACTTGCAGTAATAGTACTTGCAAAAAACAAGGCAAATATTCTGTTTTTTACAATAAAGGCCCCTCAAATTATGTGACATTTTATTATTTTTTCCAGATATCAGCTTTTGCTATCGTCAGTGCACGTCATAACATTGCATTTGAAATGTTTGACCGTGAACCCTCTTCCGAATTCTGAAAGATCAGTGTAAAGTCACACGAGCAAGTACAGTGATTATACGCCAATCCCCAAATATAAACAGCCAGATGCGGCATCCACTGCACACTGGTATTTGTTAACACAATTGTTTGCATTCCTGCTCACAATGACGGACGACCAGACAATGTTTGCATGAAAAGGGGGGTCTGGACCTGGGAAGGAATGTGTAAATGACTTTTATGTGTGTCCCTGCTGAACCCTCAGAGACATTTGCGAACTAATGTTGATTACTTGACTAGCATTCAAAAATTTGGGATCATTTGTCATTCATGAATGTTTTCAATAAAAACATAATTGAAAATATTATAAATAAGTCACCAGATGGTACTTAGAACATAATTTGTTGAAAACAAGTTATTAAATGATATTACATATTGTAATTATGTAGTTAAAATAAAATTGTAGTTATCTGCCTTAAGATTTTATCATCAATTTTCAAATATGAGGAATTCTTGATATATCGTCACTGTCAGACAACCTTGTATCTCCAAAATGATAATCTTACATGAACTTTCAATGGAAGTCAATGTTAAAAAAAATGTATTCCAAGTTATTTTGAGTCATGTCTGTTGGTCTGTTTGTCATGAAATTCAAAATTAAAAGTAAAAGGCAGCAAAAGGGCAAAAAAAGAAGGTTTTGTTCCATAGGGACGATATATATATTGGAATGATGATATATATTTATATACATAAAATCTGTTCTACAAAAAAATTGATTTTATATTTTCACATTTTTTGAACAGTACTGTTTTCTTAGACTGCCGAATGGACGCACGTGTAGACATGCACTATTTGATTGTGAGCCAGGAAAAGAAATTAATAACACAACCAGGTGATTGACTGGTCATCGCAATACAATAGGGTCGATGAAAGCGGGATGGTGAACGTTGACTGAATCCAGTGACTCAAAGCCGTGTACAGTAATCCCCTCTTGCTTTCTCTTTAATGAGTCCTGGTTACTGTACATTCACCCTTAGGATCCTGGAACCTGTGTTTGTTTAGGTGAGCATGTGTTACCAGCCCACACCATCACAAGCTCAGAAGAGTCAGAAAGTGCCATTGGCTTTATGAGTCATGCCTGCAGGTGCAGCGGACGTTCCCCAATTACACTGAAACCCAGGCGTGACTCAGCAATGCTTAGCCAGCTCAGCCTTCTCTCAAATATGACAGGAAAAAATAAGTAAATAAGAGCTCGCTAAGAGAATTTAAGCCTCAGCCAAGCAGGGATTTTCCCACAAAAGTAAGAATCAAAATTTCACCAAATGTTTTCCATATTTGCTATAACCCATAGAAATCAAGTTACTTTTGTTTTGCTACGCTATTCAAATGTAATTAAGTATTTGCATAATTAATTACAAAATAAGAATTACAGTGCTCAAAAGTAGTCTATCATCATTGTTTCTTTAGAATGATTTTATTTGTTAATGTATAGTGGACATTGCTGTATTATAAAATATCAGTCTGTACTTAGAGTCCAACTGAACAGCTAGAACACTTTCTCCTAACCCCCTATTTTACTTTAAAAAATGTTGGGACACAAATCCAAATGCAGATACACATTATGTTCACCAGAGATCTCCAAATGCTGCTCCTGGAAAGCCACCATCCACCACACCTGACTCAAAAACTCAGGAACATTCTGAAATATATTACTTTAGAAAACTTGAATTACTGAGTTGAATTAAGCTGTCAGAAATGGTAATCTGTTGATAATAAAAAGTCTATGAGAAAGACTGCAGATATGTTGAAAATCTAAAGTCAAGTAAAAAAAATGTACTAAGGTCGTGGAAAGAGACAGGATGTGTTCAAAACCTAGTGCGCTCTGGCCATCCAAGAGAAAACATTCAACAAGCCTGGTTAAGCGTCAGTTGTGCAAATCTTCGAACTGCCAAAGAATGAATATGCAATATAAATTAAATACTGAATACTGATCTGCAAAAAGGAAAGAGAAATAAATGTTTGTCCCACTACTGTTTGCATACTTTTACTTACCTTCATTCAGTTTTAACTTAATTACTGGGATTAATTCATTGTTTAGTAAACCTGGCTGTTATTGCTGATCATTCTAACATTTCAGATGAATAAATGATGTCTGTAACTTGGAAAGTATAAAATAAACCAGACATACGTTGTATTTAGAGACTATCCCAAGGCTACTTTTGAGCACTGTACATTTACAGTTGCATTCAGTGTGTGTTCTGTATTGACATATTCGAGTCTACACTTCCTGCCTTCCGCCCAATGACAGCTGGGATAGGCTCTAGCACCCCACCGCGACCCAGAAGGATAAGCGGTTTAGATGATGGATGGATGGATGGATGGAGTCTACACTTCTGACTTTTTTTGTTTTGATATTGAGGTGGCAAAAAAGAAAAACAAGATTGTTCTCACAACAGTAACTTTAGTTCACATAAATATGTCCTTTTGTTCTTACAAATGTGGTATTGATTGACAGAATATGCACTTTTAAGACAATTTTCAGCCTGTTTTAAAAAGCAATGAGTAAAAAATTCATTAAAAAAATTCACACTATGCTTTTGCAATCACTGATACATCATTTTAAAGTACTATAACCCATTCAGATATTACTATAATTTATTGAGTAACTACTCTAAAACTGATATGTGAGTTATGTTGTTATGGGAGTGAGAAACTTAAATGTGGGTTCACATAGTCTTTAAAGAGTTAACTGACCACCGCTGATATGATGATTGTGTGGAAATACCACATTAATGTGACTGTGATGCCCTCGGACGATGTGTTCTGACAAGAAAATGAAGTTCTTTTTTTCTCTTGAAGATCGTGTTGTATTCAATATCTGTGATGGACAGTCAATGCAAAACAGCATCCAATGAAACTTGGATGCAATTCATTTTTAATAAAATAACAAATTGCAAGATGACTAAATTCAAAACAGCAGAAGAGGCAACCACACTGCTAATGCATTAACCATCATGTAGCTTTGAGATGAAACTAGTTTATGAAAACAGCAGTGGAGGAAAATCATCAGGGTGAAGTCATTGTTTGTTAGTGATAACGCTTATACTCAAGTGTATTTATGAGGAAAGTGATCCAAGTTTAATTTGGTCTATTTTGTCCCTTCACATTTAGTATTATAGACCAAAATGCAACGTACTAAGATGTTCCACTGCAGTTTTTTTTTGTTTCTTTTATTACATACCTAATTTTACTCCTACGCACTTAAAAAATGATGGTTCTTCAAGGGTTCTTTAGTAAAGAGAATGGTTCTATTGAGAAACATTAGTTCTGTATAGAACCATTTCATGCGTAAATGGTTCTTTGCATGGTGAAATGGTTATTCAGACTGATGGAAAATGTGTTGTATATGGTCCTATGTAGAACCTTTTTGAAAATGGTTCTATATAGCACCAAACAGGGTTCTTCTATTGTTACAAGCTTGACATCATAACAATAGAAGAACTATTGTTCTGCTATTGTTTCCAACATTCTCCATTAATCTTAAGAACCATTTCACCATGCAGAGAACTATTTAAGCACAAAATGGTTTTATATAGAATATATGGTTCTAAATACAACCATTGCCTTTACTAAACTCTTAAAAAAATGGTTCTTCAAGGGTTCTGTAGTAAAGGGAATGGTCCTATTTAGAACCATGAGTTCTTTACATGGTGAAAATGTTCTTTAGTTGATGGAGTATGTGTTGAATATGGTTCGATGTAGAAACTTCTTAAAAATGGTTCTGTATAGCCCCAAAAATCTTCTAGTGTTGTTACAGTGTAAAGCAACAGTAACAGTAGATATAGAATCATTTTTAACATGTTCTCCGTCAATCTGAGGAACCTTTTCACAGTGCAAAGAATCATTTAAGCATGAAATGGTTTTATATACACTTAAAAAGATGGTTCTTCAGTGATTCTTTAGTAAAGAAAATGGTTCCATGTAGAACCATGAACACTCAAAGAACCCTTTGCATATTTTAAATGGTTCTTTACATGGTGAAATGGTTCTTCAGATTGATGAAACGTGTTGTATGATGTTCTATATAGAACCTTTTTTGAAAATGTTCTGTGTAGCACCAAAAAGGGCTCATCTGTTGTTACAAGCTTGACGTTGTTACAATAGAAGAACCGTTTTTGGCGCTATATAGAAGCATTTTAAAAAAAGGTTCTATATAGAACCCTCTACAGCACATTTTCCATCAATCTGAAGACCCTATTCATGCAAAGAATCCTTTAATCATGCAAAAGGTTCACTGAATTAACTATTTTTTACTGAAGTATCCTTGAAGAACCATCTTTTTTAGAGCGTAGAACTCATGGTTCTATGTAGAACCATTGGCTTTACTAAAGAACCACTAACTAACCATCTTTTTGTTGAGTGTACTTGAGTCATTATTCCATTGACGTAACAATACTTTTACTCGAGTATGAGTTTAGGACACTCTTCCCTCCTGTAATTGTTCCTTACATGACTGAACTTGCTCATCTCATGCTGTCTGGTTAAGGTTTATTGGGAACAGTGCTTACAGTTATAGAGTCAAATGGCTAAGAAGCCCATACGAATGAATGGCTGAATTAAATGTTAAAGATACACAAGAGACAGTAAGACAAACACTAAGATTTTGCAGTGCAGTGCTGACTGTGGAAATGTCTCATACAATTCCCAAGAAAAATATGCCTGTTTATCTGTTTAGAAAAGAACACGCAACATGTTTATTCCGCATTCATGTAATGTATTCACCGCTAATGTGGTTTTGGAATTAAGAAAATGAGAACCATTCATATTTTGCTCTCTCTGGGCATGGGGTATTATAAATCTGATATGGCTCTAAAAACGAGGCGACAAGAGGAATGAGGTCTGCTTTACAAACCAAATAACCTCAAATACTTTGCTAAATGAAGGCAGTTTTCTTCTGTCCACATCTGAACCTTCCAAAGCTTTGAAATCAGACTATGAAATGAGTTAGCCTTTCAAAAGACTTTCATCTATTACTTTTTTTTCCACTCAGAACTGCTGATGAGAATATGACCATGAAGTTCTGCCTTGAGACGAAGCAGTGACAGGTTAGGGAGCCTTTTGTTTCTACAATGAAGAAATACATTTTCTTGATTCCAACACATACAACATTTCTACATGAATATATTACATCAACACAGTTATTGTAAAAAGAAAGTAAACCAAAAGACAGAATTGTGCTGTGGGATAATTAGCACTTTGTATTTTTATGAAAAAAATATAATTGCAAATTACAAAGACAGTTGTTAGATGAAGTAAATTTGCTGCCATTTTAATGTGATTTTCCAATGCGTTCAATGCGGTAATCAAAAGTGAACTTACATATAGTGACACAGACCTGATTCAACACCCAGATCCAACTGCCAGTGGTATCGGTTTCATCTGCAATTGCTTAGTTTACCCTGGAAGAGTGAGACATTCTGTAAAAGTGAACAGGTTGTAATTTTCAGTTTTATAAAAACAGGGTTTGTGCCCATAATGACAGATGCAGTAATAACAGCTGACAAATTGTGGTGTACCGTTACAAACTGTAATGCTAGAGACAAACTGCAACGTGGAAAAACAAGTTTCTTTATTATGAGTATGAATCGAGATGTACAGTTACAAGAAAAAAAGACATCGTAAAGATACAAACTGCGCTGCGGACACACAAATGTATTTATTATCAGTACAAATGTGATATACAATTACACTTGGCACAGATCTGGCCATACTACCTGACCCAAGCCCAGTGTTTACTGTCTCTTTCATTCTTACTCTGTGTAGTGCTCCCTCTCTCTCTCTCTCTCCTTCTCTTGAGTTTGAGTAGTGGGTGAAGGTACCCTTGAATTAAATGATGGATGAGAAGGATGTGCGAAAATAGCTGGGGTGAAACGTGTGATATGTTAACATTAAAAGGTTCAGGGCTGGTTAAAAAATATTCAGTGTTATAACCTGGGATGCCCAGGTTAGGCAACGCCCCTGGTACACACCTAAACACTAATGTCATCTTTGACATTAGAACTCATGGTTGATCCTGTAGTTTGCTTGCTTATTTTAATGCTTAGAGCTCCGAACTGAGGCATCTCAGTAATCTCAATCATACAGAGTGCTGCAGCAGAGCTTCAGCTTGTATGTGTGTTGGTGGAAATTTTTTAGCAGAATGGGCCGTTACCCAGTATCCATATCTGAGTCACACTGACTAAAAGAAAAGTTGCTTTGCTGTTGCTATTCAGTGAATCAGTATCATTGTCCTTTTCACCTTCTTCCAGCATTCTGAGTGTGGAATACAAAAAGTGCATTGGACTTGATAACAGTAGTTCAGTGCGTTAAACCTTCAATAAAGGATGAAAAGTACCATCTCTGATGCTGTAGCCATGTGTAGCAGCACACCAGTGTGACATGTAAATGAAGTAAAACCTGGAGTAGAGTTTCAGCACATAGTGCTCATGCATACAAAATGGAAAAAATGATAAGTTCTGCTTATTCATTTCAAGACTGTTGCTGATTATTTTCAATCAATCAATAAATGATCCCAGCCTCAGATTTAAAGGAAGTTGGAAATAAGGCCCACATTTGAATCACGCCAATTCAAAGCATTACTTTTTAGTATGCATACAGGCGTATGTAAAAATTTGGATCCCCCTGGTCAAGGTACATGTTTACAAGTGAAAATAAGAACATATCCTCTCCAGAGAACACACTTTTTTATCGACAATTACTGTTTATTTGCTGAATTTAACATATTGGCAGGGGTTGGTAAAATAAACCACAAAATGTAGCCTGTGGAGATGTTATGGTACATTTTATATTTTGTTTTTCTGATATGTTAAACTGAGCAAATAGTGAAATAGTGAAAATAGTGAGAAATAGTGCACTACAGTTTACAGAGAAATTGTGTATTTGTGTTTGCTCCCTGTAGAGAATGTTTGAAGCTATTTCATATAGAATATTAACAAAACGTATGATTTGAAGAGAGGCTTTTTCGTACAACTATATATCCATTTCATTTATAACCATTATGTAGCACTAGGCACTTTTGCTAATCCAAAGCTTGGTGGCAAGTTTAATGACTTCGTTTTTATAGTGGCACCTATAGAGAGCTGTTGGCCGAAGCTGCTGGGATTTTATGTGGAAAAGGCGAGGTGAAGGAGAAGAAACAGATTCCTGAGCTGGCGATAGTTGTGTGTGTGTGAGTGTGCATGCATATGTGTGTGTGTGTTGGTGGGGGCTGGGTGATTTTCCATGGTGAACATTATTACCTTGTAAACACCAGCTTATCCCAGACCCAGTGCAGCTATGAGGACAATCTAACCCTTCTGGCTGGACGACCAGAGTGTTACTTGATGTGAACTAACCCAGGGTGCAATATGTTTCTGAAAGTAACACGTTTGTTAATGATGTATAAGTGGCTGTAATGTCTAAAAATGCACCTTATAGCAAGCTGTAAAGCAATAAATATGATTATTATAAGGGTGAAACTGTGTGTGTGTTCGTGTTGCTGCCGCCCCCACTCTAATATAGATGAGTAAAGACCCCCTGATTAAACCTAATGGAGGGTATTTGTGTTAGTGAGGAGCAGATGGATTGGGGTGTGTCATAGTGCCACTGACTGAGTCATACGAGGGCATGTGCTTTGTCAAGATTTCACCCGCGCTTTTGGATTTTACTGTCTTGTGTTCAAAGAGGCTATAAAAGTTTCCAAATGCAACTCTGGACATTTAAAGGCAACTCTCTTTTCCCTCTGCTCCTAATAGTCCTTCCATATTTTCTTCTATCGTCAATTGCTGCCTCGTTTTTATCCTTACCTCATTGAACCCTCGGCCTATTATTCAGTTCTTAAACTTAGGACTTGTTATTTAGTAACTAATTTAAATTAATTGCTTAGTCATGCTCTGTCCACAAATGTGTTTCTGTCATAAGTTCAACAAGCTTTACATAACATTCTCAAAAAGCCTGTTCGACAATGAAAAGGAACTGCATTCTCTTTTACAATGAGAAATTAGAGCAAGCTTTGTTTAAGGTCGCTATATAACACTGAGTTTCCAGTTTAAGACCTTTGCTGTTGAGCCTCACTTACTGTAAAGTGCAGTTCATATGTGCTGTAATGTGCACTCAGGGTCTTTATTTTACTATATTATGTAGTTCAATATGTAAAGATGTAGGCAAACATGATAAATATATTTTGCTTTTGGTAGCAAATGCTTAAACATTGAACTGTTACACAGTTACAAGAACAATTCCACTGTTTTTCAGAGCACTGAAGTACTGTTTATCAATCACACCATGAACTGAACATCACATTACAGCAGTTTTGCACTTATGCCAGTTTTAAAACTATAAAGATAACAGTGACTGAATATATTTCACTTATAACCCTACAGGAGTTAGACTGAAACACAATGCAACGTCAATGCAAACTGGCTGAGCTATTCTTATGTTATAGAAGGGCCCATCAGCAGCCTGGCCATTTCAAACCAGGAAAATCTTTTAGCGACTTGGTGGAAAATTGGTTTTCATGTGTCAGGAGGAGACTTGAGTGATGGAAGCTACTTTTTCAGGTGAGCTAGTGCTAAAGCTAGCCGTAGAGCTAGTCATTGCAGTGTTAAATGCTGAGAAGGACTCATCATCTTGTATATGAAGTCTTTTAGCAAACTTTAATGAAACAGCAAAAATAGCATGCGTGAGAGTACATAACTATCTATCTTTACACAGTGTTTTTAGTCCTGTTGAATCTGACTAACAGTCAACAGCTGTGGTTAGCTAACTGATCTTAACATTGATCTGTAATGCTATTTATCATTAGGTGTCATCTGAAAATAAGTATTAACAACCTACAGTTACCCAGATAAGGTCCAGCTTGTCTTAGAGCAGTCATAGGTGTACCTGTTGACTTCTTTTTGCCACAGAGCTGTAGATGATCAGGATAGCATGTAAGCCTGAATTAAATATTCCTCAGTAACACCTTTCCACCATTATTAGCTGACTAATTTACTGCAACCACCGTTGTCACTGCAGGTTTGTTCTGAGGAGTTTTTCCACTGCTTCACTGAGAAAGTGGCATTTAGAAATTTGTGATTAGCTTGTCAGTCACAATTTTGCAAACAGCCAATTATTTGGTAACTACTATGAAACTATTATGCAAGTTACAAAGTTATCAGAGTGAAGAACTAACGCTGAACTCATATATGGAACTTTAAGGCCAGGGGCACACAAAAGCCGACTGACGTCATTAGGCCCCTCGTCAGCGTCAGCGGCCAACCATCAATGTGGTATAGTAGTCAATGTGGTGTGTATGCCAACATTGGCTCTAGTCAGTCCTCATCAGTTTTTTTTTGGCTCTTTTGAGCATGTTGAATCGGCAGGCACCCATGAGAGAAGTGAACAAGGAGAGAAATGAAAGTAAGAAAGAAAGCAGTACAAGAAAATGGCACTCTCAAAAGGAAACACACACAGAATTTTTCAACTCCAGCAAATTTTTGCACCAGAAATTGGCATTTCTACTGGTTTGGCTAGTTGAATGTCCAAATATTTAAATGAATATTATGTGATTATAGTATTCCTAATGGGAAAAACATGAATGCGGTTATTATTAAACATGGACACACAAGAGCTTTGAAGGTGCTCTGATAATACACTGACATAAAATAAAACATGGGATTCTCATGGACATTTTTACTTTTTGTCATATAATTATGAGCATGTGACCATCGGCTTCAAGCTAATGGTGGTTTACCTTTACTTTCACACACTGCGTTACACTAGTTTAAACATGGACATTCGAAGCTTATAATACATTCATAAACTATATACTTTGTACGCTGCAGTTTTCTAGTTGTAGACTGTTGCTTCTATTGACAGTCATTCACATTTGAGCAGGCATGTTAACCATCAGCTGTAATCTGCTTGGTGTGTCTGAGTGTAAATTTTCTCAGGAGACAAGAGGACAAGAGGCAGTAGTGAAGGTGATCATCAGTTGGACAAATTTGACGCTAGTTCTTAAACATGGCATGACCCAGGCCTCTGGTTGAAGGAGTTAATCATGTACCAACAGCCATGTCACATGTTAGAATTGGCTAAATAACATCTTAGATATGTTTGATGATGTTTGTACTTTTTGTCGACATATTGTGGCAGTGTGAGAGAGAGTGAGAAATGGCAGCTGTTTCTAATGCTGTGAGTGTGGGTTGATGTCTGATTTATTAGTGTTAAGCCGTGTTTAGTCGGGTAATTAGGCCAGAATGCTGTGTTCTAGAATCCACATACTCATACGGTTCAATGTCCATATTAGACCTTTCACACGTCCTCATCAACCAAAAATTCATCTCATTCCACTCGGAGGAATGAATAGTCCACTGTGCCTCTCCGTGTTTATTTTTCATAACTAAAATATTGTCACAGTTTCATATTTCTGCTAGTGTTAAGGTCAACTAAAACAAAATGGCTTGAGTGGGACAATGTTTTAAAAACAAGTTCAAGATCTTTTGCCTTTAACTTTCAGATACAGTCTTAAAAATGGAGGTTCCTAAATGGATGGATATGTTCTAGGAAAAAAAAACTTTAATTGGTATAGATCCTTTACATTATGTAGAATGTTCTGTTGTGGTGAGAAAGAGCTACTTCAAACTTCACAGTCAATCATCTCATTTCTTTTAAGGTTCTGTGGGGAACCAAAAGTGGTTCTTCTATGACAGCATTCATGCAGCCCCTTCTGGCACCTTGACAGATAGTGTAACATTCTTGATTTTGGGAATTCACATACAGTTTTAAAAAGGATGGTTCTTCAAGGGTTCTTTAGTAAAGGATATGGTTCTGTTTAGAAACATAAGATCAGTATAGAACAGTTCATGCCTAAATAATTTTTTTGTATGGTGAAATGATTATTCAAATCGATGGAGAATGTGTTGTATATGGTTCTTTATAGAACATTTTTTTGTTCCAATAAGGGTTCTTCTATTGTTAAAAGCTTGACATTGCTACAGAACCCTTCTTAGTGCTACATAGCACCATTTTCGAAAAAGGTTCTATATAGAACCATATGCAACACATTCTCTCAATCCAGCTGAAGAACCATTTAAGCAGGAGATGGTTCTATATAGAACCTTTCCCTTTTTTAAAAGTATATTTGAAGGGTTTTTGAAGAGACCATGCAGTCTTCTCTATGTTATATATCAGAATCGGTGAGAACTTTAAGACATCATCAGGAACAAATAAGTTGTTTTTATTGTTTTATTAAGCCACACCGAAATAAGCAACATTGTGGAGACAAACTGAATGTCCGACCTGGACTGTATTAAAGGATGTCCACACTAGTTTTCACTGGACAGGTAAAAACAGTGCTTTAGGTGCAGTTTGATGCAGTTGTGTTTAGTCTTGACCCAACCGCAAAGATTGTCACTGAAGTGATTTTTCCATTTCATGTGCGATGCGGTCACATCTGCCCAAACATACTCCGACAAACATCAACAAGTTAGCAGTTTGCTTAAGAATGTTCAGGATAAGATCTGACAAAACATTCGAAAATGTCCAGTAGGGGAAACAATTCTGAAGTAACATGCCAACAACCACAAACAGGTGTTTAAAGCAGGCAGACAGCAGAGTTTGTTGAAATGAGTGGAAGCGGAAAGATACACTCAGTAAATTCTTCTAGGTCTAAGTATAGAGACATGACTCATATTACGAATTCAGATCAATTAGATATTCAGTATCGGCGAGGTTGCCGTGGAATTATCAGTCAAAAATCCTGTCAACATAACACAGTTTTTAAAAGACTTGTCTTATATTGCGATGAATAAATTCCTTTTGCAGCATTACAGGTGAAAAAAAACCTTTTTCAGTTTTGTCCAAACTGTTTTTGTTTTGTTTTTTTTTAAGTTGATAATTAAGTCGTTAAAACATTCAAGGTGGAAAGTCGGTAAAATGCATCCAAGTCTATTCTGTAGCACAGCAAAAAACCTTTACATGAAGAGAACTAATGAGAACACTATAAGAATAAGTACTAATTTACAGAAAACCAACAAAACGCTAAGAAATCTGGAGTTAACACCAGAAATTTTATATTTCGTAAGTACGAGTTTCTGCTTCTTATTTGAGTTTAACCAAAGTTAGTTGAGTCTTACCAGTCAGAAATACACTAAGTAAAACTGTTGCTTACTGTTTGACCATACTGGCCAATATTAGGAGTTATTTTATATTCAGGGGAAATTTTAGCTCCTTAAAATCATATCAGTCACACATTTTTCATATTTGTAGACCCATACTGTTGACATAGACTTTTTGATGTTTGATAATAACCTGAGAATTCTATTTTGGATGGAAGGGTTCATCTTCAGGACAGTCATATGTAACAGTTTAGTCAAATTACATAATTTGTTGATCTTTTTTAGTGAAAATAAGTTTACACATTCTCTACAGGAAACAAACTTAAATATGGCATTTTTAGTGCACAATTGCTTCACAATTCACTGTTTATTTATTTGTTTGTTTGTTGCTGAGTTTAACATATTGATAATAAATTAAATTTTAAAAAATGTGCCAGAATTTTTATACAGGCCACTTCTGTGTTGTAATGTTGACTGTAACATAAAATAATTGTCCATTTATTTATCAAATTTTAGCATGACATAATATAAAGCTTTTCTATTAGTAAGCATGGCTACTGATCACATACAGTTGTACGCAAAACCCTAACCCCTGGTCAAAGGACATCTTTTGTTGGTTTTTAATACACCTTCTAGAAGGAACAATGGCTTTTTTCCTGCAAATTTTAGTGCATAGTTTCTATTTATTTGCTGAACATGTTAACATGATTAACATGATTAAATTTAAAATGTTCCTTACCTTTGCACAGTTTCGTTTTTTTTCCCTAATATGTCAAATTCAGGAAATAAACAGTACCTGTGCTATGAAATTGTGTTTTTGTAGAGGGTGTGTTCTCTTATTATCACCTAGAAAATCAACAAAACGTGTCATTATTAGTCCAGGAGCACCCAAACTTTTGGATATGACTGTACCTTTACCTAGGGAATATAATTGTACCATATTCAGTTGCCATTATTTTTTAAGTTTAATATTATTGTAATTGATTATTATTAGTTAGAACATTCAGAAATCAATACAGTTGGATCTCCACCCTCAGACTGATCCATTAAGATGCACTGATGCATTTTCACAGCTCTAATGAAGACCCAGATCCAGTGATGAAGTGCAAGGCATGGAGCTTTTATTGGCCTGAGAAGTCCACTCGAACGTTCAAAGCTGCAGGTCAGAGTGCGTTATGTCTGGCTACGCCGAACAGTCTTAAAGTAATTCTCAATACAGACTTGTTTGTCTTAGAAAAATGTACCACAGCTTTTTTTTAATGTAACTCGTTATTAATTGAGCTGTGGTGGGCCGAACGCTTGTAGGCACTCTGCCACAGGTGTCACAGTTGTTTGAACTGGAATTCCTCCAGCTCAAGGATTTGCCAGGAATTCAGTTTTTTGGAGGCAGCATGTTTCTACCCAGAGCCGGCATTACATTTTTTTGTATGTAACTGGGTTGCGTCCAAAAGCAGTGTTCGTACGGAGCGGGTGTGCTATTCCTGGAGTGCCTGTTGATATTTTTACTCCTGTGTAGATCGTTTGCACTGTTACTTTTCCCACCCTGTTTGTACAACTTCTGGGTGTCTATTTAGTTTCTGCTTAGGAAGCAAATTTTTCTCCCCCACGCACTTGGTTTCTGATGGGAGCACCAATAAAAAAAGAATGTTCTCATGTTTCAATTGTACATAATGTGTTATTGGTTGCGAAAAATAGCTTTTGGAGACTCGCTTTTCAACCATTAAGGAGTTGATGTTATATGTCTGATAAAAATGGCATTTATTGCTATAACTTGTTTCAGAATTACAGTATCTGAATCTGTTATTAATTTCTTGTTCCTAACTGTGCCATACAACTTCACAAGTTACATAACTGCACTATTATTATACCTTTTTATATGGTAAAATCAAGGCAGCCTGTTAATATAAACTTCAGCCTCTTCAAATTTATTTGTGCTGTCTGGAAAAGTTTTCTTACAGATCTTACAGAATTGGTTGTGAAAGAAAATTGTAAAAGTTCAGAACACTTTTCCCTGATGCTATTACTTTAATTTAAAATGACACAGTGCAGTGATTTAACCCAAAGCTTGATGATATCACTGCCTCAGCTAAAGCTTATAGACAGTCTCCACAGTGTCCATAGAAAACATTAGCATTTCTTATCCTTTATGTTGTAATGCTCAATTGGTCAATTGTACTGTAATGCTTACTATGACCTAACAGACATCTCTTACAGGTGCTTTATAGCTCTGTAAGGTTTTCATCATCGTCATTAGATGTTTACTTATTTCCATCATTGTGGGACAGCTGACAAGAAGCTTTTCAGCCTCTGTAGATACAAAATGATGCACATTATTTTGGTGAGACTTTATTTTGAGTGTTTTTTTTACATGAAACAAATGTTCAACAGACTCTCAGTAACATCTCAAAAACATATGAGGGTAAGCATTAGGTTTTGGGTTGAGGTTAAGGTTAGGGTTAGGATTAGGGTCAGGATGAGGGTTAGAATTAGGTTTTGAGTTGAGGTTAAGTTTGGGGTTATGATTACGGCCAGGGTGAGGGTTAAAATTAGGTTTTGGTTTGAAGTTAAGGTTGGGGTTAGCATTAGGTCCATGGTTATGGTTAGGTTTGGGTAAGGTTGGTAAGGTTAGATTTTGAGTTAAGGTTAAGGTTAGGGTTAGGATTAGGGCCAGGGTAAGGGTTAGGTTTGGGGACAGTTGGTATGGTTAGGTTTTGCGTAATGGAAGTAACATATTAACAACACATCTACTTAATGTAAGTAATGTATCAACAGAACATCTACAAGATATTTACCTCAGTGTATTCAGACGCTTCACTACTGCTACTCCACTGATATGTTGTTGATGTGTTATTGACTCTGTTAAGAGTTTATTAATCATCTACAAAGGACCACTCCAAATAAAGTGTTACCAACAGGTGGACTAATTAAAATGGTCAACAGTATCTTGGAATAAAGTCTTGTTAGATTAAGTTCCTGTTAGCTGGTATCTACTGGTGTTTGACTGGTAAAAACTCAGCAAAACCAGTAAAGCAAAGTCTCACTGGACACAATGTCTGGTATACCCAGCCAGCAGCATCCTGTGACCACTAGAGGATGACCAGCACAAACTGTGCAGCTACAGACAAGCTTCTGTCTCTCTTCTGTTCACATCTACAAGGTGGATCAACAAGGTAGGTGTGTCTAGTAGAGTGGACAGTGAGTGGACACAATGTTTAAAAACTCCTGTGTCTGATCCACTTGTACCAGCACAGCACACACCAAGCACACACCACCACGATAACACCTGCTCTGTGGTGGTCTTGTGGGGGTCCAGACCATTGAGTAGCGTGAAAGGGAGCTAATGAAGTATGCAGAGTAACAGATGGACAACAGTCTGTAATTGTAGAACTACACAGTGCACCTATATGGTAAGTGGAGCTGATATAATGGACAGTGAGTTATAGGTGTTATAGGTCTTGTCTTGTAAAATCACCATTTTGGGGATATGTGACACAAGCAGCTTTACTCATTTGGTAAAATCTACCTACCTGAACTGCTAGCCTATTTTGGTAGTCTCACTACAAAAGCTAAACCACTTCAGTTGAATTCTGGACCTGCACACAAGGTTTGGAGATATCCATTTGAGAATGATTATTCACTGCCTGGACAATGAAATCAAAGCAGTTAATATCTAGCTGGTGAAGCTAATTGAGAGGAAATGGCTCAGTGAACACCTGCTCTTGACTGTGTGAAGTAAATGTGTGTATGTGCATATGTGTGTGTGTGTGTGTGTGTGTGTGTGTGTGTGTGTGTTAGCAGCCTAGTCATCAGTGCTAATCATCCACAAGCCTTCCCAGGAAGCTTGTGTACTTCCTACTCAACTTGACCTCATTTCCTGTTCAGGTTGTTGTAGCTGCATTGTTTTCCCAGTGGCTCTTCCTCTGTGTGCTTGTTCCCCGTTCACACGCATATTTATTCACCCCTCAAAAAGTTCAAACTTACCTACTGATTAGCTGTGTTGACAAGTTCCAGAGAACTAAAGTATAAGTGTATTTACAGTTCTTAAGAACTTGTAGTGGGTTATCACAAAAAACAGATTAAAATATTTTAAATATTTTAAAATATTAACTGTATCAAGATGTTGAGGCTTGGTACGTTTTCCCAGTTGAAATGAGATGGCAGTTTTGTTTTTATTGTTTTATTATCATTTAGCTGCAATTGGAAACCTGACCTTATATAGATGTGTAAACTTGCATAGCTTGCATTCCTTTTCTATGTAGTTTCCTCAGCACTGCTAATTGAAGGAATGGTTTGGCAGTTTTCCACTTGCCCCAGTTGTAGTCAATCAGCCAAGACATGTTTGCTGTCCAAATTTGGCTACATTGTTTTATACTGGAGCTACAAGGCTAACGTAGCTAACAAGCACTAGAAGTCAATAGTTACCCAGTTTTTTCCACAAATGCTTCCCCTAAACTTCTCTCAACCAGCACAAACCATATCGAGGGCTTCATTATGCTATCGTAAACTTGTCGGAGTGGTTCAGAAATATAAAAATGTGTTTATGTTGTATCTTTTTTATAAATAACTTTATCTTGAATTTTTCAACGTTTAAAAAGAGAAACAGCAAACATTTTGAATGTAATCTAGCGTCCATATACCAGCATGATGTGCATACTCTCAATGAGGAGTCAGACTCTGGAGTAGTTGTCTAAATTGCTAATGGCAGCATTTGGCTACATGGTAACACTGTTTATTTTTATAGTTCACAGTACACCATACATTGTCTTGAACCACTTTAACAAGCCTGCACAGCCGTAACAAAGAGCTGGATGAATGGACTGAGAGAAGTTTTGGGGATGCATTTTGGAAAAAAGATTTGGGTGACTACTGACTTCTAGTGTTTGTTAGCTGCATTAGCTTTTAGCTCCAGTGCTAAAGAAGTTCAATTTCAACATCAAATATGTCTTGGCTCATCCACTACATCTGGGGTAAAGGGAAAATAGTGGAAAATTGTGTGATTTTTCGCTGAACCATTCCTTTAAGTAATTGATTGAGCCCTCACTTTTTAAAAAATTCCAGTCTCCCTTCCAGTGCCTCTCTCCTTTCTGTTTTTGTCCTGTTCTTTTTCACACCTCCCTAAATGAGTTCCTAGCTACTGAAAGCAACTCTCTCCTCACCTAGTCATATTGGATCCCATCTAGAACCGTAGTAATATCTCTGCTTTTGCCTCAGGCTGCAGCTGGTCCTTCCCCACTGGAAATGCAATCAGTATATTTAGTCCTCCTGTTTACTGGGTGCTGAAAAGGATGCTCTTGTGTGGTGGAGAGAGGAGAGAGTGTTGACATACTGTGGTTCCTGCTAAGCTTCAGAGGTTGTAGGGATTTCCTTGGACTGTGTGATCAGTGAAGAGAGAGTGAATGTGCGTATGTGTGTGCGCTAAAGCTAACATGTAAAGATTTCGTGAGAAAACATTTTGGGGCTTCATGATCAAACACTTTGAATAGTATTTTTCATCAAGTTTAATAAATAATGACAAAACCTGGGCTGTGCTACATTCCACATTGCATCGAAATGACATCATCAGTAGGCATAGGACTCTATGAAAATAAAAGTTTTGAATGCTATTTTATGATAAAATTGGATAAATAAATAGACAATCAGTCTATTTATGTGAGCAGTAGTAGTGCTCAATGATAATAAAAGTTTTGAATATTATTTTATACTGATATGCTAATTTGTTGAATGATGTCACTTCTCTGTTACAGTCAACATTACATTACATTATGATATAATTAGTTATTTGAAAAATGACAATGCCTATTGATAGGAAAGGTTTCAAATATTATTTTATGCTAATATTGGATAAATAAATGAACAATCACTTCTCTGTGCAACAGTCCAAATTATACCCCATTATGACATCATAATTAGATGTGATCAATAGTAAAGCTGACTGATAAACATTTGAAATATTATTTCATGCTACAATTGGATAAATGGCAAACACATATCAATGCTACTTTCCACTTTGCATCCCATTATGGTTTTAATACACAATAACTTTATTTGCTGAATTTAAAATGTGGGGAGAAAAAAAACATAAAATGAGGCCTCTGCAAAAATTAAGGAACATTTCACATTTTATTTTGTTAAATTCAGTATGTAAATGAAATTATGCACTAACATTTGCAGAGAAAGCCTAGTAAAAGGTGTATTACAAATCAACAAATCATGTACTTTGACCAGAGGTGTTCACACTTTTGCATATGACTGTATGTGATAAATAGCTGTGCTCACTATCAGGAAAGCTTTTGAATATTATTTCATGCTAAAACTGAATAAATAAATGGACAATCACTTCTCTATGTTACAGTCAACATTATACCACATTATGACATCATAATTAGGCCTGCACCATCTCATTTTCCTAAAACTCGTAACCAGAACAATGCAAACAGCTGAACCAGGAAAACACACTTCACTTGACATTTGAAAGGCGATACTACCATTTTGTGCAATGACGTTAATCACCCTCTTGTCAGGGCAAACAGTGGTGTTCACTCATGGGTAACAATAGGGGACCCCAACTGTACACATTCCTGGACTGTAAACACATCTGCATGGTAAAATCCCCAGTGTTGAATAACACTAGAGTATTCATTTGATGCTTTCCACTGTGGATGCTTTGTAGATGCTCACCTCGCCTTTAACTTACATAAGGTACCTACTGAACTCATCTTAACTTTTCCTACCCCCTTCAAAAATTAGGTGACAAAAAGGCTTCTTTAGAGTGATAACATCTTTAGATTCGATGAATGGATGATTCTTCTAAGAGACGTTTTTGTGTGAGATATGTGGGCGTGAAGAATGTATAAAGGTTCAACATCAGTTAAAGATTTCCCTTTGCATCCATATTTCCCTGCAAAGAAACATTTATTTTGAAGAGTGTAATCCTAAACCTGTAATCATAAACCAAAACGTAACCCTAAATTTTGTAGTGGGCGCTATTGCTAAAAATGGATTATTTTAGATGCTTAATGCACTAGTTTTGTATGTTAATATTGGTTTATTCTAGGTTAACAGAGACGAGAAGGCAGTGCTACAGGTGGTGCATGAGGAACTAGAATTGTAGCAAGTGGGCTGGTGTCCATGCTAGGCTGAAGGCTAACCACAAGATATCTTCCCATATATCTCTAATGTCCAAACAGTACCAAACACTGCAACTGACTACACAGCAGGACATGAGGGATTACTGAAATATCCCTGACTCATCAATTCAGCTAAATGGGATAACATTAGCATGCTTTGCACTCTGTGTATGTTGCATTATCTGTGCTTATTTCTTTCATAGCAGCATAAATGTTATGACAACACTCATACATTATAAAATTTCAATCTGTTTACCAGATGAGCTGGTATATTGTCCACTACTGCCTAAACCTGGCTCTAATGTAACCCTAACCCTAGAATGAATACTCATTTTTAATCAAAACCATGTTTAGCATCAACCCTCATCATTTGTAGATAAGCTCAAGGGAACCATCTGAATAAAGTGTGACCTTTTCACTCCAGCAGGAAAGATATGAACACCGTAAGAGTTAACGCAACACAGGGGATTTTGCTGTGCACTGGGGAAAGAAATGGGCCGTTGTGTTGGACAAGGAAGAGGAGCTGTGAATGAGGTCATTACGGATCTCCTGTGACACCCTTGTTGGGGTGTGGCGCCACGACAGGTCAAAATTTCTCCGAAAACAATGGACTGCCTTTGTTGCTCTTTTCCTCGGGTGAGCCCGTAAATGTATTATAAAAGCATTAGCAGCACCTCAGCAAACGTACTCGCCCTTTCTCTCTCTGAATCTTTCTGTGTCTTTCTCTCTCTCTTGCTTATTCACACTCACTTCTGCTCGCCTCGTGGGTAAGAACAGGAAAGGATCGAGCCTTTCTTTATCTTGGCAAAACATGGCTTCCGACAGAAGTGTAATGAGTAATTTGTGAATGGGAGCGAAGCCAGTGTTTCTCTCTGCGCTCCTTTCATCTCGTCCAACAACACGGAGGCACCGGCATCCCTGTTGTGGCAGGAAGGTGGATGTGGTTGGAAAGCAACAGGGATGTCTGACTTCCCACATGTCACATGGGAGGGAAGCAAGGCGAGCGTAGGTGTGTACGATAAAAAAGCTGCGCGGAACTCCAGGGAGGGATGGAACATGCAGTTGCGCAAGGAATATATCAGGAGTTCTTTAAAGAACAAAATTTCCCCTTCCTGATTCAGTCTGAGATTTTTCCCACACTGTAAAAGTGGCTCTGTACATTTACAGTAACTTACTAGCAGTTTCCAGGTGGTCACTGTAATTACCGTTTACAGCACTTATACTGTAAAGTTTGTGTACAATAATGGCATTATGTGTTGTATTTTTACAGCATATCACTGTAACATTAGTGTAATACTGTAATATCCTATTTTCTGCACTGACCGGCCACAAAGTTGGTGTATAATATTCAGTTCATGAAGAGTATCTTCTTGTTTCTTTACTCTTTTACAGGCTGTAGTCCATCTGTTTCTCTGCATACTTTGTTAGCCCCCAATCCTGTTCTTCAGTTGTCAGGACCCCCACAGGACCACCACAGAGCAGGTATTATTTGGGTGGTAGATCATTCTCAGCGCTGCAGTGACACTGATGTGGTGGTGGTGTGTTAGTGTGTGTTGTGCTGGTCTGAGTGGATCAGACACAGCAGTGCTGCTGGAGTTTTTAAACACCTTAGCATCACTGCTGGACTGAGAATAGTCCACCAACCAAAAATATTCAGCCAGCAGCATCCTGTGAGCACTGATGAAGGACTACAGGATGACCAACACTACTACAGAATTACCTGTTTTTAGGTTAAAGTTATTGGGTTATTTTTAAGTCCCTTATTTTGTACTTTTATTATTTAAGAATTCCTTTTTTAGTTTAGGAAATTTGACAACTGGGAACAGACAGTCATACAGTTACAGCTACAATCATAGTAGTCAGTAAGGCACTTATTACTAAATTCCATTTAAGGCCAATGCAAAAAATGTGATTTCTTAGTGCAGTCGCAATTGTCTGTCATGACCTTTATGCTCGCTCAGAAAAACTCAGTATTGTGCAGTATTTTGATAAAGTAAAGGTCTGGGGCTGGATTCATGAAAGTATCTTACAAAAGAAAATCGCCAAAAATGTGCCTTTTCTTCTTAACTGCATACTTAAGAAAACTTCTTAAGAATTTTCTCAATTTTTTATCAACTTTTCTCTTAAGAATAAAAATTTGTCTTAGTGGTTGTCTTAAGTTTCTTAGGAAAGCTTTCATGAATCCAGCTCCTGATTTACATTGTCTGAATCATGGATTGTGATAAATCATATTTGTAAACTTGAAAAAAAAGCTAATTCTGCTCCTAAGATATTTCAGTGTAATGCTACATTAGTCACTACAACTTCTTAACTGCCTGCTGTCTTTAGGCACTTAGGCCTTTTTTTAATGGTAATTGGAAAATAGTTTGGGTTTGTTTACTCGGTGTGTGCTGTTTGGTGTACTGTACACTCGCTTGTTTTCCGATCTGCGTTTCCCAGCCCTTGGCACTGACTCAAGAATGTCTGTTCACCTCCGAGCTAAATTTAATTAACCCAAGAACTAAAAATAGCGAAGCCACAGAAATCGCGATCTGCGATCTCCGCCATTGTTTTGATGTTGTTCCAAAGTGGTTGTTGACCACAGTGTGTGTGCAGTACACAGTAGCCATTTAAGCTCCCTTTTCTTGTTTTCAGTAGTTCGAATTAATTTCTTGTTTTCATTAATTTAAATTGTTAGTGTGCCAATATTCTTCTGTTTCAAATAAATATTAATTGCAAAAAATGCTGATTGGCTAATTGTATCCTGCTGTCTGTTTGGCTAATTGAATCCTGCACTGTGGCTGCTTATTTGGGTCCTGCACTTTGTTTGGCTGCTTGATCCCTGAGCTATGATTGGTTGGTGGGGATTATATTAGACTGAATCCTGCGATTTGACAGTCTCCTTGAATTCACTCGTCTTCCCTAGTTGCTTATCCTGATCAGACACACGAATCATTGGGCACACAGATGGACACACATGCTGGGATAGTTAATGGCATATTTCCAGGAGCCAGTGTGGTATGCATTTTGTCATCATTTTAACCACTAAGTGAACCATACCATACCTGAGTACCCATGCTGAATTTGGTTACCCTTCTTGTTGAGGTACCAAGCATGCTGAGCTGAAATGTGGGTAGAGCCAGTAATGGTGCAAATCACTGATTGGTCAAATGCAGTTATCACCGAATCATCACTAGATTCAGATGACCACCATTAGAAAACATACAGGCTACCTAGAATCTCATATAAAACCAGAGAAGTTATAATAGAGGGAACTGGTCACTGAATGGGAAATGATGAATGAATGAATGGTCAATCAATGGAAAGCTAGCAACATAGCGTCTAATTACGAGGAAAATCCAACCCTTCTATAAAATTAGCCAATCAGCTTGCTTATTAAGCCACTAGCGGGAAAAGCTCCGCCTCTTTGTAGAGATATGCACATGTGAACTAGTCAGAACAAGCTAAAAACACGATTTTGTGTGTTATTTGAGCCAAAACTACAAACTATTTATGCGTGTTTTGTTAGATTTTTTCATTGATTGCGAATATGTTTTTAAAACTAATTTGGATTGTAGTTTTGCTTTTATACGTCCCTGGGGTTCTGTATGAGTGGAAATAATTGCCCTGGGGGCATTCCAAAGATGGCCATTGAGTGGACAGACTTTCCTGTAGGGAGTTTGATACAACCAATTGCAGTAAAAGGTGAATCAAAGCTTGAAGCTCCTCCATTGTTGCCACTGTTGTTTGTGTTTACTGTTAATGTTAGACTCTCCTGCTGGTGTTGTGCCACTGTGACTGGTGAATGAAAAATCTTGGGGGCGAGTTGAGTCCAAATCCAGTTCCTCTCATTGCACGTCCATTGGCCCAGAGGTGGAGTCGGGCCTAGTCCAGCCCCTCCTGTGTTTTTTCAGCTGCAACTGCCATAGACTTAATATTCATGAAAGCTGCTTTTACAGGCCGCTTCTTTCAGACCGAAAATGTAATCATCATTAACTGTTCCGGAACAGAAATTTTCATTGGAAATTAATTTTTCATTTGGTTTTAACCAGGAATGTTATGTTGGGGTTGGAACGTAAGAAGAGCAGTACAGCGGGGCATTCCAGTTAGTGATGCACAACTCCGGGTTTTCTAGAGTTGACTCGACTCCACTTAATTTTAACCAAGACAGCGCCAGAGCCGACAACGATAAAGGAATAAAGGGATATAGCAAAGATTAAACCATCTTAAACGTTTGCCCAGTTTTTTGACTAGCTACAGATTAGCTTGACAAATGATAACAGCCGATTGATGTTTCAACACATCTTACCATCAGCCTATTTCAAGGGGAATCTCATAGAGATTTAGGCTACTAAGAAAATCATTGCTGTAGTCGTAATTCTTTGAAAAAGGACAATTTTCAAAATTTTTTCAGTACTTTGAAAAGGAACCGAATTTTCATTCTGGAGCAGTTGGATGTTGTCTTGTTCCTCTTTTAATACGGATGAAGTTGGCTTCATTTTCTTCAGCTTCTTATTCGACTTTTCCCTTTCACCTTACATGATGCACCTTAACGTTGCCTTAATGGTGCAGTGGTGCCAGAATGTACCTGCAGCACCATTTAAGGTGTATAAGAAAATTTGAATAGATTTTTATTCAATTTTATAAGAAGCTGGCAAATAAGAAGCCTTCAGACTCATCCTCTTTTTTACACCATTCTGTAGATGGATTCAGACCCTGTACCTCACTGTGCACTGACGAGCCACTGCCGGTATATGCTGTGGTAGAGAATGCGGCGCCTGGAATGGCCCTCTGCAGGGGTGGAGATGCTTAATTCCATCACTGTGGGGCTATTTCACATGTACGTGGTCTGAAGGGTCATCCTTAGGCTTCTTAACAAAGGCTAGATTATGGGGAAAACGCTGGGTAACAGAACTTCACTATGTGCCACTCAAGCTACTAGTGGAAATAGAGGTTAGGATGTTGTGTGAGAACATGTACAGTGTATGTGTGTGTGCTCATGCCCGAGTGGGGGCAGTTTCCTGTTGCTTTTCCAGAGGAAAATAACCCTAGGCACTCACAAGCATGCTCCTTCCCCTTCACTGCTTTACTACCATACTCCCTTGCTAGGTTTTATCCTCTTCTATCCCACTAGAATCAGCCGCTAGATCTGCAGGAGGATACTTCTGCTGGGAAGAGCAGGCCTACCTTTTATAAGACCATTTTTAAATATAATGTCAGCAAATTGCAAGATGGATGATGCTGAATCAGTATGCCCTGACACTGATGAGGGACATTTTTCATGAAAAACACTCCAGGCCTCCAAAATGGCTTTTTCCTCCAATAAATTAACACTCAAAAGTTCATGAAGCAAAATAAATGCCAAAGATCATCCATGTGACTACATCTAACATTGTACAAAGCCATTACTTAATCAGAGGAAAAAGAATTCACATTTACTGCCGTGCACTGAACTTAGTCAAAGTGTTTGAGACTGTTTTGGAAAATGCTTGGTCAATGCAGTCTCGATTAGAGAAGTCAGCTGTGGCCAAACTGTTTGGCCTCCTTCAGTTATAGGCTACAGACATGCCATTTGCCTGCAATAATGCCTCAGCAAGTGCACCCCACCCCACCCCCAGCCCTCAACCAGACACACACAGACTAAATGTCACATATTTACCCACCCCGGCGGGCAATTAAATATTATTCTTTCCATGAGATTGGAAACCCTGACCTAAGATAGGGCTAAATTAATGTGTGTAAAGAGAGAAAGCGAATCAATGCCATATTCCAAAGAAGTAGCCAGACTTTGGCTTTAATAGTAGGCCCCAGTGGCTCAGCGGGCCTGTGTCTTAGGTCTGATCTTTAAAGCTTTAAATGGTCTGGTCTAAAATGAAATTTACACAATACTCCTGCTCCCCCTTCCCAACTGACATGGCTGACTGACTACATTTGGGGCAAAGGGACTAGTTCCAGCGGAAGACTTAGCGCTTTCCAATCTTCAGCATTAGAATAATTAGTTAAACATGGTCCCTTTGTGTTTCCAACTACTTGGCACAGGCTTTCTGTCCTGTTTGCAGCCTGGAGGGTGCATCATGGAAGTTCAGCTACTCCTCAAGATGAGCGACTTGCTAAGGACGCTGCTTCCATGTTCTGTTTTCTCAAGGTTGCAGATATCCATGTAGGTGTAGGGTCGACCATTTCTTCTTCTTCAAAAAAAATAATCTACACTGGCTAGAAGTATGACACCATTAACCTTTTTCTTCTGGCTTTATCTGTATCCTTTTCTACCTCCACATATTCATTGAGGTAAAACAACTTGTTTGCTACATAAGCAGCTTATAATAAATTTAGCTTTAGCTAATGCTGACTTTAGCCATCATATAAACTAATATCTAAATGTGGGTAGCTTTGTGAATTTACACATGGTAAAAGGCCCCATGCTGCCCAGCCAGTGTTTGCTAGCCTCCATGGTTAGCTAACTGCTAACCTAGGGGGCTAGCTGACGTTTGCTAGCTTCCACAGTGGGAGTTGTGCTAATGTAACAGAAATGGTACAGATAAGAGCCTATTGTTTCTACATTAAAACGTTGTCCCTAGGGCCGCATCAAAGCTACCTCAGGACAAGCATGACTTGCAAAATCAGGTCCTGAACGTGAGTAAATGAAAAAAGTGCAGCCCAGATACTCGTCTCCAGGCTGGTTAAGTTGGAAGTCTTGGTGATTTCAAGTTTGGCATTTGTTGGTGTCTTAGCTCTTCATTTATCTTTTGACATAACAAAGCTGACATATCATTAATATGACTTGGATATTTCCTAAGACCATTAGGTTTCATCGCAAGGCTGAGACCCAGAAAAATGATGTTTGCTGATCAATGCTTGAGGAAATGAAAAGATGAGTCAGATCTTTTTCAAATGCATCATTTCCCCCAGAACTTTTTAGTTGAGATATTTGACTTTGCCTGAACTCCCAAGCACTCACCACCACAATGATGAAGGCAAACAGATGCAGGATTAGTGGGCTCTGTAATGAAATGATGTGATCTTAGCTCTGGTATAGAAACTGATCAACCTTGTACCATATGACACAACCTCAGTTGCTGCCACTGGCCTGGTGTATATCCTGTGTATAACCAGGGCTTAATTTGAGCTGTAACAAACCAGATTCAGATCCGGCACCTCCCAGTTCAGATCCAGCCCCTGTTTCAGTGGATCTGGGACCTTGTTAACATTTCAAATATATTCAATCTATATAAAGAGATGTATCAAGAAAAAATATAGTAATATATCAAAATGTGGAACAGTTAAATTACAATACTTAATTAATTACTTAATGTTAATTCTTTCAGCTATATTAATTGTGTGTATAATTACCACCTGGTCACAAGCGAATATATCTGTATGAACTGGTAGCCCATTTGATCAAAGCTCAAATGACCATCTATGATTTTGTTTTAATTCTTAATGCGCATAGTGCAATGGAAATATCTAGCCAACATTAAGTTCTTACCTTTTCATGCTTCTGGTCCTCCTGCTGTTCTCTTTTTTCTGGCACCCCGTGATTTTTATTTTAAGGCTCTGAGCTGAAACTGGAAGGAAAACACATACAGAAGTGGAGTGTGTGTCTGTGGGAATTTTTGCCCATTCATCTAGAAGAGCATTTGTGAGGTCAGACACTGGTGTTGGATGAGAGGGCCTGGCTTGCAGTCTCCATTCTAGTTCATCCCAAAGGTGTTCAGTGGGGTTAAGGTCAGGGCTCTGTGTGGGCCAGTCAAGTTCTTCCACACCAAACTCACCCAGCCATGCCTTATGGACCTTGCTTTGTGCACTGCGACACAGTCATGCTGGAACAGAAAAGGGCCTTCCTTAAACTGTTCCCACAAAGTGGGAAGCATACAATTGTCAAAGATGTCTTGGTCTGCTGAAGTATTAAGATTTCCTTTCACTGGAACTAAGGGGGCAAGGCCAACCCCTGAAAAACAACCCCATATTGTTATCCCTCCTCCACCATGTAATGTTCTCCTGGCATTCGCCAAACTCAGACTCCAAACTCCAGACCAGTGGTGACATGTTTACAGCACTCTATCAAAGGCTTGGCGTTGTGCTTAGAGATGTAAGACTTGCATGCAGCTGCTCAGCCATGAAAACCCATACCATGAAGCTCCCGGTGCACAGTTTTTGTGCTGGTGTTAATGCCAGAGGAGGTTTGGAACTCTGCAGGTATTGAGTCAGCAGAGCATTGGCGACTTTTATGAACTATGCAATGAACTATGTTGCTGTGGTTCCTAAAAGCTTCCACTTTTCAATAATACCACTCACTGATTATGATATACCTAGAAGGGAAGAAATTTTTGCGAACTGACTTGTTGAACGGTGGCTCTCTATTACAGTACCATGCTCAAATTCAGTGAGCTCTTTAGAACATCCCATTCTTTCACAAATGTTTGTGAAGACAGACTACAAGGCTAAGTGCTTGATTTTATACACCCATGGCAATGGAACTGAATGAAATACCTGAATTCAATGATTAAGAAGTGTGTCCCAATCAATGCTTTTGTCCATAAAGTGTAGCTAACCTGGCTTACTAATGTCATAAGAAGTTGTAATGTAATGTAATGTAATTTGTGCATAATTTGACTGGCTGATTCATACAGGATAAATGATCTGTGTAATTTTCCCAAATTACCCCAAATAGCTCAGATCGCAACATCATCGTGCAGATCTTTACATCAGCGTTATATGACAGGCACCACATTTCCAAAAGACAACATGTTTTGAGGCTAAAGGGCCAAAATGCCACCAAAAATCCCTAAAAAGAGACACTGGACAAGGGAGAAGACTTATGTCATTTCATTATCAATGGCAGTTTGAAATGATGGTGCATAGTCATAGTGAAAGGTGAGGGCTACACGCCAAATTGTTGTGGATTTCAGTAGTCTTGTCATGAACTAGAGGATTAAGGAATTGGGTCAAATCAAGCTCCATTTAGCTCTTAGCCTTGACGACAGGACACAAAAAAAGAAAAATGGAGCCGTTGTTTTCTATTACTCGGTTTTGTTATTACATTACTGTAATTTTGATTCAGATAGGAACAAACCATATTAGCAAATTATAGAAGGTAATTCACTCTGAAATTATTACATAGCAGATTTGTAAAAATGACATTGCAGATTCATACTGGGTTAAAATGACGGATCGAATTGATAATCACTCAAATTCCTGCACCTCCCCAGGTATGACTAATCCAGCTTGAATAGGGTTTTAACCTATTTATTGTTAGTGCTGCTAACTTACCTCTCTAACAAGCTACCGTTAACTGAGGTTACAGCACAGTTTGAAGTGGATTACATTTCAATTAATGCTAGTCTATAGCATTAACTTGTCTCAGAGGTCAGTTAAACTGTAGGTACCACAGAAGTATAAGGTCTAGAGAGAGCATTTGGCTTACTGTGCTCATTTCTTTTCAAACTTTCATCATAGCAACACATGCTTGCTACACTTGACATAAAAAATGCTGTGTATATAATTCTCATTCTTACTTTTTTACTATTAAAAAACATTTGGGGCTGTAGCCCAGTAGTCCAGTGGGTCATACTTTAATATAGCTTTAACAACTGGCTACAATTAAGTAGTAACTTAACCAGAACTAGCGATAATGTCCAACACAACTTGCTCACTAAATTTTTCTCAGATTTCAGATTTAATGAGCCACTTTCGACCCTGGATAACTGTTGAATTTCAGTATGGTTTGTAGTGTGGATAGTTAGCCTCCTGCTTTGGATAAGCTGTGTTCATGCTTCCAGTCCATGTGCCGCGGTGATCGCCTTGGACGAAGCTTTTTTCTTTCAGACAGCACGTTTTGCCCAACTGTCATTGATCCAAAGTGCTGTAAAGCAATAAGAAGCATAGAAGTAAAGAATTTTTAAAAAACCAAGACAACCACAACACATCAAATATACAGCCATACCTCATTTGGCTGAGACTGTGTTGGTGGTTTACAAATGTTGTTACATCAACGTAGGTCTCTATGAATGCTGCTAAGAAGACCTCATTGATCTGGGAGTCAGACAATGACCAAAGCAAATCTAAAATATGCTTTAGACCAAGCATGTTCAGAGCTGTACAAATAAATAATGTTACTTTACACTGAATTCTAAAATGGGCTGGTAACCAAGATAGGCCTGCTAAAATTGCAGCAATAGTATCCCACACCAAGTAATCAAGCAGCAGCATTTTATATCAATTGCAGAACTAACTAACTCCAGTATACAAAGAGTTACAGAAGTCCAGCCAAGATTAAGTAAAGGCACGTATCACATTTTCCCACAGCCATCCCACAGTGTGAGCATTTAGTCGTATTTCACAATAACAAAAACTGTCTCCACACAAAAGTGTTCTTAATGAAGTATTTGGGCCTCTTTCCATGTAATTTGGGGATATAAATCCAAGCCTGAACGCACCTAATTAACTAATTGGCTTTTGTGCATTTTTCTGTATGCTTCATCACTTGGGTATTACATGAATCACTTATTATTACTGCAGCTTAGAGTGGATGTTACTCATAAAGGGATTTACTTAGACATCATCAGCATGTAGGTGTGACAGAGGTGTGAGCAGGATGTGAGGAGGGTGGAGTGCAGGTAGAACATCATATTTTGAGTCTTGGTTTCTAGGAGTGACAGCGCGATATATGAGTGATGGAAACTTCAGTCATACCTTTCCCAGGAATGGAATGATGAGTTTCCATAGTGGAATTTCTGGATTGCACAGATCACGCAGACCCCATGAGCCACGCACCTCATAATTTTGTTGTACCATGTGAACATCAGAGCAGGCAACTAAAGATTTGGCATCATTTATGTTTAGATGTGTGTAATCTATCATTGCTTGACCCCTCCAAATTCCAGGCTTGTTACACACTAAGCCTTATTATTCAGTAACTACAGGGACTTCAGTGCAAACTGGCTGAGCTCATCATAGGTTATAGAAGTGTATAATAAAACTTTGGGCCCACCAGCGGGCCCTGGCCATGTAAGGAGTTAAGTGTCATACTGTCTCTCCTTGCATTTTACACAGTCATTCTACACAAACTTCATCATTAATGTGCTATTACTTTTTACAAAGTAGGTATGAGGGGATTAAGCCTACATTCCCCAAGCTTTAGTAAAAAGCTAGGCGGCATTAGGGATTAAATTGGGCTGGAATGATCTGGAATGGCATTCTGGCACCCTCTAAGTAACCTGGAAAGAGAAAAAAACTCTTGTATCTATCTTCTCTATAGTGCTTTTACTTGCAGCATGACTGAACCATTAACCATATACAAAGAAATACAATTGTGCTAGCAGAAATCAACATTATCATATAGGTGGGGTTTGTGTGTGTGTGTGTGTGTGTGTGTGTGCGTGTTTTACCAAATTCTAATACTTAAGCTCAAACTGAAGGCCTTAGGCCCAATCCCATTTCACCTCATGTCCCTGCCACTTAGCCCTACCCTTCCATTTTGCGTGTTCATGCCTAGGGGTAGGGTGTCCCAATTTTTGTTGAGATAGAGGGGTAGGGCGTGTGTTAGTGTTAGGGCTACAGGCCTAACAGAGTTTTTTCAGAGGTACACTCCAAATGGAGTGTTATGAGAAAAAAAGAAAAACCAGCAAGATGGCTGCACAAGCGACCAAAGAAACCCACAAATGTGAGTATTTTCCCCATTGGAAAATTACAATAACCAATGCATTATCTTAGTTTAAGGTTGTTTCAATGTATTATGGTCCTTTACTTCATAACAAGCATTAAAATCGCTATTAGTTTGCTGATGTCTTGGTAGCTAACCAGCTAAGTTTCCCATTCAACCTTAAACGGGAAACAGCAGTTACATTCTGATGCATCTGATGTCAGAACTGCTGCACCATTTAAGGTTGAACTGGAACATTCAAACAAGAAGCTGGCGAATAGCTGAGTTCAGCTTCATATTACTGAAGAATTAGAGGTAGGTGATAATAAATAATTGTCGCATCCCCCCTCTTTGAAGGCATATGATTCCCTAAAGTTAACTAAGGACCAGCAGCGAGGTTGCTTAACTTTAACACTCCTCTGCTATCACTACGGTAGCTAAATGTTAGTGAAGTAATGTTCTTTTTTATTCGAGGGTCCCATTTCATTGGGGAAGATTTCAACCACTATCCCTTGTAACTCAGTTCAAGGTGACACTCAAAAACAAGGAGTAGGGGTAAAAATAAATGGAATTGGGCCTGTCTCTAAAAGTTTTCCAGTGAATCCAAGCCACCTCAAACTGAACTGTGCTTGCTTAGAGTGTGTGGCATCAAACTGAAGACCTGCTTTGCTGCTTGTTTTTTATGTAGGATTATGGTGCTTGTTCAGTATGTTTTCTCCTAGTGAGGTCCTTCATAGCCTCACTTCACTTACAGAATACCCTAAAATCATTACAAGAAAGGTCAGCACATGCTGAGCGATTGGCATGTACTATAAATAAGACAAATATTTCTCAAATCGTTTCATGGAATTTCAGGAAGTGCTCGGCTTTTACCATAATGTTGACTTCTTTGTTGCCATTCTCCTTTTTCGCTGTCCATCATTAACATGATATTCTTGGAGAAGAATTTTCCGTTGGACAGATGGAGAGAGAGAAACAGAGAAATGGAATTCTTGCGAGAGGAGGAACGCAGAAAGGCAAACAGATGGAAAAGCATCTGTAAAAAGTTCTCTTACTAAGTAACAAAAATGTATAATAGCTCCACACAGGTCTCTGGGCACCGTGATGTTACAAGATTTTGTTCAGGCTAATTAGGTTTTATAGACCTGCCTGCTTGAGCTCGGCAATGCAAACCAAAGGCCTTCTGATGGTGTGGCGTTTTTTCTTGTTCAAATGTTCAACAGAGGACACAAGAAGGCCAGAGAGAAAGGACAGGCCACACAAGCCCCTTTAAAGAAGTTATGAAGCTCACGGTGCCTGGCGTGTGCATAATTGCTAGCAATAAAGAGGCAAGGCTGGAGAGAGCAAATGGTTCAGGCTCGAAGAGGCAACACACAGTGTCCTGCTGGGTACAAAGAGGGAAAAAATGGTAAACTGTTGTCTAACTGTAGTGCAGGCTGCTGGAATTCATTGTGCTAGGTCTGGCCAGACACTGTGTCTTGATGTAGCTGGACAGAAGAGTATTATTGGAGGGAATTATTTTTGGCAGATGGCGCTATAAAAATGTGTTTAATGCGAATGTGTGTGGGAAGGCACAGAATTGGATGGGATTAGTGTTACAGCATGTGTTCAGCAAACAGACACACCAAAGCATTTCGGACAGGACATAGGCGGTCAGAACAAGTAATAAGTTGAGTTTTCCATTCAGAGCTGATGAAAGAACAGAAGAAAAAAGGAATATTACCTAACGGTGATGGTACGCTTTGGTCTTGAGTACTGGGCCTTCCATGACATTATGCACAACGGGATATGTACAATATTGCGTCAGTATTAAGTTCACTCCTCAAGAATAAAATAGCAGTGGTCAAACAAAGGACATTAACATATGCATGGATTGTGTACTGTCTCTTTAAAGCCATCACATCCTATGTGTAAAAAGATAAAGCTTCCAGAAAGTGTTCTTTGGAGCAATGCAAAGGAAGAATCGCATGTAGCCCCCTAAATAATCTTGCAATGGAAGGTTCTTTAAAGAACTTGTAAATGACATGCAAAGTGTGAAGAATGTGTATAAAGGTTCTGTACCAATATGTCCAAATAATATGTCCATTTATTTTTAAAGAATAGAGGAAATAGTTGCTCAGGTTCTGGACATGCTTTATTGAAGATATCAGCGTCTGACCGGTTGTGACGTTGATGCTGTTGGTGTTTATTTCACAGCTGCTGATACATTTTGCTTTGTGATTACATCTTTTCACTGCAGCTACAGTGCTGTGCAAAAGTCAGAGACCACCTTTAATTTGTTTAATTTCCTGTCCAAACGGCCGTGAAGTACAAGTACAAGGAAAAAAAAGCAGGAAACAGAAAATTACACAGATGCCTCATTATTTTAATATAGTACTCAATATTTTCAGCGTTTAGCATGCTCACCCTTTGTCGTCGTTACAGCTTCAAAGAAATATGCCTGGATATTTTACCGCACCTTCTTGAATTCAAGGTTCAGTCTTAGAAGTTGGTTTAGCATTTTCAGCTTCTCACAATCCAAGTAATCCCAAACACATTCAGAAATGTTGAGGTCCGGACTCTGGGTTGGTCAGTTCATTGTTCTGAGAACACCAGCAGCTTCTTTGTTTGATTTGCAAATTTTGTTCTCTTTTGTCTGTTTTCTATATGTTGTCTGGAGTCTTATTTTCGCTGTATGTGTTTAGTCATTTTTTGAGTTACAGTTTTGGAAACTCCTGTTTTTTAACTTACTTTCCTTTGACTTTCCTCTTGCTTATGCAAGTGGATAATCTTATGTCTATTCTACTTAGAAATAGCTGCTGAAAATAAATAACTTGTACTTAATGTCCAGTGTGGTTGGAAATTAAATGAATCGTGGGTGGTCTCTGACTTTTGCGCAGTACTGTACACATATATGCTGAGCATATATCGTCCATAGTAAAATCCTACGATTCCATTAAAATTGATTGTGAAGATGAAACATGATACATACATACATACATACATCTTCTAAACCGCTTATCCTTCTGGGTCGCGGTGGTGTGCTGGAGCCTATCCCAGCTGTCATTGGGCGGAAGGCAGGATACACCTTGGACAGGTCGCCAGTCCATCGCAGGGCAGACAGACAGACATACACACACCTAGGGGCAATTTAGCATGTCCAATCAGCCTGACTGCATGTTTTTGGACTGTGGGAGGAAACCGGAGTACCCGGAGGAAACCCACACAGACATGGGGAGAACAGGCAAACTCCACACAGAAATGACCCTGGTCGCCCGGCCGGGAATCAAACCCAGGCCATTTTTTGCTGTGAGGCGACAGCGCTACCACCCATGAAACATGATATTATTGGATAATATTATTTTGCCCCTCCTGCTGGTGCACAGTGACATAACTAAAAATGAGAAGACATTTCGGAGGCGAGAAAAATTAGAAAATAATGGGAAAACAGGAATGATGTCTTTTCAATGGTATGATATGATGAACTGCACTTAATATGACCAGGGACATGAAAGTAAAAAAGGTACATTTTGATTTGAGGTTGACTTTAAATGTTTGGGATGAACTAAAACAGAGACTGTGAGCCAGACCCTCTCGTCCAACATCAGTGTCTGACCTCACAAATGCTCTTCTGGATGAATGGGCAGAAATTCCCACAGATATGTATAGTATATATATATACACATTACTAGAACAATTCACAACTTATAGTGACCATTAGAATATTTTGTAGAATAATTAGCCCAAGTCTCAAGCACTCCACCATCAAGTACAATGCAAAAATATTTGAAGGTGCATAAGCCCATTTTCATCAGCTAATAACTGTGAGCTGTGCTGAAAGGTCTATAGCCCTGTGGGAAATTCTCCCATCAACAGGCAAGCATCCTTTCCTGGCTCCAGCCAGCAAATGTGTATTTGAACAACGACTTAAAAGACATGAGTCATCATAAATCAGTGCTGGATCGTAGCCCACTGCTGTTCTAAAGAAAGCCTTCTATACTCTCAGTGCTGTAAGGCGCATTTATTAAAGCGGCTCTTTCATCTTTCGCTGCTAATTAAAGACAGTTTTTTAGTTGAGTGGGTAGGATTTGCACTGATGATTCATGGATAGAGTAAAACATGGTCTGAAAGAATGAAACAATGTCATTGTCTTATAAATCATTTACTGCCCATACTGTTATTTTTTATTTTATTTAGTATTAGTTTTTACAATTGTGCTTTATTTTATGGAAATTGCACATAATGTTTACTTGGATGACTTCCAATCAATAAAAACTTTACTTAGGGAGTTGGCTATAAGCAGTGCAACAGTGTGAACTGATTCAAATATTAGACCTTTTGGTAACTCCCTAGTACATACTTACATACGTGCTTTTGTCTGCATTATCTTTGCAGCTTTGCACAGATGTTTGCAAAAGTTTAATGTTTAATAAGTACACATCCTCCACATGGAACAAACTTAAACATAGCATTTTTCTGCAAATGTTGGCGCACAGTGTCTATTTATTTGCTGAGTGTAACATGTTGGAGAAAAGCTAAATATGAAATGTGCCATAACTTTTGCACAGGCCACATTTGCACTTTACTTTTTTCAATATTTCAAGTTCAACAAATAAGTGAGTGTGCATTAAAATTTGCAGAAGTGTGTTTTCAGTAGAGAATGTTTTAACTTATTTTGACTTGAATATGTAGTTTTAACCAGGGGCCCTTCTGCATACAACTGTATCATTTCAAATACAGCATTAGAATCAATAGAATTAGCTAGAATCGGTCATATCACTATAAGGAGTCTGGTGGCACATTACAAGAAGAAACGTAAAGAAGGAATGATAGCATTCGTTTCCTCCAAAATTTCATTCACTTAAGTGCCACCACATTGTTACAAACTAAAACTTCATTGGACAGCTCAACACGCTTAGAGGAGATTGCTAAATTCTAACTGTGTTGCATCAGCTAACAGACCTCCGTGTTGCCTGGCACTGTGCTAAGGGGAGATGAGGGGTGAGAGTGAAGCCTGTTAAGCTCTCTTGGACTTCCAGCCACGGATGGCTGTGGCATCACTGAGAACTCAAGTTTGGATCTCCTGACAATAAGACCAACACATAAGGCCAGTGCACACTGGATGCCGTGTGTTTTTAATGAAGGTACGCACATTGATGCTGACATTCCGCATCAATGCATGCCAGCACTTTGCAACTCCTAGCACTGTTTCATTTCTCAGCACACCACTGAGTATTTTGCCATTGCTACATTAAATTAAGACCATTTGGAGACCACAGAAAGCCATGGTAGATGAAATGTGGCTTGAAAGTCACACAGAGAAAGGCAGTCAGTCTTTTAGATAAACAGAAAAAATGCTAATGGTAGGTTTACTCAGCTAACATCACTAGCCAAGCAGTAAACTGATACCAAGCGTGATAAATTATGGTGAAAGTTTTATTCAGTTAGATTTATAGGAGTAGAGTGTAATAAAGAACTTGAACTTGACGTTTATCAGCACTGTAACTGTGGCACATTCTAGTATAGCAGCGCTCTGCTACATGATGCTAAGCGATGTGGAGTGGCACGCAGTGGCCTTGCGTCACTAGAGCTCTCGATTTAAACCATTTCTATTGTTCCGTTTGTCAAGAACTTTTCATACAATATGAAGGACAACTGTTGCTTGAATGGAGTTATAAGGTTTTAATATAACCACAGTAATTTAATGTTAGCAATTTATTTTTGTGCCCTGTGATGCCAGTTACAGTATTGGTCCTTTTGTTGTGGACTGTCATGACTGAAAGGTCAATCCTGTTTCTCTTTTTAGGGATCAGTAAATTATAACCACTGCATACCACAACCATGTCCATGTAATCTCATTTGTTTCATTTATCATGATGCTAATTTGACACAGCGCTTCGCTCTGACTCTCAGAGCAAGGGCCACATTCTCATGGGAGCAGTAGGAATGTTTTCCCAGGGAAGTACGGGATTAGAGGAACCCAGCAGGAATTTCATACCTTCCGTAACTGCGGAGCACCACTCCAAACAGACAAGGAGCTGAGCTTACATCAGTTTGGGCTAATGAGCTTTAGCAAGTGAGGCGGAGAGAAGCACAGAATGTACTGGTAGACAAAATGTTCATGACTTTGTGCGTCTGTTCGAGAACATTTGTCTTAAAGGGTAGGCTGACATCTGTCCCAGCATTTGATTAAAGCAGTTCTGAGTGGATTTGAGTTCTCTGGAGTTTCTGTGTTGGTAATGGGCAACTTGTGATTTGGTTACACGAGTTTCTAAGCTAAGGACAATACAAAAGGTTCTTAAAGCCCCATTTAAGAATATTTATGAGTGTTAGTGATGACCTATTGTAACTTGATTACTCCTAGGAGCACATCGGTAAAGCTTTTCAGACTTTTCCCACTTTTTTCTCTTTCCCTCATCTATCTTGAACACTAAACTCCCGTAGAAGCCATGAAACGGTCACGTCATCCATTTCCCGTCCTCTGTACTTAATTGTGTCAAAGGGGAAATCACTCTCAATGTATCTGTTGCAACACTTTAATGCCTCATTGTGCCTTTATGAGTATATCCGCTCATGTTTACTTTTATTTGTCACCATGGACATTCCATGTACGCAGATTGCTTTTTTAAAGACCTGCTCCTCCTGCGCAAACCTTCGTTTGCAACACTGGAATAATGGCATGTGAGATCACTGATAAGCATTAAATAGTTTATTCTACAATGCATCGTAAACGATGCTAGTAAGGCCTCGTTTCAACAGGAAACGCTCCTAAACACTTGTCAGTCAAACTCAGCCAGTATACCCTGAAGAGGGACTTTCACTGGATGTGAATGAGGCAGAGGAGAACTGCGGCTTCCTGGTCCATATCAGGTGAAAATGAGTGTTTGCAAATCGGCAAGCCCACACAGATAGATGGGCGATTGGGCTTTTTATCTTCGATTACCTGCTGTGTAATCTGCCCTTTACTTGAGATACGCTTCCTTCATTATTCATTATTAGTTTCTCTTTCTCTCTCTTCCTCTCTCTCTCTCTCTCTGTGTGTCCCCCAGATGGGAGGATTTACATATGGTGCAGTGTGGGTGCTGATCAACCAGGTGACATTACACACAGCCTTTTACAGGAAAAAAGGAAAAGGAAAAAAAAAATGGAAAGAACAAAAGAGCCAAAAAAATGAAAGTAAGAGCAAAGGAAGGAAAGAAAGAACAAAAGAGTCAAAAAAGAAAGAAAATAAGAAAGTAAGGAGAAAGGAAACAAAGACAAAAAGTTGAAGTAAAAAGAAAGAAGAACCAGAAGTAGAAAGAAAGACAGAGATAAAAGAAAGAACAAATGAAGAAAGCAAAAGAAAAAACAAATGAAAGTAAGAAAACAAAATAAAAAGGGTAAGAAGAAAGCAATAAGAAAGAATGACAAAGAAAAGACAAAACAAAAACGAAGACATAAAACAATAAGAAAGGACGAAAGAATGAATGTAAGATGAAAAAAGAACAAAAGAATGTGAGTGAAAATAAAGGAAGAACAAAGAAGAAAAATCAAAAAGAAAGAAATTAACAACATAAGGAACAAAACAATAAAAGTAAGAACAAAAGTAAGAACGTAGAACAAAAGTCAGACAGAAATTAAGTAAGCAAGAAGGAAAAGAAAGAGAGAACAAAGGAATGAAAGGAAGAAGAAAGAAAGAATGAAAGTCATAAAGAAAGAAAGCACAAAAGTAAGAAGAATGAATGAACAAAATAAAGAAGAAAGAAAGAGAGAAAGATTTGGCTGACCCCAGAGCGATTACAGCTGTAATCAAGTTACAGAGGTAGAGTTTGGAGTCTTGCCCAAGGACGCTGTAGCGTGTTGTGCTTCTACAGACAGAAACTATGACATTTCATCATTTCCTCACGACTGACTCTTCTAAGGCTCATGCAGTGTTTACGGCTCTACAGCTCTGCCTCTGTAAGTATGTGTATGTGTGATGTGGTCCACTGTTTCTCGCTCAGTCCTCTCTTGACTCATTTCTGATGTCAGTGTGAGTGTGTGTGTGTTCTAGAGCCCAGAGTCTCAAGGCCTATTAACCTTTATCAACAATAGCTCCTGACGCTGTTGCGCTCCTGCTGTGTAAGGAAAGGAAGAGCTGCTCTAATGCTGCTATTCTTCTGCTCTTCATCAGACAGGACTCATATCCCTCAGCTCTGAGGGCATCTCCCTGGGAAACCTTTCAGCGAGCATCCTCTTTTAGAGAACGCAGATGAATACGCAACAGCCACATCTGGTAAACCAATGAATGAAGTGACTGTATCGGGTGAGTGGACAAAGAAATGGACTGCTTTCCTTATCGGATGTATCAAAACCATTAATCCCCAAACTCACGGTTAAATTTGATGGACTGCTTTTTCAAAAAACCCAGATTTCACCGAGAGAAATATTACATTTCATGGCCTTAATCATGCAGGATTGTATGAGTGAAGTTACACCATGTTAGTTTAGTAAGATGCGGAAGTATTCATTAGGTGTGTTTAGCAGTGTGGAACCCTCAAGGCTTTCATGGAAGGCCGAACGATTCCTGTGCATGTCTGTAATTATTCCGTTCATTGTTATTTAATGGTACCTTGATGCTTGTTTTATTTAAACTCTGCAAGCATTGTAGTAATATTCCTAATTGTTTTCCCTGTGAGATCTTGGAAGATGCAGCCAAGACTCTATCCCATTAGTTAGGCCTTCAGAAGCTGGGCAGAAGGCCTTATACTTTACATTGAGTTCCAACAGAAAGAGGAAGTGACAGTGGAATCAGTCAAGTTTTGATTTATAATTTGATTCACTGTAGGCCTACTGGAAGTCCTAGATGCGCCACTGACTGTGAATGTTAGTGGTAGTCTAACCAGGTTTCACTTATTCTGTGAAACCTCTCATTCTGTGCCCACGCCACAATATGATACAGCCTTTAAATATGTATAATGTCTTAAAATGTCCGTGTCTTATCTACAGTACACCGACCAAATATTATTAATATGCACCAGCGTTAGCTTAGTGCTAACATATTATTAGAAATAAGATGTGCTATCAGAAATTAGCATTGTTGTTGAGGTGGTTTTTGAATATTCATTGCCCAAACGTAGTGCGACTTTCCACTGGTGCATAGTGAGAATTTCTGGCTTGGAATGTGAAGGAACCAATCAGATTTGAGAAGCAAATTATTATAATTTATAATTGACATGCCTCTAAACTATTCACAGTCATCTCAAAACATTCCTTTGTATGATTGGTCAGAATTAGTAGACTAAGAAATGGTGCAAAGATGTTACTGACAAATGTAGAATGCCTGAAACATGCTAACCTAAACATCTGGTGACTGGAGCTGTTTTTATTTAATTCCTAAAGCTGAGAAAGTTTTGAATTAAACCCTTTGGAAGACCAAACTCAAGCTCGAGTCAAACTATTATACAGACTCTTGCTGGCTTTAAGGTAAGCTAAACTCTATCCGGGTTGCTGGGCTAACTAGATAGCTTTTCATAACTTAGCTGCTGATAGTTAAACAGGGCTATACACCGTTACTGCAACCGAAACCATTCGGTGTATAAATAAATGTTAATGCACTCGTACAAATGCCAGTCTTTGTATTGTTTCATTAAAGTTTGCTGAAAGACCTCATAAAAGACAAGTTTCCTTCAGCATCTAACACTACTCTGACCAGCTGCAGTGTTAGCTTAAGCATAAGATCATCTGAAGTGGCAGCTTCTGTCTCAAAAACCTCCTTCTTATTGGACATGGCGAGAGGCTAAACAGTTTCCCTGGTCCGATTAATGTCAACATGGTTTTAGAATCCTTTTTTCCTCTTTAAATTGGCCTATATGCATATTTTATCAGTCCTCAAACATGAATGTCTGCACTGAACATCTTGTAAAACCAGTTTATTTTTGAATGTTTAAAATGCTCTGTGTGCTTCTGTTTTTTATATTCCATTCTTACTATTGAATGTTTTAGTCTGTTAGCACATGTGTTAGATGATATGAGGTAGCCGGAGCTGAAAGTTTGAAAGGACATATCAAGAATAAGACAGGAAGGCTCTGACATTTAGCAAAGTTTCAGTTGTCCACTTTTTAGTGAATTTCAGGGCAAGTTGTCAATCACTTGTCAGATTACAACTGACCCGCACAGAAATCTGATATATTGTAATATATGGATGTCAAACATATGACATATATAGGCATACATGGATTTTCCATGGATCCAGGTTCTATTTGCCACACATGGACATATATGAGACATTTATGTCAACTTATTTGAAATTGGACATGTTCATATATAACTCATGTTTGCTAGCTTCATGTTCTATAATCTAAGGTTTTTATGGATCTTCTGATTTTTTTCCACATACGTCCTAATGAAGTGAAAATTAGTATAATAGCTAAACGACTAAACCCTAAAAACATAAACATGCACTTTAAAAGCTATGCAGTTAAAAATTAAAATTAAACTCATTAAAATGAAAATATTGCTGGATGTACATGTTTTAGAATGTTTGCCTGACCCTTTATGATATATGTGCGAATATGGCCATATATCAGATTTTAGTGTGGGAAAGAAAGTTGATTTTCATGTGAATTTGGTAGGACCCAAGATATTGTGCTATTACAGCAGAGGAAATGGGATATTACGTTGTCCCACTTGAGAGTGCATAAGTAACATGCAATCAGCCTTGTGCAGATGGAGCTGCTGCATTGTACCTTAGTCATGTTTTATACAGGCTTCCCAAAGGGCAGGCAGGGTTACCATGTTATCCCGTCCCTGAACATACCGTACTGTACGTGTTTGGTCACACATGTCTACGTGCATGCTCACATATGTTGGCTCTCAAGCCTCGTTTCAGTCTTGCGTTCTCTGGTGCGCTCGCAGGCCTCCTGCCACACAATGAGCACATCCTTAGCGATGCTGCTGTTTGGGACGGGTTGTTAAGGCAGCGCGGCCGGGCTGAGGTAATAAGGAAAGGCCTCTATTTGCTTTGGCCTCAGAGGAAGTCAGTAATTAGATAAATGAAACATGTGAGCATAGCACTTGTCCTTAAAACCACCTCACTGTCACTTCCCCCTCCTCTCCCTCTCTCTCCCTTCCCCAGCCTATAAAACTCACATCCCCCTCAAGTGGATTTGCAGGTGTGTGTGTGTGTGAGAGTTTATATAGCTACATTGCCATTCAACATTTTAGAAACATTTGTCATATTCATAATTTTAGCCATTTTTTAAATGATAACTCATTTTTAACTCAAGTACATTTTAGTATTATGATCCGGACACTAAAGGGCACATTTTTGGGACAGAAATTAGATGATAAATCATGATTGTTACACTGTAATTATAACTTTTTTAGTAATTTTTTCACAAATTATTTGTGTCTGGATGTGATCACCACTTTTCAAACACAACCTTCTTATTATTTTATTATACTAGCAGTATAGTATTTTATTCATTTAATTCATAAGTCATTTTATCAGATACCGCTCTGTTCATCATCGTGGACACGTATTGTTGTCTCCAAAAAGTAAATTTCCAAGAGAAAATAAAAAGATCCTTTACTTCTAATGTAAGTGAATGTAAGAAGATTTTATTGGAGCATTTCTGTTGGTCTGTTCTTCATGAAATTTTCACACAATATAAAGGGCAGCTGTGTTCAAATGATGTAGGAAAGTAAAAATCAATAAAAATGGACATACATGCTTTTCTTTGGACAGTGTTGATATAAAGATTCCCACAAAATAAATGAAACCAATTAAGTTGTAAAGTGATTCATACATGATGACTCAAAAGTTTAGAATTTCTTGCAATATTAACCATTTCTGTTATTTTACGAACAATAATAACTTGCAGTGTGAATTTAAAGGTATGAATAGTACTATAAGAATTGAACAGCACTGTGCAAAAGTTGCATCACTGTTTTTATTGATTTAATTTCCAGTCAAGATTATTAATTTTTCAGATCCAAATAATCCTACTTATAAATTTCGGATGTGGTGTTCTAGCACCTTTTCTCTGGCTTCTTGACAGCTACACATCCTTTCAGACTCATAGTGTTGAGTGGTCTTCTCACAGTGGAAGGATGGACAGAAACACCTGTGGAATTTTTCAGCTTACATTTACATTTACAGCATTTGGCAGACACTCGTATCCAAAGCGACTTACAATTTGATACTTGTACACAAGTTGGTTAAGGTAGTGTTAGGAGTCTTGCCCAAGGACTCTTATTATTATAGTGTAGGGTCCTTGCACAGATAGGGGCACTGAACCCCAGTCTACAGCATAGAAGGCAGAGGGTTACCCACTACACTATACCAACCATGCCAGCTCTGATAATAAAATACACGGATTATCTATTTATACTGAAATATGCTAAAAGTTAAACTCGATCAAATTGTATTTTCATGCTCAGCTTTCTCAGTCATTTTCAAATCATCTATAGCTGTGTTCATCAACCTGGTGGCATCCAACATTTCTTCATTTGTAATTACAGCTTCTTAGTGTCCTGCTATTTACTTGACACTCGTTAAGTTGTACGGGATGAATATATTAGAATCATTTAATACATTTACCTGCAACCAAGCTGGTTTTATATTATTTAAACACTGATTCCTGACTTTTGAATGGTCATGTATGTGTGTAGTTTGCACATTTTTATCACTGTGTGGGAGAAAAACACCTTGTTATGACCGGGTTCTCTCCGAATGGGATAATCTGTGTAAGACTCAGTGTCTTTGCATGTCCTATCAATATGCAGAGTGTGAGGGGGTAGAATGATTTGTGGAAAGGAATTTCCATACCACATCAGCACACATGCTCCATCTGATCTGATAACTGTTATTGCCCCAAACCTCCTGCAGACAGAACGTAGGGGTTGTGTGTGTGTGTGTGTGTGTGTGTGTCATATTGGTCTTTTAGGGTACCAGATGTCCCCAAGATGCAGAGGTTAAGGTTAGGAGTGAGTGAGTGAGCTGTAGGTATACATAGCATTAGCATCATCATTAGCATTAGTATCATTATTCCTCTACAGTATTACAAATGTACATGGAAAAACACAGAAAATACTGTGTGTGTGTGTGTGTGTGTGTGTGTGCGTGTGTGTATGTGCATGTATCTAGGTCTTTGAGGTTACTAAATGTCTCTAAGATTACTCAGAAACATGAACATATTGACATTGTGGGGACATTTGCTGGTCCCCATGAGGAAAATGATTTTTTTTTTTTTACCAAAAATGTTTTGTTGTTGTTTTTTTGAAAAATGGAAAAAGTCAGACAAGCTTTTTGGTTGCTGCATGTAAAGTTAGCTGTAAATATACATAGCATTAGCATTAGTAATATTCAGCTACAGTATTACACGTCAATAGAAATAGAAGATAGTTGTAAAAGACTGTGTCTGTGTGTACATGTGCATGTATTTAGCTCTTTGTGAACTCCAGATATCCCTATGGAGATTGGAAAACAGGAACATTTTGACAATAGGGGGCTTAGTGTTGGGGGCGTAACATGGTACAAAATAAAATGTTACACTAAAATAATCACTTTTCCTGTAACAAAGTAGGATACTGTTACAGTTTCTGACTTAATGAGTGTTACTCACATGTCTCTAAGAGAAAAACATTAATTTTGCATGATGCTTTTAAAACATGAGTTATATATAGATTATCCAGGTCTGCATAATTTGTGTGAGTGCGCTACCTTCATCAGCTGACTGGATGACTCTGATTATTAATATCAACATTGGAAACAATGTAAACGTGCCAAACAGATGGATGAAGATATACTGAAGAAGAGACAGACCCGACCTCACCTAAACAGACCAGACTTAATTTGTGTTCAGGAACAGCTCTGTAAGCTTTACGTTTATTCTTAAATATTGTATTTCGAGGCAGCTGTTTCTAGATTTTCAAACAGCATCAGTCAGCCATAATCTTTATCAAGCATAACAGCCCATATGTTGCTTAAATGCAGGGATAATATCAGGCCATTTAACTAATATTGACCAAAACTGTCCATTTCTTTTCTAATTAAAGTATTTAAAATGACTGCTGGGTTTTCTCAATAGTTGGTTCATTTTTGTTTCGTTGCAAATTAATGAGTAGTGAAATCACTTTTCTCAGGAAGTAATGAGTGAAGTAGTAAAGAAAAATAATTGTGATAAAAGTCATTTGTAATAGATCACTTTTTGTGAGCAACTACCCCAACACTGGTGAAGACATTAAGCTGGTCCCCATAAAAATGCATGTTGCTTCCCCTAATAGGACTATTTTTGGAATATGAAAAGTTCTTAAGTTTAATATTAGAGTATGGTGTGTGTGTGTTTAGCATTAGAATTAGCATTAATAGCATTATTACACAAGTAGGCAGAAGTACCCCACAAACCTAGTTTTGCCAGACTGTGTGTGTGACTGCATATGTGTGTGACTGCTTGATTGTGTGTAAGCCACAAGTCCCTGAGGTCTCTATCTCTCTATGCTTTCCATATGGCCTGGATTGAGGAAGAAGCCACTCACTTGTCTGCAAGGTGCTTTAGAAAGTAATGTCTCGGACGATAAGAATAGGTGGACAAACAATGCGGGATAGTTTGGGGTAAAATTAAGCATTTTGATAATTACCGCACATCTCATGTTCTCGTTCTGTCTCTTTCAATCTTATATGTATGTTATTTAGTGTGTAGGGCCCTGGGCTAGCAGTGTGTGTGTAAGTGCGTGCTGTGGATAAGAGTGTGTGGGGGTTCAGCACCAGGCTATTCTGATCCTAGATAAGCGCTGTGGTGAAACTGCTCCCTCAGGGCAATTCCCCTTTCCTTTTCCTCCACACAGGCCTTATATCTAAAGCAGGATGTTGCATTATTTCACTGCAGTCTATGGCCATAAGCATCCAATAGATTTCTTTCAGTGAGGAATGTACATAGTGAGGCTGGGGGTTATGTTCAAATTTCAATAGCGTACTAAGCTACACGATTCTGATATAAGCAGTGGACATATTGTCACTGTCATATTAATATCTCGTAATTCAAAGTCTTTAACTTATGTTTATTTTATAATGAATGGATAAATACTGAGGCGTCTGAGCAAGTCTGTGTTTTCTTTAGTTCAAAGAAATGTTTACATGGCAATCTCAAGTTATTTTGTTCCCTACATTTATTATACCTTTTTCTTTTACATGGACTTCTATTTTGAAGAGCAGGACTGTGTGTGTGTGTGTGTGTGTGTGTGTGTGTGTGTGTGTGTGTGTGTGTGTGTGTGTGTGTGTTTTTGTGTCACATTGGTCTTTGAGGGTACCAAATGTCCCCAAGATGCTGAGGTTAAGGTTAGGAGTTAGTGAGTTTAGTTGTAAGTCCACATCACATTAGCATCATCATTAGCATTGGTAGCACTGTTCATCTACAGTATTACATATGTACATGGAAAGACACCGAAAAGATGTCCAAAAAGTGTGTATGTATGTGGGTGTGTGTGTGTGTGTTAATGTGTATTTAGAACATATTGACATTGGGGGGCCATTTTCCTGGTCCCCATGAGTGGTAGCAAAGCTACACAAAGCTACACAGAGCCGAGGAGTAAATGGAATGAGCCTGGCCTGCTAACAGCACAGGCCGAGAGTTAGCCTGAGTGCAATCTGTTTGCTGTGCTGAGTTGTAGGGCCGTATTACATAAACTTCTTAGCTCTGAAATCTTCTATTATCTGTTTAGTCACCCCGACAACTTCAGTTAGGACTGCATTTACCACAGAAGCTATTACAGAACAATGTTTCATAAGTTTATGATCTTATCCATTAACTCTATATAAGAAAACAGTATTACAGAAACATCCTAACTAGACAAAATTTCCCAAATTCTACTTTAAGACAACCCCAGAGCTGTCTTAATTTCTGTTTTAACCATCTGTTTTTTGCATAATGATCTTACATTTATCTACACTGAAAACTGTGCTTTGACTTATAAGGGGTTTTTGTAAAGTGTTTTAAAAGCCCCAGGCACTTCAGACACTGCATCTCCACTATCCACTCTTATTACCTTCATGTTAATGTTGATGAAAACTCATCAGATAAAATATTACAGTGATGGTGATTAATAATGATGAGACAGTTGAACGTGTGTCGGTTTATTAGGGAGAATAAAATTAGCACGGTCAGCTAAAGCATTTGGGAAATGGAAACTGAAACTGGAGAGCGACGACACTGAAAAACAGCACATAGCGCTGTCACAATATACTTAACTTCAAGTTTATTGTTCTTAAGTTTGACCTTTTTTAACATCAGTAACGGTAGCTATCTGTGTGGCTAACTAACTTCATTCTTTTGATTGCATGTTTACATTTTAGCTGTGCGTGTATGTTCAGTTGCTAGGTAACAGGCATGACTGTTAATTGTTGACTTCGTTGGAGTAATGTAAGCAGAGACAATGTAAGTGAGGAGACCGGCCAAAGGCTGAAATATAAACGGGAAAGCTTATAATGCTCAACACGGCGTCTGTTTACACAGTAAGTCCCACCCTTCAAGAAAAAGAGCCAATCAGAAAGCCCTCCCTCGTTGTCGAGATCTGATTTCAAATATGTTTATAAAATGGTAGTTTGGCCTTTGGTTTTGAGTTTTTGTATGTCTTATATGTCTCGGAATAACTGCCCAGCGGTGTTGCAAAGTTGGCAACCAAGTAAACAGATCTTCCTATAAGGACTTTGGTTTAAAAATTCCTAACTTGAGATAAGATGCTGTAAGATAAGAAAAGATAGCTAAATTAGGATTAGATTTGCTTCGGTAACACGAATTTCTAAAAATCTTATCTTGACCTGTCAGATCGTAACTTAAGACAATAAGATGTTTCTGTAATACGGCCCCAGATCTTTGAATTGTCTGAGTTCTTTGGAGAACCCCACCCCCCTTCACTCTTCACTACAATAGAAATGTGTGAATAGGAACAATTATTTGAAATGAAATTTTGCTACACTCCTAAAAAAATCAAGGTTTTAAGAAGCAATGCCATAAAAGAACTGCTTTTGTTTCCCTAAAAGAGCCTTTCAGCTGTTGTAAATCACATGTGAAAGTGAAGAACCTTCAAAGAACCTCCACATATTGTAAAAGTTCTAAGAAGAACTTTTGAATTGGTATACTATTACATTATGGGGAAGTTCTTTAAAACTTTAAAATGGTCTTCATTTTTACAAATCTGTTTTTTCAAATTTGATTGTTTATGGAATCAAAAATTCTATATTTCAAATGTTCTTCTATATTTCAAAGAACACTTTGCGGCATGTTCATTACAGTTAGTAACAGTTCCTTAATGGTTCTTGGTTTGAATGTACAATTCTAGGGAAAAAAAAACTTTAATTGGTATAGAATCTTTTCATTATGTGGAGGTTCTTTAAAGAATTATAAATTTAAAAGTCAAAATTTCTGCAGAATTCAGTCGTTGAGATGTAAACAAAGTCAAAGAGTGGCTTGATTTGAAATGCATCATTGTAGAGATACTTGCCAGCTCAGATTTCTTTACAGTGGTGGTGATGGCAACCAGGGGTCACAATGACTACAGCAAAAAATAGGGTCATTTTATTTACTATTCAAGATGATCAGTGAACTTACATGCCCAAGTTTTTAGACAAAATGTTAATTATGGTTAAATAATGTTAAATCTGAATAAATACATTTTCTTTGGGGTTTTCTTTGATGCCTTGCAACACCCTGCATGTACCCCTCCACCATGAATGGATTTTTAAAAATAGGTTTTAAGGCTTTTCTCAGGACTACAGTAAAAGAATGTCAACATCAGGCAATTCATTTGTCTTTTTCAGTAATAACTTTCTGTGAGGGTGCTTTAAGGGGCATTAAACTCATTGGATGTCTGATTCCTATCACCACCACTGTGAACAAATCTGACTTGGTACTATGGAGTTAGAGTCATGCCATTATAAATGTGAATTTCAATGTAAAATTTGAACTTGAATGTTATTGCCTGCAAGACAACTGAACGTTATTTTGAAAGTAAATTTGAAAATGAGAAATAGTAGAAAAACTAAATGCTCAAAATTGCTCTTACAGACCTTGCATTTCAGTTAAGAATTCAATTTCAAATTGAGTGATACAGAAAATAATATTTCAGATTTTTGCATTTAAATTCAAATTTCTAATGGCTCCACAGGTACATTTCTCTAAAACAAAGCATTTGTCACGAAACCACTCTGCATGACATTATTTACATTTTAAGGATGGAATTTTGCAGAAAATGATAAAAATGTGTGCAATTTCCCTTCAAGATTCTATGAAAATATTCATGAATATTCAGTATAAGGTCATATATCGAATAGTCAAGCTTTTCCTGCAACCATCACAGAGTCACTCTATGGCTTGCAGAGGCCTACTTCATCATGATGCAGCATGATCCTGCCACGTTTCTGAACACTGATCGTGCTTTATTCCTGTTCCAGAGATGGCTGTGGAATTGATGAGTGTTGTCTAAAAGGGCGTAACCAGCTCCTCCTTTGTGTTGCTTTTAATTCATCTTCGAGGCTGCACACTGTAGGAAACCGTAACTCACGCACTGATGGAAACCAACACCCTCGACTGACCATTTATCAATATTATATCACATTTCACAACATGGCCTGTCAAACATCAAGTGAATTATATATGTGCGGTCAAATTGGCCATGAGGGTCTCGAGTGGAGCTCCACAGATGACACGTAATGACGGCATTCAGGACGCAGTGCCGGACATCCCTGCCTGTAATACATCACCACAGCGTCTGCTGAGCCAGGATCAGCTGCTGCCAAGCATAGTATTGGTGTAATGACAACGTATTTGGAATGCTGTCAGTCCTGATGGTGTCCTGCGGACGGTCTCATTGAGGTTAACCCTATAAAGCCAACAAGTAAGTGTGGCCTACACTTCAATAGCCGTCTTCTACCTATGACCTAATGGTCTGAGACCACTAGTGAAAATGCATCTATTTTGCATTCTCTTCTGATTTAACACCAATTTTTTCATTACAAATGATATTATCACCATAACAAGTTAAATGTTTGAAATATTTATACGAATTACAGAATTTCTTAGTATTTGGTATCTCAGTTTCACATATTTGCTTAAATGTGAATAATGACCTTGAAGCAGAAGTATCTTGTTTGTTTTACTCATCATATTTTTTTTTGTTTATTTTCAGGTTTAAATTTTTAAAAATCACAGATTTTCAGTGTGATCTTTTGGTCCCCACTATAACATTATTGATACAAAAGACCTTAGCTTTGTAAAAAAAAAAAAAGAAAAAAATCTTAACTTTTAATGTAAGTTAAAGGTTTTCTTCCTATTTTAAACCATTTTTTTTGGCCCATTTTGCCCATTTGGCATTAAATATTTACACAATATAAAGAGCAGCTGGTGTTTATGGGTGCGTGTGGCTTTGATATAACAGCAAGGACATTAGTATCATAGTAGTTACTGATTAAAACGTCTTTAGATTAATAACTGAATATATGCATGCAGTTTTAAGGGGTCAAAGGACATCACCATTTATTATTGTGCTTCTGCCATACAGAAAGCTTTAGCACCCCCTAGTGTAGACTAAAGATGATTAGATGATTAGGATTTGCACAGTGAAGCAAGGCATAAAAAGGTGTGTGATCTGTGCTGTTTTTCATTCCATTCTGATAAATGTGTTATATAGAGGAGATGTTACACACAATTGCATGTTTCTTTATTCCAGATTGTCACTGAAAAGTGAAGTAAGCACTATTTTTTCAGTAAAGCTAAAAATAATAGCTTCAGATTTCAGGGTGTCAGTGTGGCAAAATGTCATCCAGGAATTGAGGCCTGTGGTTTGAGGCCTATGCCTGTGGGCGGAGGGGCATATTTTGCATTTGATTGCTGTTTACATGAAAAGATGTGTGGTTACATTAAATGGAAACTAATTTTGCTGGTTCAAATTACGGTTTGGATGGAAATCATGGCATTTTAACCGCAAAGCATGTCCACAATACAAATTTCATTTGAAATTTAATCTTTAATTAAAGTCTGTAATGCACTTTAAGTGCATCAGATTTTCAAATCAGAGGAATTTACTTGGTGAAACAAGATAAATAATATAAGGCACATGATAATTTGCCAGTTTTGCATTATCATTAGGATGAAACTTAGTGGAGCTATCAATAGATTGCACTTTAAGCAAACATGCTCTAGAGCAGTGGTTCTCAGTTCTAGTCCTGGAGTGCCACTGCTCTGTAACACATAAGGAACAACAGGAAGAACTTGTAATGACTTCATTAGTTAGGAGCAGAGGAATCTCCAGAATGTGCTGTCCAGTAGAACTCCAGGACCAGGATTGAACCACAACTCCATAGAGTATATTTCCTCAAAGCCTTAAAGGCATATTCCAAGAAAATCAAAGACTTACCATGATTGTTAGTACAGCGCAGGAGATGCTCAGCAAATGTTAGACCAACATGACCATTACATTTTAGTAAATTATGGTTTTAAAAATAGTCTAGAATGCTAAAGAAAGATGTGGGGTTTACGCTTCACTTATCCGTGCAAGTGAAAACATAAATAAGCCCATTGCATAAAAACACAGCAGGTTGGAAAGGGCTTTTGATGGATGAAAGACGTGCATCTAGCAAAGCTGGTATGGATACCAACACCAATATGAATTACAATAGAGGCTTACCTGTCCATCAGACAGACAACTAAAAAAATACTTCAGAAATGCATGTGGTATAAATTGGTCTTAATGCAATGTTGTTGGATAGCTCAACACTGTGGAGGAAATTGGAGGAAAACGCTACGTTCTGCCAGTTCTATTCATCAACTAAGAGACCTTTGCGTTTACTACCACAGCTATGGACATCTGAAGTCATGTGTCATTCTTTAGTCAGCCAGATTTCTCTGAATGGGATTTTTGAAAATCAACACTATCATGCCCTGTGATGCTCGACAAGATTCCAAACCTGATATGCTTTGTCCTAAATACATTTTTTCCACTGAATGTCACTGGATCCTCTGAATTACATGGTTTGACTCTGCATTGCTCTGTTGGACTTACAGACGGCTGTGGCATCACATGAAATTGAACTCGGGATTTCACCACAATAGGGCCAATGCTTAGGAAGGGCCAGAACCCTGGTGTCTTTTATATTGTGAAATCAGGGCTTCTAAGGTAAGATTTTAAAGTGAAACCTCCTTCCATAGAGTCAGCATGCATCCAGTTTCAGGTTTACAATAGTGTTGTAAACTGCAAACATAACAGTTCAATGGTCGTTAGGTTATAAAATGAATTGTGAGTATTATTACTGAAAATTCTTAGCATAACATCTTTATTTATCTATTAGTATTACTAGTTGGATACTGACCACAGCATTCTGACCACATTAACATCAGTTCATGAGTCCTAGACAAGCTACAAATTTATGAAGTTCTAAAATTATATACATTCTGTTCTTTATCAGGTCATATCATTAAAAAAAATATGACATCCGTTGTAGAATACTTCATCTTTTTATTAGCAGTTTATTAAAGTAAACAAAATTTTTCAGTCTCATGAAAGTCAATGGGGTGTCTTTTTATACAGACTTGTTTTGGTGAGGTGTTTTTACACAAAATCTTTGCAAGAAAATCCCCAAATCCTAAAAACAATCTGGAATATCAATGTTTTTAACAAAAATGTAAGAATATTTTACTAATATTAGTAGTGTAAGTAGTGTATTGTTAGTTAGTTCATAGGCTGTGCCCTCAGAGGTCACCACTATATCTGTCCGTCCAGTAAGGTCTGTTTCTCTTTAGTGCATGATGATATTAAAACACACTTTGTTCTGTCTCGTACTACCTTTAGGAAGCTCATGATTCCTGACCCACCAGTCCCTCTCTCCTCCAGTGAGGTTGGTGCTTTACCCACTGTGTCGTGTTCCTCCAGTGATGCTGAGCCACCGGTGCGGAGTTTTTTGGCACGGGCCGCTGGGATGCTGATGAAGCGTGAAACTATGTTAAGGTGGTAATTGCGCAGCGCCACCAGCCGATCCACACAGCGCTCAAAACCTTCTGTTAGAGACTCATCCCCTCGTTTTAGCACAAAGTCCCGCAGGGAGGGCATGCAGGAGATGTCCTCGATGAAGCGTTTGTGAGAAGGAGGCATGTAGCTTCGCATTCGGGTGAGGAAAGCACCTGGGCAGACAGAGAGCATCCATGCATATTAATGCTTAAACCCAGATATCTGGAAATGCTTTGTAGTCAGTGAAACTAATAACTGTTGGAGTCTATTTGATAGCTGCATTAATGCAATTTTCAGATTGAAAAAGCAAATTTGCTGTCCTGTTCTATGTCCCATGAATGTCTCTGGAAGGCAGTTTTTTACACATTAACTTGCTTTGGAATACTATAAACACCAAAATCATTTTAAACAACTCTGGAAAGTTCAGTAAAGTTCAGTCAGTATTTTGTAGGTGTCAATTTGACTCTTTTGCTATTTAACTGGTAAACATGATTCACTTTTCACCACATAAAATGAGATTTTAATTAAAATATGTTGTGACATAGTAATTATGGTGGGTGTCTCATTTGACATTTGGCACTTCTGGCAACATCTGTATAACACATGTTGAAATTCCGATGTACGCAAACTGCAGTTTGTGAACTTAAATGGGTTTAAATGTGTCTCCACTCATTATCTAAGCCGCTTATCCTCCTAGGTTGCGGAGGGCAGGGGGATGGGGGGGTGGAGCCTATCCCAGCACTCATTGGGTGGAATGCAGGAAACACCCTGGTCAGGTCACCAGTCCATCACAGGGCACACACACAGACATACACAGTCACACCAAGGAGCAATTTAACATCTCTAACTGACCTAACTACATGTCTTTGGACTGTGGGAGGAAGCTGAAGCACCCAGAGACACAAGAAGAACACGTAAACTCCACACAGAGAGGACCCTGGTCGCCCAGCCAGGGAATCTAACCTTCTAGCTGTGAGGTGACAGGGCTACCCACTGCACCAGCATGCCACTGGTTTTATGTTCCATCAGCATAAAATCCTTTCATCATGTTCTTCACAGCCAGTTGGCCTGGTTCAATCCTTAAACCCATTTGGCATAACAGGACTTCTCAGTATTGCTTTCTCAGGCTATATCATAAAAAACACAGAATTGTTCCCACTTTTGTGCTTTGTGAATGTGTGTAGATTATGTTCTTAGCTAAAAACAAATCCCAAATAAGAAAACATTGGTGAATGTCAGAGTCTTCATGAAAACTGCGTAAGTGGGTTTTAAGAAGAAATTTTTTTCTTAAGAACAGGTGGTACATGTGGCTCATGATGTCAGCAAAAACTTCATGTCACTTTAAGCAGCACTGAAAGTGTTCTCAATATTCATTTATTAATTCATTCATCTTCTTAAACTGCTTAATCCAGTTAGGGTCGTGGTAGAAATAGCAAAAGAGAGACGACCCTGTCCGTCACGACTTCCTCCAGCTCATTCTGGGGGATCCCAGATCCAGCAGGTCCTAGGATGACCTCAAAGTCTTGTACCAGTCGACTGTGCCTGGTAAACCTCCAGTGGGATGCTGAGTATATAAACACAGCTCTCACTTTGGGCATACAAAGAACGACAGGCCCAGAGTAGTGGCCCTAGCACCCCATACTCCCAGAGGACCTCCCACAGAATATCTCGGGGAACACAGTCATAAGCCTTCTCCAAGTCCACAAAACACATGTGGACTAGGTTGGCAAACTCCAATGCCCCCCTCAACAATCTGCGCAAGCGTGAAAAGCCGGTCCATTGTGCCACGGCCAGACGAAATCTGTGTTGTTCCTCCTCAATCCAAGGTTTGACTATTGGTTGGAGTGTCCTTTCCAGCACCTTGGCGTAAACTTCTCTAGAGAGGCCGAGCAGTGTGATACCCCGGTAAGTGGCGTGCACTCTCCAGTCCCCTTTCTTAAAAATAGGGACCACCATGCAGTCTGCCAGTCCAAGAGTACTGTTGCCAAGGTCCATGCAACATTGCAGAGGCGTGTCAGGCATGACAGTCCCACAAGATCCAGAACCGTAAGCATTTCCAGGCGAATCTAATCCACCCTCACTGCCTTGCCACCAAAAAGCTTGCCAACTACCTCAGTGACCTCCCTCTGGGAAATGGAGTCTGACACCTCAGAAGCCTCTGGCCATGAGGGAGGCATGTCTCTCAGGTCCTCTAGAGTGCTCCTTCCAACGGCTGACAGTATCCTCATTTGTGTTGTGTATCCTCCGTGTGTGTTGTGCTGGTGGAGTGGATCAGACACAGCAGTGCTGCTGAAGTTTTTTAAACACTTTTGTCCACTTACGGTCCACTCTATTAGACACACATACCTTGTTTGTCTGCCTTGTAGATACAAAGTCAGAGACAGTAGCTCATCTGTTGCTGCATAATTTGTGTTGATGATCCTCTAGTCCTTTATTAGCAGTCATAGGATGCTGCCCACAGAACGCTGTTGGCTGGATATTTTTGGTTGGTGAACCATTCTCAGTCCAGCAGTGACACTAAGGTGTTTAAAAACTCCAGCAGCACTGCTGTGTCTGATCCACTCAGACCAGCGCAACACACACTAATACACCACCACCACGTCAGTGTTACTGCAGTGCTGAGAATGATCTAAATGACCCAAATACCTGTTCTATGGTGGTCTTGTGGGGATCCTGACCATTGAAAAACAAGGTAAAAGGGGGCTAACAAAGTATGTAGAGAAACAGATGGACTACAGTCTGTAATTGTAGAACTACAAAGTGCACCTATATAGTAAGTGGAGCTGCTAAAATGCACAGTGACAGTAGATACAAGGTGTTAATGTTATGGCTGATCAGTGTAGATCTTACAGTAATTTGCTATAAAAATCCCAGGCTTATTACATACTAAGCCTTATTATTCAGTAACTACAGGAATTTCAGTGCAATCTGGCTGAGTTATTTTTAGGTTATAGAAGTACGTAATAAAACTTTGGGCCCTGGCCATTTAAGAGGTTGATTGTGCACCCTTTCTTACCGCTCTTTTCCTCATGTTTGACTCCCAGTAGCTCATCGAAACAGTGTAACAGGCTACTCTGAGCTGCACTCCCACCGGAAAACTCCAATGGCTCAGCCTGAACCCCTTCATATACCAGCCCCTCCACCATGGTCGGGTTGTCTTTCCAACTGAAACATGCATACATATCCATGAAACATATCCAAAGTAAGGACACACAGGTGATGGAAGAAACTCCTAACAGGCCAATAGCCTTAATAAAGTAAAAGTGGTGTTCTTCATTGTACAAGTTTCAGTAGAAAATAGCTACTGAAATGATGGCAATACTTATAAAATAGCAACAGTCAACAGGATTTATTGCTTCAGCCCATGCTGCCTTTGCGAGCACCTACAACCTTGGTTTGTGTGAGAGCAACTACTTGTATGCATGTCCAACAGAAATCGTCAGGGCCCTCTGGGCCTTGTGTAACTTTGTTGGTACGTTTTAGTAAATTTCTATTTAATGTAATCATTATGCTTTATTAAGTATTTAAACTATCACAGTATTGTAGTAATACTCTTATTGCATTGTAAACTTTTGGATGGAAACCAAAATTCCTGAAATGCACCAACGATAAAACTGTCCAATCAGGATTTTTTTTCTGTGGTATCTAGCCAGATACAGCTAAGCGAACTCTCCTATTGGTTGGGACTTCAGGAGCTGAAGTGAAGGCCTAAGGCTGGCCTTACACAGTGAAATTTTAATGCAATTTTAGTTGCTTGAAACCCACATGAAAATAAATGGCACTTGAATATTGGATAACGTAAAGCATCCTGCAACTCATAGAAACTCAGCCGCAACAGAAGCAAGCATCTGAACTTCATGGAACAAGCTTTATGAAACAGCCAATCAAAACGCAGATAACATCATGTGATCATGTCAAACATCATTTCAAGGGACTGACTACAAACAGAGCTGGCTTGATGGACAAGAAAATGAAGAAGATGGTCTTTGGACACTTGAAAGGACTGAGTTCATGCAAGGTTGGTAGTTTTTCATTTCATCAGTTAACCAAACGAGAGTTTCTACAAGCTTGCGTTTCCGTAAGCTGCTGAGTTAACTGGCCAGCTAAGGGTAACAGCTGTTTGAACACTCGTTTAACTCAGTTAACAGGCATAATTACAAGTGCTCGTACTAATACGAGTAATAGTTCTCTTCCTGCTTTCTGATTTCAAATGACAATGACGGCTGGAAAAAATATTCAAAGATGATAAAAATACTATTAAATATTCATGTGTAGATAGACTACCTGTCCCAGATGAGTTTACATTGCAAGGAAAACATGATAGATCAAACAATATGAGCTATTTTATTTGGCTAACTAGTGGAGTAACTGAATATGTTGTGTGCGATTTTGTTCTTGAATTGCTTTTTGCCACTGTCAAATTGTACAAAAATTAGGTTGCAGAGCTATATGCCAGAACTGCTACAAAGTAAAATATATGTCTTCAACAAGCTTTAAATAAAATTATGTAATATCTTTTATAAGCTTCCAATGTCTTTGTCCTAGAATGCCAAAAAAAATCATGCGAATCTCCATTAGCTTAGTGCTAACAAAGTACTAGAATGAAATAGGGGTGCCAGCAGAAATTAGCATCATCGCAGAAGTATGTTTTTTCCTTGTGAGTTTTTAGATTTATTTCCTTAACTGAAGGCCTAGCACTAATAGTCATGGTTCACCAGTTCTACATCAGGAATAAATAGATGAGTTTAAGGAAGGTTTAATTTAATTGTGATTTAATAGTTTTAATAAATTGAATACATTTCTTTCCTTGTAGGTTTTCAGAAAGACAAGGTGGCCTACATTCACACATATACACAGTCATACAGACTCACTCAGACACAGTGCCTTGCCAGAAATACATAGGTCAAATAAAACCTTACTTACCCAGATAGAAAAATCCTCATAATGCCATAGAATACAGATGGATCCACATAAACTGAAACACAGAAGTCTTTTTCATTATTTTTCACTACAATGCATAAACTGCTTTTATACGTCTTTCATCACTTTCTATGTAACACTTCATTTCTCATGTAAGGAAACTGCCTTTGTCAACTCCTAATGTGGCACAGCTCTTCATAATGACCACTGCGTTACCGTGCATTAGTTTGAGAGTCTCTTTAATGCTGTCTATGGCTTGACTGAGCACATCCAAAGCTTTGGTCACCACAGCGACGTCACCATCATAAACACCACTGATCACTTCAGGGATGGCCTGAAATATGGAACATCATCATCTTTAGTCAATGTAGAGTTCACTAAGCTTAAGAACAGAAGTGCATTGGCACGGAGTAATTCACTGGTGGGAAATGACTTAAAGGGCCCATATCATGATACGTAATATGTAAACATTCACTGTCCAGTCCATATGTGGAAACTAAGCTGCAAAAACAGCCCGTTCAGAGTTCACTCCTTCTATGATGTCATGAGAACTGATTAACATCTATTTGCATATTTAGCCTACAGCGGTTTAGCCCCGCCCATTCACATTGAAGTTCTAAGCTGTGTTTTTTGAAGCACTTAGCACTGCTGTGTCTGATCTACTCATACCAGCACAACAAACACGTTTTTTTTCCCTTAGGACATTTGTGTGGTTTAATATACAGCAAACAAACATTTTATTTTTACTCGACCATTTCCAAGTCTCTCTTTATCTTTTAGAATTAAACAGGCTGCTTTTGTTTCTGTGATTTTAAGACTGACACACGTGAAATATCAATGTTCTGATTGGCTGTCCTGTATTGTACCTCATTTAAGAAGCAGTCTAGGCTGAAACACTCCTTATAACTTCAGCATGAATGGGCAGAACTAAACTGCTGTAGCCTGAATATGTGGATGTTTGTAAATCTGTGACACCAAAAAAACAATAAATTCAAAACTAGAATTCTTGTCAGCTTAGCTCTTTAAATGGGTTCAGAAGTGAATGACATGTTTTGGAATTTTAACAGTGTTTACATTGCAATTTGCACAGTGCTAATGTATATGCTTCCTTCACTTGTTAGCTGCATTAGCCTCGCAGCTCTATTCAGAACCAAAGAAGCAAACTTCAGATACCAGGTCTTGAGAACTAGCTGATGAGTCGAATCAGATGTGTTCCAGCAGGAAACAGACTGAACAGACATCTTGCGAGTTTGTGTTTCTGTTGGTAAAATTGGTAACACTTTATTTGGATAGTCCACTTTAGATGCTTTAAAGATACTTAATTCACTTTCAGGTTACATTCAACTAAATATCTACTAAATTGGCCATAATTTTCTTTTAACTCTAAACCTGGCTCTAATCCTAACCCTACCCCTTACCTCAACCCAAAACCTGACCCCACCACTGTTCAGAATCAACTGAGTCTCAAAAGATCTGTTAACAATTTGAACATCTGTAGATAATCTATAGTGGACTACAGCGGACTATCCAAATAAAGTGAGACTTAAAAATGTAATCACTAATATCTAATGTTATGTTTTCTGGAGACATTTAAAAGTGCCAGACCTTCAATCCAGGAACAGCGGCCAGTTCCACCATCAGAGTGACCAGGAAAAAGCCTCTTGCACTCTCCCCACCTGGCAGGCTAAACAGCAGCTCCAGATTCCTTATAGGACACAACATATACACCTATTACTGGCTATCGGCTGATCTCTGTATTCCAGACATCATCGCTTTCAGTCCTGGAGGTCCTTCTTCCAGCACGGTTTGGTAAATTCACACCTGATTCAACATATCAGGTAATTTTCAGGTTTAGTAGGTGTGTTACAGCAGGAAAAACACCGAACTGTGCTGGATTATGGCCCACCAGGTCTAGAATTGATAACTTCTTATGTATTCAATGCAGATTTATTCAGAATTATGAAAAGATTTCAGTTGCAATTATGATCCTCCATTCTGGAGAGGATATTACATTGTAATGATCAGCTGCTACAGTAATATCTTATGGTAATAAGATGGCTCCCTCTACTGGTCACCTTCAATCACAGATCATAATGATTTATTTAAAGGGAAAACTTACTCAATGTCCATTGGGCTGGAAACATCAGGGGTCCATACATGAAAAAAACACACGGAACATTAAATGTTACAACTCTGCTGTAGAACTTTAAAAATCAGCATTCTACAAGACCACATTCATTTACTGGCCACTTTATTAGAAACCCCTCTCTTGTAGCTCTATCATGCTGGTGTACAGTTAAAGAGCCACTCCTGGGTGGATATTATTGGGTGGTGGTTCTCTCTCAACCTAGCAGAACACCACTGTGTCATACCAGCAGCACACGAGAACGGACCAGCCACCCAAACAATATCTGGACAACAGCAGTCCTGTGGTCAGAAACTGATCAATGATTAACAAGTTAGAGTTGAAACGTTGTTAATAAAATCAGGTGGGCTACAGTCTGGAATTGTGCACCTGTATAGAGAACCTATAAGTTCTGTGGAGCTCAGTAAGTGAAATCAAAGGCAGGGGGTTTTAATTCAGTGGATGGTTCAATATTTAGTATTATAATATTTTTCAGGAGATTCACTTTTGGTGTTTTAAAGAAATCAACGCAGATATTTTACACACCTCCAAAGTTCTTAGAATTTGGTCGCACTTTGTGCTTCTCACAGAAATACCTGCAGATTTTTTCAGATCTGAAGTAAGAGTGGAGCTTGATTTTCTCCTCTCTGTCAAAGATGAAAGATTTAAGTGCTGTTTATTAAATGGGGACCATTTTGGGGGTCTACCATGTCTTGCAGGTGGTTCTTAGGAGTCCCATTTTCTCTGTAACTTTTAATAATGTTTTGAACACCATTATTTTTACTTTTATTACGCAAGTAGATTATCTTTTATCTAATCTCCTTAGAAATATTTCCTGAAAAAGAACTTTTTGACTTATAATAATAAAGTGAGGTCTCTGACTTTTGCCCAGTACTGCACAGTAGGTTTAAACCATGTTACTACCCTAAACTAAATGTGATTTTGTTTGAAACAGTGCACCATTGGTGGATGTGCTACAGATTCTTGTCTGAGAGTAATACACTCCATACCCATCTGGGTCTCTTTTCCTCCAGTTGGCCAAAACCCCATCAGCGTGAGTGAAAATGGGGGGTAAACCCAGCTTCTGAGAGACCGCCCAGAGCGGTACCGCCAGGTTCTGAGGGAGAACCTAACACACACAGAGAAACACACCTGACATTTTAAATCAGTCTTCTGAATAGCTTTATTAAAACTATTGATCAGCTTAGTTTAGTCAAAAGGTATTGAGTAACACTTTGATTGAACCCTGGTACACAACGTAGACCTAACCATGAATGTCATAGCAGATGTCATATGCTGTTATGAGATGTCATGACAGATTTTGTGCAGTAATATAATACCATTACCGGTAATTTAATTACAGAGATCGTAAATGTGATCATGTCAGGCATTATTGGTGATTAGATTAGCTGTTTGATGAAGGTTTAAAATGTTACATCTGAGTTTCAAATGAGTTGCAGGGCGCTTAACATTATGCAAATCAAGTGCAATTTAATTTCATATAGGTGCTTCAGGGGTTCTTTAGTCAAGAAAATGGTTCTATATAGAACGATGAACACTCAAAGAACCCTTTTGCATGATTAAATGGTTCTTTGCATGGTGATATTGTTTTTCAGAATAATGGAGACTATGCTGTATATGGTTCTATATAGAACCCTTTTTGAAAAAGGTTCTATATAGCACCAAAAAGGGTTCTGCTATTTTTACAATCTTGACATCGTAACAATAGAAGAACCATTTTAAGTGCTATATAGAACCATTTTCAAAAAGGGTTCTATATAGAACCATATACAGCATAGTCTCCATTATTCTGAAAAACAATATCACCATGCAAAGAACCATTTAAGCCTGAAATGGTTCTATATAGAACTCATGGTTCTAAATTGAACCATTTTCTTTACTAAAGAACCCTTGAAGAACTATCTCTTTTGAGTATACTTACATAAAACACATAAAAACAAAGTTACATTTGTGAGCTATAAGTAAAATTAAGCATATTTAAAAACTACAGATATGGTTATTATTATTATTATGATTATTATGACATGGCTCAGCATAACAATAGTCATAATGCAATATGCAAGCTTGAAGTGTCTTTGCCACTGGCAATATGTGTTATAAACACTGCTTATAATGAATTATGATCATTCATTATGCATAATAAACATTTTAAATGTGTATAAAGTGTAATGCATTTTTTTTCATTATTTATAGCCACATTTATAATGTGTTATGAAAAAACAGTTTTTGTCAATGTGTTCACAGAAGTTTGCTTGCCTATCGTGATGCCTAAGTAGAGGACATATATCCCAGGCCACAATCACACAGTGGGTAAAAGTGGCCCAAATCCAACTTTCTCAACAAATCAGAGTTTTTGGTTTGGCTGTTCACAATATCTTTTCAGTGTGATCTGTGTCCGACATACAGATCACACTCCTTAACTGACCTGCATGCACAAAAGAACAATCCTTCATGTGACGCGCTCATCCTGTGGTAAACAATCAAAATGTCAACACTAATGTCCTCTTCGCCAGCATTACAAGAAGTTACCAGTATTCAAGAAGCTCCAATGGCTAACAGTTGGGCTTATTACGCCGAAAGCGTTCAAGCTCGCTGTAAAAAGGGCATGTTATTCGAACCACGGCCACTTCTTTGGTTTATGTCCTCGGTTTCCTAAAACTTTGCTTTCAGACTTGTAACTTTTTAACACTACAGCCTTGTTCTCCTGTGGCCACTTTCATCCATTTATTTCAAAATCTCTTCAAACACAGAATTATTGTCTAGTCAAGCCAAAGTTTATTTATATAGCACTTTTTACAACAGTGTTGCCACAAAGCAGCTTTACAGAAAAATCCGGGTCCAAGCCCCCATGAGTGTCGTCAATGGCAACAGTGGCAAGGAAAAACTCCCTAAGAGCAAGAGGAAGAAACCTTGAGAGGGACCAAGACTCAGAAGGGGAACCCATCCTCCTCTGGTTGATACTGGATAGCAAACAGCATTAGTATAAAGTATTATAGTACAAAATGGGAAAACAGGTGGAGCAATGTGGCAAGGGCCTCACTGTCCTGCCACTGAAATCACCCCTAACTGTTGTCATCCATTTTTCCTTCTCAGCAGCGTGAAATTAAAACGAATGTCAAGATGGATTGACATAAGTGACGCATGAATTCCGATCTGGCTAATCAGGCTTAGTCGCATTGCTGCATATCAGATACGATTTCAGTACCACATGTGAAAGTGTCTCAAAAGCTGAAAGCTACAGATTCATTGTGTTTTCGACTGAACACAGCCTAACAGATAACACATCTATGACGTGTTCGAAGAAAAAGATTGGATTTGGGCCACTTTTACCTGCTGTGTGAATGTAGCAATAGTGAATATTTTAAGTTCAGCTTACTCAAAGGTTGTAGGTTCAAAGCCCAGGTCTGCTAAGTTGCCACTGTTGGGCCCTTGAGCAAGGCACTTAACCCTCTGTGCTCCGGGGGCGCCATATCAGGGCTGACGATATGCCCTGGCTGACGATATGCGAAGAAAAGAATTTTGCTGTACTGTTCAAAGTGTATAAGTGTAATGCAATAAAGATACTTCCAAACAAAAAAACAAAAAAACAGTAAACATGTTTGCCTCTGCATAAAGTGATATTGCTTCATTTTTTGATTTTTACTCCCCCCCTTAATTTGGCCATTGCTAATTCCCACCCACAGGCTATGACTCCCTCTGTCATGCATCTGGAGGATGCTGGGATTCAAACTCATGATCTTTTGACGATTACATGACGAAGTTCAAGAAAGAATTTAAAAGATGAATTAATTAGGGCAGTGTGCAGAGTGACCTGTGATTAAACAGTTTTTCATGCTCACACAGAGAAGAAATAAATTATTTAACATTTTTATAGTTCATTTCATGGCTTCAAAGCTGCGCGACTGCCTCACTGCCAGAGACGATCATGAGTTCAGTGGGGGAGGAACTGAGTAAAAATCACACAATATTTACGCAACTTCAGCTTATAAGGAGGCAACTACAGTCACTGTTTTTAAATAGGCTCAACTTCAATCCAACATAGATGCAGTAATAAAAATGTTAGGAGAACTAAACTAACAAGAAAAATAAAGGAAGCTATGAAGTAATTTGACTTAAAATTTGAAATTGACCTGACTTTTCATTTTCAGAACATACCAACGTTACATTAGAATCATTTGAATACATTTATCTACAACTAAATTGGTTTGATATCATTGAAAACATTGATTCTGTACCTAAAAAAGTAAAGTCAACTTGAAATTGAAAACATAGACATTTTAGTATGGCATCTCAATTAACACTTACAGTTGTTGTGGAGCTTTCTCAAAAAATAGTAAACATGGTTGTTATAGTGTATTAGCATTATATTACAATCATTTTACACATATATCTGCAAATAAATTGGATTCATCAATTCCATACTTTTGACGAGAACTGAAAACGTGAACTGTAGTGCATGCACAAAATGAAGAGATATACTGATTTAACATTTCTTTACTGCAAAACAGTTGTTCAGTTCAGTTTTTTGTGGTTCTGGCCTTATAAAATTGTAAAAATGTGTTTTTCACTTATTATTTGAATGTTAAGCGTCACTTTGATTCCATTGCAGTACCTTCACTGGATCTCCTTCCCCTTCCTGCCAAACATAGCCCATTGTTATGACGCTCAAAGCCAGGTGGGCCAGCCGCAGCTCACGATGGCTCTGCAGAGAGTCGGTCTCCAACAGAGGCAGCTGAATATGGACAAATGACTTTAAACTGCAGTCACAATATTCATTACCTCAGCACTTAATAGTAACTACATTCAGAAAGAGTTACATCGCATAATTTAGGAGGCATATGAGTGTGAATATTTACGAATAAACATTCAAATATGAATATTTATATAGGTTTTAGACAGGTTGATGTGGTCATGACAATGATTAGAATGTGCTGCGCTTTACCTCATGAACAAAAGAGCGAAGAGAATGAGCAGAGATGAGCTCACTGACACGTCCAGCAATGTCCGTCCAAGGCTGGAAGTATGGGGGCAGCTCCACCTTAAAGAGAAATACAACTTTACTAACTTACGGTAATAGAGTGTTGTGCAAAATCAGAGACCACCCTCTTCAATCAAAATAGTCATTAAATTCAAGTTATTCACTTTTCAGGAGATATTTCTGAGGAGATTAGACATAAGATAATCCACACGCAAATAGACGGGTAAAGTCAAAGGACAATAAGCAGTTTCCAAATCTATAGTTAAAAGTTACAGAGAAAACGTCACTCCTAACAACCACCTGCAAGAGCTGGTAGACAGAAAAACTGCCCCCATCAGAAAAACAGCACTTAACGCTTTCATCTTTGAGCGGAGAAAATCAAGCTCCACTCTTGCAAGTCTGGAGGGATATTTTTACCACACCTCCAAATAGGGGTGTGCAATATGATGCTATTTTATCATTATTGTGATAAATTATTGCTGCTGTCGGAACAAAACCTTGTATCTCCATTTTTGACGTTTTTCAGTTTTTGACATAATTTGAAAAGGCCTGTTACCCTTTACATTGTGTTTAAATTTCATGATGAATGGACCAACAGAATTGTCCCAAAATACTTTGGAAAGAAGTCTGTTTACATTGACTTAGATTAAAAGTAAAGTATGTTTTCTCCTTCTCCTGTAAAGTTACCATTTTGGAGATAAGAGGTTTTGCACTTTTCTGAGCATATCATGGATTTCGCCAGTACTTAAGGAACATTGACTAACTATTAAATATCATTAGTGCAGTGAAGTTTGTAAAACACAGAATAAAAGTCGTATTGCTGTATATTGCAGATAATTATTATTAACGTTGCGACCTGCTACTGGTTCACACTACCTCCAAGAAGCTCAGTAGATGTGGCCATGCAAGCGGCCACGTGCGGAGGCTCATGGCAGGTGCACGCCCTCCTAAAAAGGACTGTTTATTGTTGTTTGTGTTGTTTTGTGTTGGGGTGCGGGTTTGATTGGTGTATTTTGTGTTGGGGGTTGGTCTGCTGTGAGGGTGGAGCCGGTGGCTGGTGGTGACCTCCTTCATGGATTTGTGCTTCTGTACATGTCCTTCTGCCTTGGTGTTTAATAAAGAGCACTTCTCGTAGAAATCCTGGCCTCCCCTGTGTCTTACTCTACACTGACACCACATTATTATAGTATTTTTATATGTGGCACTACAGCTTCTATTTTGTCCATTTCAGCTTATTAAATCTCAGAAAAACGAAATATCGTGATGCAAACCATGTATCAGGAAGTATCATGATATAATGTTTTTGACATATCATCCACTCCTACCTCTAAAGTTCAGTCTTAGAATTTGGTTGCATTTTCTGCTGCTCATGATTTAAGTAATGCCAATGTTTTGGTGTTTTAGTGCAAATATTTTTTTTCTGTTTCCTTTTCTCTGTGAGGGCTTTTTGTCAGCTACACATCCTTTCAGACTCAAAGCGCGGAGTTGTCTTCTCACAGTAGAAGGATGAACAGAAACACCTCAGGATTTGTTCAAATCTGAATCAAGAGTGGAGCTTGATTTTCTCCTCTCTCTCAAAGAGGAAAGCGTTAAGTGCTGTTTATCTGATGGGGACAATTTTGGTGGTCACACAGTTGTTAAGAGTCACGTTTTATCTATGTATTTTAATCATGTCCTTACTTTCCTTTGACTTTCATCTTCCTTATGCAAGTGGATTAGGTAACACTATTTACGATACCCACACGTTAGATGCTTTGTAGATTCTTAACTTACTTTCAAGTTATATTCAACTAAATATCTACTAAAATGACCATATTTTTCTGTAACTTTAAACCTGGCTCTAATCCTAACCCTAACCTTAGCCCTCACCCTGGTCCAAATCCTAACCCTAGACCAAATCCTAACCCTAACCCCACCACTGTTTAGAATCAACTGAATTTCAACAGATAGTTTGTTAACAATTTGAACATCTGTAGATAATCTATAGGGGACTATAGTGGACTATCCAAATAAAGTGAGACTGTGGATTATTTTATATATAATCTTTTTGGAAATATCTCCTGAAATGTGAATGTCTTGTATTTATAGGCTGTTTTAGGGGTGATCTCTAACTTCTACACAGTGCTACAGACACACTCTATGCTTTTTTGGACAACAAAGCATCCAATCTAATTTATTGGCATAAAAAGAATGAAACAAAATAAGAGCAACTGTCTGTTTATTGCATTGTTTAAAGCCTTTGTATGTAAACTATCTTATCATTTAGACACATTTTATGTCAAAGCCAACAATAGACTATGATCTGAATTATGTGGGTATGTTGGCTACTATAAAGTTTTGTGTATTTCTGCATCATGTAAATATATGGAGATATGGAGTTCATATAAGGGCTAAAGTTAAAGCTGATTCCTTCTTAATGTTGTAACAAGTAGCTACTTGTTTTTGCATCAGACATAACATAGTGCTCAGCAATAGACAATACAGCAAATTTCCTCTTTCACAAGTATATTTTGTTTCGTGACAGTGACATAAAATTCTTAGTGCAAGCTATCATAACACGGAAATGTTTTATTCGTAATGTATATTCTGGTCGGGGAATTCACGTTCAGAATTTCCCTTTAATTCTGCTTTCTGCTTTGAGTCTGACTGCAGTGGCATGTGACTATGACAAATGATAAGAAAAACAGTTTTGAGTTTTGGGCAGTTTTGCTTCTTTTCAGAAGCCAGTGAGGGTCCAGTCCCCGTCTAGCACTGTCTCTCCACTCCTGCATCTTTTAATGAATCCAGCACAATCCTCATGTGTGCAATACCTTTTCTTTATGCACATGAACATTAAAGGGAAATCCACTGATTTTTGAACACTTCTACATAATTAAATGGTTGAGATGCGAACAGAGTCATTCATAGTGGTTTCATGTGAAATGTTCAGTTCTAGAGAAACTTGCCTAGTCAGAATTGTTTACAGTGGTGGTGATAGGAACCAAACAGTTTAACAGTTTAATGCCTCTAGAAGCTACATCACAAAAAGTTATTACATACTTTTAGTTTTAATTAGATTTTTTTAACTATCCTAATTTAATGTCTAATTAGATTTTTAATTGCATGATTTTCTCTTGTAAATCTGTTGTTTTAAGAGATAAGATTTTGGCCTACACACACACACACACACACACACACACATATATATATATGTACAGTTGGAAAATAAAGCACCACGGCTTGTGTGAATGCTGTCTCTTTATATATATATATATATATATATGTATATATTATATATATAAAGAGACAGCATTCACACAAGCCATGGTGCTTTAGTTTCCAGCTGTCAGTGGTCACAGCTATGATGTACGTAAGCAGAGTTTTCTTTCTCTGACAGCTCCTTTGCTACCCAGCTCACATCTCATCTCGGCCCTCATGCACACTTAGTAAGAGTTCTCAGCAAACCCTATGAACAATTACTGAAACCCCGCCAACCAGACTAAAACTATTAAATAAACATAATATATTGTAGCATATAAAAATATGCTACAATATATTATTAATTCATAGCGGAGAGGTACATGCAGGGCATGTATTTTTTTACATTCATCACTATTTTACCACTATCAGCATTACATATAAAAGACTTGTGTAGATTCACTGGTGGTTTTGGATAGTAACTAAAATATATATGTGCATTGTAGACACTGTGACACCTGGTTCCCATCACCCACACTGTAAAGAACTCTGAGCTGGTAAGTTTCTCTATAAAGCACCATTTCACATTAAACCACTTTCGAAGACTTTATTTACATCTCAACGATTGAATCATGTAGACAAATGGTGGAATTCCCCATTAGATATCATCACACACTTTAAACATGGCAAAAATTACAGATAGTTCCTCTAGTGTTAACAATGTACTTTTTCATAAGTAACAGTATTAAATACTGAAAGTAAAAGTGTCACTTAGATTACTCACAGTTTAAGGCAAGTTTGTAATGATTTAGACATTCAGTTTGAATGATGCTCAATGGGTGGCCATAAACTTCCATCACTTATTAACTCATAGCTCCAGTGCAAAACTAAAAAAGGAAACTTTAGACACCAAAAATGTTTTTACAGATGAACTGCATTTGGAGTAAGAGGACAATTGTAAAAGTTTAAATCTTGGTTCACCCCTCCTTTAAAACTGCGTTAAATAACATGCACCTACCAGAGGATCAGGCAGCACAAACCCATATTCCTCAGATATGTGATATTTCCCGAGAGTCAAGCAGCTCTTTGAGTCCGTAGATTTACTTCCCATGTTGAACAATGACAGGCTGGATGCACTTTGGTTTACAGCAACGACCAGAATGAGGCTTCCTAGCCTTGATGAGGAAATTCTTTACTTTCTTTGTTCTTTGCCTGGCTGTCAATCTGTTTCTCTTCCTCCCTTTCTGTTCACCAGTAGCTGTAGATATTGCTCAACCGCTCTTCCCTCCTAATAGGCCTTGGAAGGAGACCTTTAACCAGTCATCGACCCTTTTCAGAACCTTCTGGATGCAATTATTAACAAAAACTGTAATGTTTGACGTCCAGTATATTTACTGTATCTTCTACTGTATACAGAAACACTCTTTGTCAGAGATGTAGCCAGTGGGGGTGGCATGGGTGGAACTGGCTACCCCTCAAATCTGGTTGGTCACTCTGATTACCACCTCAAACTTTCTGCCATGTAACTGGCTGATTAGTTATGTAACAGGTCAACTAGGAGAGTTCTGCTGTGGCTTAACTGGAAGCAAGCAGTTAAGCACATGATGTTACCCACAATCAGACACCAGTAAAGAGAAGCAGAAGTGCAAGAAAAACCAGCATGCACCCTTTTCGCTGGTCACCAGCAAAACCAGGATATGGTGTTTTTTGGATGCAGGTATGCTGACCATGCTAAAGCAGCACCAGACCAGCATAAATCAGCCTAGACCAGCATGGAATAGACCATGAGGCGGCAGTTAAAAATGTTAATTGTTGCACCAGTTACATTGGTGTATATGTGCCTCATAGACAGTGATAAGGCAGTAGTTGGCTTCTTATTTGATCTTATGTTCCACCATAAATTGTACAGCAGTTACGTTGCTGTACAGGTGCCAGAATTTAACTGCTGCACCATTTAAGGTGGAATGGAAAATTCGAATCAGATTGTGGAGTAGGAAGCCAACTTCAGCTCCATTAGACTGTGCATGTGTGTGCACTTTATATGTGTATTGGTGTGTATTAAAGCTGCACTATGTAAGTTTTTTTTTTCTCACTGAAAGACTTAGCATTATAGAGTCTGTAGAAAAACAGGATAAAATATGGCGTGCGTACTGTGAGTCACCCTGTAAAGCCTGAAAAGTCGGAGGCTATTTATGTTTTTCGGACCATGTCGACTTTACGTACTAAAACCACAGGCATAGTCTCAAAAAGAAGGTCCAACTTGATGTCTCAAATGAGTTGTCTTTGAATGCTCTTTCAACGCACTTGCAGTCATCACAGACATCTGCTTGTAAGGGTCCGAAGCACAACCGATGTTACAAAATGCTCTTCCACACGTTCCATGCAACTACACATTTCCACCAGAGAGGTCTCCAAATCCCCAAAACTTAATTATAACATTAATTAAGCGTCTAAAGATGTCTCAGCAATGCCTTCCAGTGTTTTCACTGCTCTGTCTTTATACCAGGGGTGTCCAATCTTATCCTCCGGTGTGGCTGCAGGTTTTCACTCCAACAAAGCAGGAGGTCACCTGATGAAAAGTTTGAAGACTAAGACCGACTGATTAAACAAGTAGAATCAGGTGTGCTCCAGCTTGTTTGGAGTGAAACCCTGCAGCCACACCGGCCCTTTAAGATTGGACACCCCTGCACTATACTGCATGTTTCAATACATGTTTCTGTAAAGCTACCCATTCATCTGATGTCAATGATGTAATTCTTGGTCACATTAAAACGGAAGTAATCAAATAGGTCTCCTTTTGTTTAATTTCTGATCGTTTTTTGGTCGTTTTTGAGCTTATGGGTTTATGAACTTTGGTTCCCCTAAAATTGGCCAATTTATACAGTTCTAGACTCACCAAAATCGCAAAATTGCTGTTTGTATTCCTGTCAAACAATCAACAAAGATCCCTGGATAAGTGGATTTGTTGTGTGTCATGGTTGTCATGTATGCGAGATTATGAACATTGCGTTTTGAGTTTTTATGGATTTTTTTTTTAACTATGCTTTTATAGGACATTTACGGCTAGAGTCATAGGCCTATTTCAGTTTTAGTCACTGATTTTTAGCTCATTTCACTGGTTAACAGAAAAAAAATAACTGAAAAGGCATTGTGATACTGTCAATATACACTACATGGACAAAAGTATTGAGACACACCTCTTAATCATTTAATTCAGGTCTTTCATTCAGTCCCATTGCCAAAGATGTATAAAATCAAGTACATAGCCATGCAGTCTGCCTTTATAAACAATTGTGAAAGAATGGGTCGTTCTTAAGAGCTCACTGAAGTCGAGCATGGTATTTCAATAGGATGCCACCATTTCAACAACTTCGCAAAATTTCACGCTGAGACACATAAGGCATAAAAGTCACCAAAACTCTGATGACTCAATAACTGCAGAGCTCCAAACCTCCTCTGGCATCAACATCAGCACAAAAACTGTGTGCCGAGAGCTTTATAGCATGGGTTTCCATGGCCAAGCAGCTGCATGCAAGTCTTTCATCACTAAGCATAATGCCAAGCGTTGGCTGTACTGGTGTAAAGCACGCCGCCACTGGACTCAGTGGAAACATATTCTGTGGAGTGACGATTTATGTTTCTCCATCTGGCAGTCTGATGGACGAGGGTTTGGCGAATGCCAGGAGAACATTACCTGCATGGCTGCATTGTGGCAAGTGTAAAGTTTGGAGAAGGAGGAATAATGCTATGGGGTTCAGAGCCTTTTGAATACAATTATTAACCAAAAACTGTAATGTTTTACGTCCAGTATTTTTACTGTATTTTCTTTTGTAAACAGAATTTTTGTCAGAGCCAGTGGGGTGGCATGGGTGGCACTGGCTATCCCTGAAATCTGGTTGGCCATTCTGATTACCACCTCAAACTTTCTGCCATGTAACTGGCTGATTAGTTATGTGACAGCTCAACTGGGAGAGTTTTGCTGTAGCTCAACTAGAAAAAAGTAGTTAAGCACATGATGTTACCCACAATCAGACACCAGCAGAGAGAAGCCAAAAGTGCTACAAAAACCAACATGTACCAGTCTTGCTGGTTACCAGCAAAACCAGCATATGTTGTGTTTTGGATGCTGGTATGCTGACTATGCTGATGTACCGGCTAGAGCACCAGAACACCATAAACCACCATAGACCAGCTTAGACCAACATGGATGACGTGGCAGTTAAAAATGTTGTGTTAAACAAAGGAGAATGTTACTTGCCTGACTGCATTGTGCCAACTGTAAGGTTTGGTGGAGGAGGGATAATGATATGGGATTGTTTTTAGGAGCTGGTCTAGAACCCTTAGTTCCAGTGAAAAGAAATCTTAATGCTTCAGCCTTTTGGACAACTGTATGCTTCCAACTTTGTGGGAACAGTTTGGAGAAGAGCCTTTTCTGTCTCAGCATGACTGAGACCCAGTGCACAAAGCAAGGTCCATAAAGGCATGGCTGGGTGAGTTTAGTGTAGAAGAACTTGACTCACCTGCACAGAGCCCTGACCTCAACACCATCGAACACCTTTGAACTAGAATGGAGATTATGAGCCAGACCCTCTTGTCCAACATCAGTGTCTGACCTCACAAATACTCTTCTTATGGAATGGACAAAACTTCCCACAGACACGCTCCAAAATCTTGTATAAGGCCAGAAGAGTGGCAGCTGTTATAGCTGCAAAAGGGGGACCAACTCCATATTAATGTATAGGTGTCCCAATACTTTTGTCCATATAGTGTATTTTGACATAAATTCATTTGGGTGATGGCAAGGTAAATTTAAGTCACTTCTTTAGTTATGTCACTACATAAAGAAAGAAATATTTGGACCAGTGTGCAGTAGACTGTGCAGTGGGCTAGCATTAGAACAAAGGCTAAGTCAGCTAATGTATGTGTAAGCTAAAGAGGCATTCTGGCCTAAATGTAGCATTTAATATGTTATTTGTAGTGCTATGTGCATTCTCTAGCCCATGATTCATAATTTTATATCGTTTTCATGTCAACGTTAGACACATCAGTGTTCTTTCACTACAGTAGCCATGCATTACGCAAATACATCATACAACCATTGGGAATCCCTGTGGTGTCAACCAATCCTGACTGCCACTTATCTACAGGCTTATGAATCTAATCAAGCTAGCCTTAGAGTAATTCTTACCTTAGTCGGCAAGAAAAATCATAAAGAAAACAGTTATTCTGTCTTTGTTCAGCACAAAATGGACACCAGAGATAAGTTGTCCCCTTTCAGCCAGAGCAAAGTAGCCAAACTGAGGTAACATGAATAAATCAAGGTAACAATCTTGATAACTTTTGCTTTTGGCTTGCTGTTCTCCTCTTCTCTACACTGTAATGATACTTTGATAGATATTGCGTTTATATGGCAATAATAAGTGCAATATTTTGGTATCCTATCAGTAGCAGAACAACCCACCACCAAAATTCCACAGCAGTTTTAGCTCCTCCCACCTTCAAGATACATCATCAGAAAGGGGTTTTCAAACTGGAGAATCTCTCTAGAGCCCATGTGTCAAACACAAGGCCCGCGGGCCACGTCAGGCCCATGACACAGTCTTATTTGCCCTGCGAAATTATTTTACTTTTCTATTATTGATAGCCCATTTCATCCTGAGATGCACTACAGTTCCCAGCATGCACTGCAACATAATGTACACTCCAACCCCATTTTCCCAACAATCTATGGGCCAGCGGTTACATAAAAAGAACAGATGCCTGGTGTCTAGTTTAAGCAAACCGTAAGCAGTTTAAAAAAACCTACTGAAAACAATTTTTTTTTATTTAGAATAATTTTAATAAGTATTCAGTGTCTATTTTGCAGTGTCTGTTGCAGTTTTGGCATATATTTGAATAAACAGTGGCCCTGAGTAAACAGTGGCCCATGCTAAGTACAAATGAAATAAAAACCAAGCTGGCCCACGGATTTATGGAGATTTTTATAATACGGCCCTTTTAGTGGTTGAGTTTGACACCCCTGCTCTAGAGACTTCTGCAGTGCTGCTGTTTAACACGGGTTAGCAAGTTTAAAAATGGAACAAAAAAATGTTCACCTTGGCCAGAGCGTCTCCTTAAATGACTCAGTGTAATTCTTTTATGCCTTTTATCTTTCCGCTATTCAGCCTTTCAAACCATTCCTCAGTTTGCCTGTAGCAACAATGACCCTATTTAGAGGTTAATGTCCTGCAACGCTACTCTGTGCTAAAACACGTACAACACGTACGTCTCTCAGCTCTGTGTCAGCAGGAGGCTGCAGCTAACGGGGCTAAGGGGCTGAGGGGCTAAGGGCACCTTATGAATGAGGTGAATGATTATTACATTGTACAATATTAGAAAGTTTGTGGGGGAAGAGTGTATCACACTGCTTCAGTCACAAAACGCACTACGCGTCCCAAACCACACTCTTCTATACTTCACCTACTACAGTAATGAGTGCACTTCTAATGGTGTATGCGCTATTTCTACACACTATTTAGTGTGCTAGGACGCGGTTTGGGACGGGGCCTCAGTTTAGTATTTCCTTTTGTTGAGAAGAACTGGAAACTTTAACATGAGTTCAGGTGAGGGGGCGGAGTTATCTTCCCCACCTGCGTTCCGACAAGCCCTGATTGGCCAGAAGCGATTCACCTCCTACGCTGTAATTGGCTAATATTGACTTGCCTCTTGTGCTGGGATTGGCTGGTAGTGACCCGCCACCTGCGCTGGGATTGGTCAATAATTTTCCGTTTCATGCGCTTTGACTGGCTTATAGGACCGACCTTCTACGCTATGATTGGATAGTAGGAGCTCCTGTTCTGCGCTACAATTGGCTAGAAGTAATTAGTCGGACCGCACGGGCCAATCCTATCACAGAGGGCGGGGCTTGTCGGAAAGCGGGTGTGAAAAAAACAAAGCTGAGAGCGGCGCTGCTTTCTAATGAATGAGCAGGAGGACTGTTACCGTCTGCGTCTGTTTGGCTAACTGTAGTTAGCATTAGCAGCGAAGCTGAGGGGTGTGAGAGAGGGAGAGAGGGGGAGAGAGGGAGAGAGGGTCCGGCCTCGCTGGACAAACGTTTTCCTTCGTGACAGCAGTCTTTTAAGTGAGAAAATAGTCCCTAAAAAGAAGAGGAACCGTCCTCACAGGCCGCAGTGCTTCGGTCGTAAAGCTTTAGCCCTGTTCGCCTTCAAATGAAAATGAAGTTCATCAGCGGGTCTCCTCAGTGGCGAGCTAGCATAGCCCATGGATATCGCTTCCTCCTTTCGCTTTCAGACATCAGCCAAGCCGATGCACCACTTCCCTTCGATGCGGTAAGCTGAGCTGGGATGAAAGAAGGGGGCTTAACGTTATGAGGGGCAAGTTGTGACTGAGGCTGTTCACATGCAGTCGACATTTTCATTATTTTTCCTCCTCAGAGAGACTCGCACGTTACGTAACTACATACAGTAACATTAACGCACTGGCTGTGAAGGAGCAGCTCCAGCACAGGCAGTGAGAGCAAATCATTATCATGTTTCTGGTCTTAATTTATCAATTTAGACCATCATTCAGGTGTTCTGTGTATCACTAAGGCTATAAATCGAGGTCCCCCAGCTATAGAGACCCCTGGCCTGCATTACTGTGCCTAAGCATGTTTTTGATGCAGGAAAAAAGTCAGAACCCGTGAGTGAGCAGGGGAGGGCACACAGGGTTACATTAGTGCAAATGGACTTGAGCTGGACTGATGACTCTGAGAGTGCCTGCGTCAGACTCTCTGACTCTCTGCTGATCAATGACAGCAGTTTTTGCTGAATGTAGAGCTTTTTCAGTCCTTGGAGTGCTGAACCTACAGCAGAACCCCCAGCAGTGTTTATGTAAGCCCTGCAAGAATGGAGAGCAGCTCTGCTCCGCACATTTTACTGTTTTCCTGCACTGACAAACCACATTTCAGCCTCTTGTAGGGGATATTAACCCACCGAACCCGAGGGGTATCAGACAGAATAGGATATCTTAGATACCACTTTTTCAGATTTTGAAACTTTGAGTGTCGATACTGATCCAATATTTTCTTCTTTAAAAGCTGCAAAGCTTTAAAATTCATTCTTTTTCCCTCTGAAATTAGATCCATCATTTTTTGCTGATGTTGGCCCGATTCCAGATGCCGTCTTTAGGATATCTAGAATATTCGTCATCACACAAGTGCGGTGAAATTAAACTCCCAGAATAAAATGAAAGCTGAATAGTACATCAACGTACATACAATATAGTTGCACCAAAAACTTCATTGTGTGAATTCAGTTATTGTTCAGCTGTTGTACCTATGAGAGTGAGGGTAAAGGGTGGGTCATATTCCGGCCATTTAGAGTTTAATTTGTTAAATTAGGTGGTAACACTTTATTTGGAGTGGTCCTTTGCAGATGATTAATAAACTCTTAACAGAGTCAATAACACATCAACAACATATCAGTGGAGTAGCAGTAGTGAAGCATCTGAATACAGTGAAGTAAATATCTTGTAGATGTTCTGTTGATACATTACTTACATTAAGTAGATGTGTTGTTAATATGTTACTTCCATTACCCAAAACCTAACCATACCAACCGTCCCCAAACCTAACCCAACCCCTTCCCGAATCCTAACACCAACCTTAACCTCAAACCAAAACCTAATCCTAACCCTCACCCTGGCCCTAATCCAAACCAAACCCTAACCCAAAACCTAATCCTTACCTTCATATGTTTTCGAAATGTTACTAAGAGTCCGTTGAGTGTTTGTTTCATCTAAAAGGACCACTCAAATAAAGTGTCACCAATTAGGTGTGCAAGGTGTGCACCAAAATGTTCAGGACAGGGCAGCTCGGAGTTCAGGTTAGGAAAGTACAGGCCTAAATGAGGGGTTTTAGGAGTTGACTGTAGATGGCAGTGGGGCTGGGTTTTGAAAATTTGATACTCTTATGATACTTAACAAATTACTTCGCTATTACCAAGTGTCAGAAAAGTCATTCAGTACCTAAGTAGTCAGTCTTATCAGTATCCAAGAGCTAATAGGGATGGCTGTTCCATAATCTAGACTGCTGCTTGGCTGTCTAAATTACATTGCATATACATGTTATTACCACACAAGTACTTCAGATCTCACCTATCGGGTTTAAGCCACACTCTTTCGATTTATCCAAAATCGTGTCATTCAAGAAGTGATATCGAAATCCACGTATCAGACTGCTGTCAGAAGATTGTAAAAATCACCAGTGTTGGGCTGAACGATTTGTATCGAAATTGCAGTTTGGAAGAGGGCAGTTTTCAGGAGCTGCAATTATAATTCTATCTGAAATTATTCAACATTATAGTTTTTAGTTATAGCCTAAGTGAGGAAATTTTACCTAATAATGCAAACCTGTGAACTGGCAGCCTGACAGGTTATTCAGCGTTGAAGCCTTAAAGCACACGCGTCAGGCTCCAGTCCTCGTGTGCCAAAACACTGCAGACTTCAGTACACTGCCTCAATAAACACACCTGATTCAGCTCAACAGCTAATTAGCAAGGACTTCATGAACTGAATTCGGACCGTCAGATGAGGGTAAACACTAATCTCCACAGCACTTCGGCCCGGAAGGTCCCCAGTTTGACATGCCTGCCTTAAAGCAATGCTGTGTAGGATTTAGGAATTTGGAGACCTCTCTGGTGCAAATATCATATCGTCAGTTGTGCTTTGCACCCCAACAAGCAGATGAATTTTTCTTTAGTGAGTGGGTTGTGTTCAAAGAAAGCTCAGTTAAAATCTGTGAAGGACGTGTCGTCTGAGGATATGAGTGAAGTAATTATCTACTATTGTCATCATATCTTCATCAGTATGATGATGATTTTGCATTTGAGACCTGAACATCGAGCTGGACCTTCTTTTTGAGCCTGTGTGTGTGACGTTAATACGTAAAGAAGTTTGACATGGTCCGAAAAACTCCCGCCAAATCCATACTGGGACCTCTGACTTTGAAATGATTTTTATTAATTATGATTTATTATTAATTTCAGGCTTTACAGGGCGACTCAGAGCAGTGCCCGTACACCATATTTTATTGTGTTCTTTTTTTTCTCCACACTCTTTCAGTTTTAACAAAAAACATTACAAAGTGCTGTTTTAGGTCAGAAAAAGGGTTATGCTGGCCTTCTTGGCGGAAAAAAGGACTGCAGCTTAATATAGAGAAAATCAATGTGAATTGCAAAGGGTCAGAAGAATTGCAATTTATTTATTTTCCCCAAATTGTTTAGCCCTGCTCTAGTGTTACTACCTCAAAGAGGAAATTACAATGCTCATATAAAGTTTATAAAACAGCTGATACACTCATAAAAAGGCAATGTGTGGAATTTATTTGATTCAAATGTGTACATCATTTCCATAATAATAAAATATCACATTATTACAGTTATGTCTTTCAATTTACATGCTTTTGACAATAATTACATTGAGGTAATACAGTTTATTAATGTGTAAGTGATTGACGTTTGAGTAAAGTAAATTCAGCGCATTACTTTTTTGCACTATAAGAAGTAGGCTCACATAATAAGTCAAACACTTGTCTTAACCATAAACTTTGCTTGCATGCTTTAAGGAAAACATCATTACTGTTGCAGATTGCCCATTAAACAGAATGTCTTGATATAAGCTTTAAGATAGCTGCCCTTTTAATCTTGTGTGAATGATGCTCCTTGCGAGCAGAGCGTTGCTCTAATAATAGCTGCACCTTTAGTGCCCATACACACCAAAAATAACCCACAGAGGCAACGTGACACTGTCCGCATGGACGCTGCTGAGAACCTGTTGCACTGCTGCCCGTCTGTGTCACCTTCAGTGCCTCCCACTGATGAGTTAGCAGAGTTTTTAGCCTTCTGGCATCGACTGCATCCCTTATTTCCACCGAAAGACAAATGAGCAGAGAGTCAGTGCAGACTCAGTATCGAAAAAGCATTCATAAAAAAGATTAGCCTGCTTATTGTTTTCTTACTCGCTGTGCATGGGTTTTTTCATGACTTCTCAGCTTTCTTTGTAAAAATCTATATCTTTTGTCTGTTAGAATGAGAGCTCGCAATTAATTTGTTCTTTTTTGATAATTAGTAATTGCGTGCTTGTTGTGATTGTAATCAGAGGGATGAGAGGGAGGCGGTGCTGAGCTGGTGGCCACGTTGTTTTCTTATTTTGCACATGTTTGTTTGCGGAATATAAACCATATTGCCCAGCTTGTACTCAGTCAAGTGAGAATATAAGGGGAAGGCAGATGTTACTGACCTTGTGGTCTTGGGGAATAAACACCCAAATGAGAAGAGTTTAGGGACACTGATTGGATGCAGGAGAGGAGCTGTTGGTAGTAGACAGGAGTAAAATCCGTCCGTCTCCTTGGAAACCAGAGACTGGGCTGCAACACAAGCAGCCTCCATTTTCATAAGGCACGAGGTAAGGAGACGGTTTCTCTATGGTATCTGTGGCTTTTCGGGTGAGAGAAGAATTTGCCAGGATTAGCTGCATGAAGGTAAAGATGCTAGTATGAGAATATGAATGTGTGTATTTATAATGGGTATGTGCAAACTTTGGACACTGTGAATATGTACTGTTATAATATTATATGCTATCATAATATAGCGTAATATATAATCTAGTAATGTTACATACTAAATAGCATTCATAGAAATATTTGTCATATATTCACTCCATCTTTTTTTATATATGTATAGTACAGAAATTATGTGTTGAATTGTGTAATGTCATTTTCATCAGTCTTATTTGGTCTAAAAGCCCATTTCCCATATATGGTTGTGGTTAAGTTGCATTATGTGTCATATCCTTCAATTACTGCTATCATAGATGTTTCCATGTGTTGAGTGATTTCATTTGAGGTTTGTATCAAACTTGATTAGAAAGCTTTAAGATCTGCAGATTTTGGATGGATGGTGATGAAGTGATAGTTGTCATGAAATGTTTAAATATTTTTGAGATTTAATGGAGGTATTGACCAGGAGGTGAGGAGATCATGTATTAATCAGAGTCATCGTTTCGGCAGGAATGTGCCGATAATGAAAGGCCACTATAAATGTTCGACATTTTTAAAGAAAGCCTGCATGAAGTTTAAATCAAATATACTCAACTGATCATTCCAGTGCCAGTTAATAGTCAGCATATTTCTGAATATTCAGAATATTTCTCATATTTCATTGATGCATCAGTTGGAGAAGGTAATCTTTGAGCTGATGCTGATTGTCACTGATTTATTGCGAAAGTGGAAACGTCACATAAAAGCCCTGTTTTGTAGTGTATATTTGCTCGTGTCTCCGGCAGGGAGTTGAAGGCAAATATTCAGGCCAATGAGAGTGAGTCTCTAGGCAGATTCTTTCTTACTTTGTTTACTTTCCTCATTGTGTGAGGTTCTGAAAGGCATCAGAGACTGTGGCTGATGGAGGAGAATAATGAGATTCAGTATTCATTCATCACTGTAGGACTGTTGTGATTTAAAGTGACTCATCAGATTAAATTGGATAAACATGAATTATGAATGGGGAGTGACCTTTAATTGGATGAGCTTGCATGCTGTAGGCTTCTTCTCAGAGATCAAGAATCAGTTTCCTGCTGTGCATCATATCTACTGTGCTTCATTACATACTTTGTAAACTCTCATTCTCTTTAGAGTCTCTATGGACAAATGAAGTATAATGCTTTTAATATGTTTTCTGCTGTGGTGATGGTTTGCAGCATTCAAACACAGTTACTAGCAGCAAAGGGCAAACATTGTCACTATATTCTATACTATGCTATAGGGGCAAAATGTCCTCAAAATAACATGTTGTAAATGTAACAAATCAGTATAAAAGAACTTCTAAATGTAATAAATCAGACTGAATGTAATGATTGCACAAGTAAAATTTGATAGTATATCGCTGCTGTCAGAACAAAACCTTGTATCTCCATTTTTGTCGTTTTTCAGTTATAAGTAGTTTCCAAATCTATAGTTAAACGCTACAGCGAAAACGTGACTCCTAACAACCACCTGCAAGACCTGGTAGACACCAAAACTGCCCCCATCAGATTAACAGCACTTGACGCTTTCATCTTTGAGAGAGAGAAATAAAATCAAGCTCCACTTTTGCAAGTCTGGAGGGATATTTTTTCCACGCCTCCAAATAGGGGTGTGCAATATGATGCTATTTTATTGTTATCGTGATAAATTATTGCCATTTTTGGAAGGAAACCTCGTATCTCCATTTTTGTTGTTTTTCAGTTTTTGACATAATCTGAAAATGCCTGTTACCCTTTACATTGTCTGTAAATTTCATGATGAATAGAACAAAAGAAATGGCCCAAAATGACTTGGAAAGAATTCTGGTTCCATTGACTTACATTAAAAGTAAAGTATGTTTTTTCCTTCTCCTGTAAAGTTACCATTTTGGAGATACGAGGTTTTCTTCCGACAACAGCGATATGTTTCTTCTATCTAAATTCTTCATTCTTTTCAGTAAAATTGAAAAGAAATTGAATATATATTACTCGATTGTAAATTCTGCCGTTGAGATTAAACTGCTAGTTAGTATTCTGATTAAGTTAAAATGTTATGCCCCCATTTATGTATAAAACATCTTCGAATTTAGGTAAGGACAAAAATTACCCTTTAAAAAGCATATTATTTCCTAGCCTGCGGTGTTGTTTAAATCTGATATTGCCCAGACTGACTGCATCACCAAACCAGAATTAGTTCGCTCCTGTTATAGACAAGAAAGGTCATTTTTAACAGAAGTGCGAAGGAATCATATAACCACACAGGAGTAACTTAAAACATGACAGCCAGGCGCTGGAGTGCAGCTCGATCAAGCCGACATCCGAGTGTGATGCATTAGAATCAGTCGATTCTGCTCTGAAATTGCATCTACTGTTATTGCAGAAAGCATGAGCTCTGTAACTGAGATTACCTCAGTGTAGACCTAAAAAAAGTCCTTTGTATCATGAAAGAATGCCTGAATTAAATTGCATAGGCTAATTTGTGTTAAGCAGGTGATTAAGGAACCAGACGAGTGAAATGTTCAGTGCCTCTAAAAGCAACTTCACGGAAGGTTCTTACTCAAAGTGGTTATGAATATGTTGTCTGATACATTCTGACACTGTTTTATAATAGGTTTGAGAGAACATATTGACTTGAAATATTAAATACATTAAAGGCAAACAGATAAGTTTAGGGCATCGTTAGGCCAAATAGTGGCAGTTGTAAGTTTCACTTATAAATCTTTGGCTGACCCATGAAAAAGCTTCTATTGATCTAACTTTGTCTTGACATTAGCAGTTTATGTGCATGATATTTTATTATTTTACCCAACACTTATTTCCTCTTTTTTCCATTTTTCCAAATCAGTGTGTCCAATCAGAGTTCAATTCCCCTAAAACATGTTGTTAAAATCGCCATATGTATTAGAAAGCCTTTCTGGTATCACTACTAAGCAGTGTTAACGAGACATTTTGTTCTTGCTTGTGTTTCAAATGCATTTTTATCCCTTTGCATGGTGTGCAGGCCTCAGCACACTGTTTAGTAGTGAATTAGATTTATTTTCAGGAACACATCCTCTGAAATATGGCCTTTTTTAGGGGCCTCAGTGTCTCTACTAGAAGACTTCAAACAAACCAGCACACACACACACACACACACACACACACACACACACATGATCATGCACAGAGCTCCATTTAAGATTCTTAGAAGTATATGAGCTGGCAGTGACTTCAGTGCAGAATGTGTGGAATGCGGAGGGAGCTGAGGGTAATTACAATCGATCCTCTATACTGCTGTTTCTCCATAAGCTGCATTGGTTTAGGGGGTCAGTGCCAGCTTATTATAGAGATCAATTATGGAGGGGGTCCTGGAGGGCAGTCAAAAGGTGAGGTCAGCCAGCTAGCCTTTTGATCAGAACATATTGATATTATTTTAAAGATGTCCTGATCTCTAAAATCCCATTATCTCTATTGGATTTTCAGTTATATTCCTGTACATTTCCTTTGCCGTACATTCAGAGGTGACAGGGTGCGAATAGCTAATAGTTAACAGTTTTTGGAATTTATGTGTCACCTTTACTAGGAATGGTTATGCTTTTTAGTCACACTTACCTTTGTACTGTCTTGATCGAGTGATTTGTGTATGTTTTTCCCGCTAAAGCAACACATCACTCCAGGCTGTATTTAATTTTGTTTTACTGTACATGGTTAAGAGTGTTTTTTGTGTTTAACTGCTGGCTCTGGAGATCTCTTGTTGAGAAGTCTGACAATGCCACAGCCATCCAAGGCTGGGAATCCAGTAGAGCAGAACTAGCCTCACTCTCTCTGGGTGGGTAGGATGGTACCCCCCAACACACTCAGTATGATTCCAGCCAAAGTGGGTGTCTGTTACCTGATGTAGCACAGTTGGCAGTTAGTGTTCTCCAAGGTTATTGAGCTGTCCATTGATGTTTTGTTAGCTGTAGTTTGAACAGAGGCAGTGGTGTTTCACATGTCTCAAAGGATTTGGGCGCTGCTTATTTGGGGAGGGGGTGGGGGTTCTGAGTAAAAAATGTATTTTAGGCACAGTAATTGTGATAAACAGTTCTTTTTGCCCAAGAAATGTAGTTAACGTGTGCCGAAGAACATTATGGTCTAAGAAAATTACTGTATGAGTCATACAGTCATTGGTCAAACAGCATGTCTGCTTTATTTATTTTACTTTTCTCTTTCTAGTTCCCATTTTATGGATTCTGATATGGACTATGAGAGGCCAAATGTCGAGACTATCAAGTGTGTGGTTGTTGGGGACAACGCTGTGGGAAAGACCCGGCTCATCTGTGCCCGGGCCTGCAATGCCACCTTGACCCAGTATCAGCTCCTGGCCACACATGTGCCTACTGTTTGGGCCATAGACCAGTACAGAGTGTGCCAAGAGGTGAGGAACATGTACACTCACTATCAGGGTCCCATTGAATATTAAATTGTAGGCAGTTTAAGTAGCCTCATGCACATGGTCACAGAAACATGGAAATGTTGCAAACATGTTGTATACAGTTACCTGGGTAAATCTCCATGCATGTGATAGGTGTGTTTCTCCAACCAGGTTCTAGAGCGCTCTAGGGATGTGGTGGACGATGTCAGTGTGTCCTTACGGCTTTGGGACACTTTTGGAGACCATCACAAGGACAGACGCTTTGCATATGGCAGGTCAGCTACATGACTTACAAATAAATTGAATAATAAAAGTGTAGTTAAGTTGATTCCTTAGTTTGTTAATTCCTTTTTAGAATTTACTTGGAGTGGTTATGCTTTAAGCTGTCTTTGCATTTGCAGCACCTGATATTAGTCTTGGTCTTGGTCTTGGTATCTCTTCTTTGTGTGGCCTCATAAAGCATCACTGCAGTAATGCATGGCCACTTATCATGTTTTTGTGGCAGGTCTGACGTAGTGGTGCTGTGTTTCTCCATTGCAAACCCAAACTCCCTGCACCATGTGAGGACCATGTGGTACCCAGAAATCAAACACTTCTGCCCTAGAGCTCCAGTCATTCTGGTGGGCTGCCAGCTGGACCTGAGATACGCTGATCTAGAGGCAGTCAACAGGGCCCGCCGCCCGCTGGCCAGGTGAGACTATCTCCTTTTACACTGGCCATTTCTGGCGCAAGTAGTCATTCTAGCAACACCAATACGTGTTTACTAATACAAGTTGAAGAATACAGTTTCTGTACCTCTTGCCTCATACAGTGACATTTAAGGCATAGTTCAGCCAAAAAATCACACATACACATTTTCTAAACAGCTTATCCGTCTGGGTCGCTGGGGGTGCTGGAGCTTATGCCAGCGCTCATTGGGTCTAATTTACACAATTTTCCACTTACCTCATATGTAAACAATCAGCAAAGACCACATCAGATTGTTAAGTAATCTTGATTAGACTTGATTATGTGGATTCTGACACAATACGACATACCGTTTCTATAAAAATGGATACAAGTAACAAAATTCATGCTTCATTAAGGCTCCTACTGTTTTTAGGTATGCAGTGATCTTTTGTCCATTTTTAGTTAGTATGTTCTGTGTAAGTTTGCACAATGTTGAGTGGTTTAGCATAAGTTTCCATTATACACTATATGGCCAAAAGTATGTGACCATCACACCTATATAAGGTTGTTGGACATTCCGTTCCAAAACCATGGATATTAACATGAAGCCCTCACCTTGTAACTGTAACAGCCTTCACTCCTCTGAAAAGGCTTTCCACAAGAATTGGGAGTGTGTCTGTAGAAACTTGTGCCCAGTCAGTCAAAAGAGCATTTATGAAGTCAGGCACTGAAGGCTTGACTCATAATCGACATTCCAGTTCTACCCTTAACTGTTGCCACAAAGTTGGAAACATATAATTGTCTAAAATGTCTTTGTATGCTGCATTTTCATTACCCTTCACTGGAACTAAGAGCAGAGGTCAAACTCTGAAAAAAACGTCTATAATGGTGCCATGTTAAAAGTCACTGAGCTCTTCAGTATGACCCATTCTACTGTTAATGTTTGTTTATGGAGATTGCATGCCTATGTGCTTGATATTATTCACCTTTTAACTATGAGACTGGATGAAACCCCTGAGCACAGTAATTAGGAGGGCCATTAATCTTAATATAGAACATTTTATGCTTCTGTATTTCAGACCCATAAAATCAAACGAGATTCTGCCTCCAGAGAAGGGCCGTGAGGTGGCCAAAGAGCTCGGCGTTCCGTACTACGAAACCAGTGTCGTTGCTCAGTTTGGAGTCAAAGACGTTTTTGACAATGCCATCCGGGCCGCCCTCATCTCGCGCCGCCACTTACAGTTCTGGAAATCCCACTTGCGCAACGTGCAGCGGCCTCTCCTCCAGGCCCCTTTCCTCCCTCCAAAACCGCCTCCTCCCATCATCACAGTCCCTGCGCCACCCAGCAGCATTGAGGAGCACCCGGGCCGGTTGCTGGAGGATCCACTGTGCGCTGATGTTATCCTGGTCCTGCAAGAGCGCCAGCGGATCTTTGCCCATCGCATCTATCTAGCTACGGCCTCCTCTAAGTTCTACGACCTTTTCCTGGCTGAACGTCGCGCTCCTGAGGACAATAAGAAAGAGAAGGAGCGTCCACGGCCTCCACTCTCTGGACGGGAGCTGCTGATGCGGGCTGCCAGTTTTGACGTTTGTGAGAGCATAGATGAAAGAGACAGGGCGAACCTTCGGGCTTGCACTAGTGACGGAACCCTCAAAGGAGGGGAAGGCGGAGGCCGGCTACTCCCTGCGTTTAGCCGGGCTTTTGTCAGTGTCCAGGAAGAAATGGTAGATGACCCAGTGACCTTCAGCTCCAGGCAGATGACCGTGATTCACATGGACCCGTCAATGCAGCCAGGGCCATTTAGGGCAGTGCTGCGGTACTTGTACACAGGGAAGCTGGATGAACGGGAGAAGGAGCTGATGCAGGTGGCGCACATCGCTGAACTGCTGGAGGTATTCGACCTGCGCATGATGGTGGCCAACATCCTGAACGATGAGGCGTTCATGAACCAGGAGATCACCAAGGCATTCCATGTGAGACGCACCAATCGAGTTAAAGAGTGCCTGGCTAAAGGAACCTTCTCAGGTGAGAGGCATGTGAATGGTACCCTACTATTTATAATACAGTTTGGAATCATTTGTCATCATCATCTTTCACTGACTCAAAGAAAATTGAGGATATGAATGATCATTCAACAGGCATAGATTGGGCGAGTGGATGGTATGAAATAGACCAGGGGTGCACAACTGTCCAGCACAGTTCGGTGATTTACCTGATCACACTCATATATTAATTGTCAGGTTTAGTGGGTATGTTTGACTACAGAAACCTCCAAGCTGTGTACCACTGCACTAGACGCTGGAGATGTGCATTATGACAGATTTTAATATTTGTGTATCCGTACTGAATCACCTCTGGGTGTGGAAAGCTTTTTGGAATGTCAATACATAACACACAACATGAGGCTTTTGTTTTTTGACACCATATTGTCTTTCTGACATCCCACAAAAAAACTAATATAGGAAAATGAGAATCATTCTGTACATTTATCTACCACTAAATACTTGGTAACTTTAACCGTCAATTTTAAACATCACACAAACACTTCTGCAACACATTGCTGCCTATAACCACTAAACCTTTGAACAGTGATTGCATACATTTAAAATAGAAGTGTATACTGTGGTGCTCTGGTTTTTCTTTTCCTGTGTGTAGAAATCTTTCCTCTCTGTCCCTCTATTGTGTTTCACTTTCCGCAGTGTTTGGTTATATTGCAATGCTTAAATGTGTAGACATTGCATTTTTGAAATGTCTGCACAGTATATTTTCAGTATAAACTGCAAAATTGCTATGCTGTGTGTTTTTTATCCATATCCTTCAGCAGAAGTCAACATCATTTGAGACACAAGCAAACTGAATGTTCCTGTATCAAGCTTTTTTCCCCTCTACCTCATCACGAAATTGAGCAACTCGGTCATCCACCCCCACAGCGACGGACTGGTCTCCGTATTTTGCCAGCTGGCTTTTTAAGCTTATTTAATCAGAAGCCTTTCGGGAGAGCCAGTGATGTTTTTCAGCACGTTCGGGGTTTGAGGGGGTATCAAGCTGCTCCTCCACTGCTGACTTAGCTTTCTTGTGGTCCTTACATAAGCAAAGAGCTTTTGTATTTATTTATTCTTCGCTTCACTCCTCCATCAGCTTTTAAGGAAAATGGAGTATTGACTGAGGGAATTGTAGACTGCCAAGATAACGACATTTTAATCAGATCCTCACCAGTGTCTCAGTGAACAGCACTGCTATGAAATAAGAAAAGCTGCAAGATCTTGTCATCATCTCTGTTGGACACCTTAAGTTAGAGGCACATGTTTATTTTTTCAATGTATGTTTATGTCGCAAAGAGACAAGCTGCTCATGGATACGTACATTATGGCTTTATGTCAATAAAGGACATGTATTTTTACTGTTGGGTGTTTTTTTCTCTGTGCCAGATGTGGTGTTCAAGCTGGATGATGGTACGATAATGGCCCATAAGCCCCTGCTCATCTCAAGCTGCGACTGGATGGCGGCCATGTTTGGAGGACCCTTTGTAGAGAGCTGTACTAAAGAGGTACATCAAGGTTCCTCAGTTTCTGAAGTTATTGTTCTTTTGTTATACAGTCAATTTACACTCCATAATTATGTATATGATAGTACAGAATCACATTCACATACATTAGTTACATAATGAATTCTGTTCTTCATAAACAGATTTGAGTCAACTTCAGATTTTTTCTTCTGCTTTTGCCAGATTTATTTTATTTTCAAATGCAAATGTGAGATGGATCCAAATTGTGAATCCTGTCCACACTTTTAACAGAATGTTTCTGCTTGTTTCAGTGAGCTATGAGTGAGAAATAATTACACAAAATGTAAGAAGACACATTTCATGCCATATATAAACCTCAGATGTGCCCTGTAGTTCAGATTGAATCCAAGTTTGAATTATGTGCCAGGAGTTTAGAGATAATGCAGTTTTTCACAGTTCTGGGAATAAAGCAGTCAACTGCATTCCCAGAGCTTAGGAAATGTTCTTTTTTTCCATACAGTGTGTGACTAAGTCAGTTGTGGTTGATTTGGGGTTTCCAGCAAGCATGCCCATAGGAAGTGAACCCAACATATGACCTTTGATGTGAGAATGTTTTTTTCTTTTCTTTTTTTTTTTCTGAATTGTCCTATTTAGAGTTTGTCAAGTTATAATGCAAATGCTGTGAGCATGTATGCTGGAAGCTAGAGGATGAGTTTGCTCATATCTTTATAGTTTCAAGAGAAAATATACATTATGCTGGACTATGATTCTGGTTAACTGTAGACAGCTGGTAATATTTGAGCTTCCTCCAGACATACAGACAGATGAACTAAAATATTCATTTGCCACCCAGTACATAAGTTTTTAATTTTTAATATACCCTGTACTGTAAACAATACAGTGACATGCCATGCAGCTGTTGGTGGTCCAGCAAAACTAGATTTGCCTAGTCTTGTTTGCCTGTGGGTAGCTCTACAACATAGCTGAAGTATGCATTGGCAGCAGCATTGCATTCTTTGCATTGGGTACTTACACACTGTATGTTTCAGATTGTAAATGTACAAGCATTTGTGAGTTTCTGATGGTGTGGGTTGATGCCAGTTTCCTCCCTTTCACTGATGCATGCAAAAGGTGCTTGAGTTCTGACAGTGCCCCCTTGTTGGAAAACTTTGGCCTTCAAAATGTGTGTGCGAACGAGCTAGATAGGTAGGTATCCATTACATAAAGTGCATAAGGTGCCTCAAAACTAAAAAAAGTTTTGGTTTATGAATTCCAAAGCTCAGTGGTTTGAAATTCCAAACCTTAATGGTTGTTTGAGCATTGATTTGATTTCTGTTTCCCAGGTGCTGTTTCCAAACACTACCCGCAGCTGTATGCGTGCGGTATTGGAGTATCTCTACACAGGCCGCTTCTGTTCTCGCCCAGACCTGGACGCAATGGAGCTCATCGTCCTCGCAAACCGTCTCTGTCTGCCTCACCTGGTTGCACTGACAGGTACACACGAACACACATGCACGCACACCAAATCTCTGCTAAGTGACTTAGTTGCTGTGAGCTTTACTGGGCTAGTAATGCACTTAAGGGTCCGAGTCTTATCAGCAGGGGCTGCACAGATCTGTGCTCAGTAAATTTAGACTTGTTATCTATCACAGCAGAGGAGAGACAGGATAAGACAGGAGCTGCTAATAGAGTGGATATTTTTGGGACCGGAAGGTGAATGTAAGTCAGTAAAGAACAAATATGACTGTTGATGCTTTTATGCTTCCAAAATAAAGCAATAAGATTTTTTCCTTGACATATCAATAATGGGCTAAATTTGATAATGTACAGCATGTTAAAATAAGTTACCTCTTCTCTGCTATTTGTTGAATGAACTGCTCATCACATGCTTTGTTACAATTTCCATCGTAAAACAAAAGCAAGAAATGTGACAGCAAGAAACAGGGTTAGAAAAAATATTTGAGTGGAAAGAAATGCTAAAAGAAATATTCCACTTTTGTAAATAGTGGTTAATAAATGTCATAATCAATAATAAATAAGTGTAAATATAAATGTAAATATGTTGCATGTGCTGTTTGTTAAATGTGTTTCAGAGTTGTACACTGTGACTGTGCTTATGGAGGCTGCCATGATGGGAGCTGATATAGATGGAGACGTACTGGTTTATCTGGAAATGGCACAGGTAAAACACTGTGCCCAGTCTGCCAGAAGCATTATGCGTTAACTTGACAACTAGAGAGAGTCTTTAAGTGAACCACTGTAGAGGTATAGTCTTCCTGACAAATGTTGTGACACTGACATGCCTAGAATAGAAGCTGGCTATCCACAAAAAGTATATACCCTAATTTTTGTCTTGTCTTATCTGCTGTGTGTTTGCATGTCTTCTCAGTTTCATGGCGCTCATCAGTTGGCTGGATGGTGCCTCCACCACATCTGCACGAATTACAATAGCGTTTGCCGCAAGTTCCCTCGTGATATGAAGGCCAAGTCAACAGGTACCTAATACACTGACCGTCATTCACCATGTTATCATTCACCATTACAGATGGGTTGTGTAAATTCTCTCAACACGTCAGTGTGTTTGACTAAAATCAATGACTCTGAAAGTCCTAAAGCTATAATAGAGCGCAGTTATTTAATTTACATCAAGAAAACTGCTAATTTGGACTGCGTGATGACACTTTTCTATGCCCAGAGATGCTATCCTCTTCTCTTCTCATCACAGTCCCTAAAACTCACTACCACCGCATAGCTATAACTATTTCCAGTGAGGATATATCAGTAGTAGTCATCTTCTGCAAGGAGCTTATTGCTGTAATTTTGGGACATGATATCGGGCTTCAGCTAACACTACAACTAGCTTGCAAAATGGCATGGTTATTAAGCCACTGAAAAGCAGGGGTTTCACTAAAGGTTTATGGATAGGGGTGTTAAGCCTGTACTGGGGGGTCTGGGGGCATGGTCCAGAATTTTTAATGGCCCCAAAATGTCTGTTCACCATGAATGTTTAAAGTAGCAACAGTCAAAGAATGTATCAGGAATGGCTATTTGGTCAAAATGGCACAAGTAGATCTGTCTCTTTGGAGTTTATATTAAGCACAGGTCTAGTATGACTTCCTCTCTTTCTTCTTGATCACTAGCCTCCATCAGATCTGCTACTTCAGCCCTATTAGTCTCTTTCAGCTTGTTTCTCTCCCTCTGCTTGGCTGTGTTTAGTAATACACATTTTTTATTAAACTCAATATAAAGTCTTTTCCTTTTTTTTGTTTTTAACTGGTAAAAATCATCTGACTGGCTGTAGATAAAGCTGCTGCCTCTTAATTTCCACCTTTAGGTTGATTAATTGAGGGATGCAAAACTATGTTATGATTAACACTATATGACCCACCAGGTCTCATATGAGTGGCTTACAACTTATGAGGTCTGATGTGATTGGCCAAGCTGGGGGTTTCACTTTTCATTTTATGTTAGAAAATCCATGTAATGTGACCTATCAGATCCTAGGGGAGTTGGTGGCAGGTGATCTTTATCATCATTATCATTTTCTTAAACCGCTTAATCCAGCTAGGCTTGTAGTGGCAGTTGGGAGAGCAGAGAGTCCCAGACGACCCTGTCCCTCGCAACTTCCTCCAGCTCAGTCCAGGGGACCCTGAGCAGGTCCCAGGCCAACTTGGACATATAATCCCTCCAGCAAGCTCCTAGGACGACCTTGGGTCTCGTCCCATTTGGCTGTGCCTGGTAAACTTCCAATCAGATCCTAATCAGATGCCCGAGTCACCCCAACTGGCTCCTCTGGAGGAGTATCGGCTCTACTCTGAGCTCCTCCTGGATGACAGAGCTCCTCACCCTGTTAAGTAGAGTGTAGCCCGCCACCCTGTGCTTATTTCCGCCGCTTGTATCCGCGATCTCATTCTTTGGATCGTTACCCACAGCTCATGACCATAGGTGAGGGTGGGGATGTGGACCGACTGGTAAACAGAGAGCTTTGCCATATGGCTCAGCTCCCTCTTCACCAAAACAGCCAGTTACAGCGACCGCATTACTGTTGCCGCTGGCGGCCAGTCTCACAATCCCTCTTCCCATCACTCATGATCAAGACCCCGACATACTTGAACTCTTCCCCACGTGGCAGGTCCTCTCCCCTTACCTGGAGTGGTCATGCCATCCTTTTCTGGGCTAGGACCATGGACCTAGACTTGGAGTCGAATAGGCAGGTGATCTTTAGTCAAATACATTACCATTTCTGGAGGATTATATCCTCTTCGGAACACAACCTCATGTCTTTAAAAAAGTAAGAAAAAATTTAATGTAAGGACTTTTTTTTTTATTAATTTTCAGCCATCCCTAATGGTTCATTCTTCAACTTTGAAACAGAGTAAATGGCAGATTTTCAAATTATGTAAAAAAAAAATCATTTAAAAAGACAAAATAGGAGATACAAAGATTTTTCGACAGCGATGATATAGAATTCTTTCTTGTGTCTTTCAGAAAACCAGGAATACTTTGAGAAACATCGTTGGCCCCCAGTGTGGTATCTGAAAGAAGACGATCATTATCAGCGGGCCCGTAAGGAGAGGGAGAAAGAGGACTACTTGTACCAGAAACGTCAGTGTAAGCGCAAGTGGCTCTTCTGGAACCTTCCGTCCTCGCCCTCTTCCAACTCCCCCTCCTCTCCTGGCTCTTCAGCTGTCATGTGATTGGCCATCGAAGGCCTTGCTGCTGGTCTGAGATGGAATGTAAATGCACACCTCAGCATTGACAGCCAATTTGGTTCAAATATACAGGCTTATCTGTCCATCATCCAGCCACTGAGTATGAATCCCCAGGCGCGAAAACAGAGGAACAGGCAGGAAAGCCAGAGAGTTGTAGGGTTGTTTTCTTTTTTATTTCGCTTTGTTGCAGCTGATTGAGGACACAACTGAAGCTTTGCTTCCTCAGCGGTTTAAAGGATGAAAGTTCTCTGAAGCTGTGTATTTGGCTCAGACCCAGCAAATGAAAAATGCTAAATGACACTACTGATAACTGCTAACAAAGTGCTTTTCATCTACAACACAGTACAGCTAAGAACAACCAAGCAAAATGTCCTCAAAAAATGTTTTGGCTCCTCTTCGATCCTTGTTTTCAGAGAGAGGATTTAAGAGCATATTTTTGCTTTTCCAGTACAACAAAGATTTCCATACACAACTATGATGATGGTCAAACGCTGCATGGAGGGGCATGCAGATATTGACTGCCACAGAATGTTATATTAGGCTTACTCAGTCCAAACAATCCAGTGACACAATTGAATTATCTGGAATCAAATTATGTGTTTCTTTTTTTTTTTTGTCCTGCTCTAGTGGAAACGTATTGTTGAATGTTAATTGTGCCCAGCTGGCCCTGACAGTGACTTTGAAAGTGAATTGTTTATCCTGCTCACTGTGGTCTATTTGTGACCTTTCAGACAAAAAGGGCTCTCATTTTCTTCTTGTAATTGGACCCTCTCTCACATGTTTGCTGGACAAGTGGTCAATGTGAATTGGACGTTGAGATGATAATGGAACCGCACACAACCATTATTTGACATTATTCAGCAGCAATAGTCAAGTGCAGACCAGCACTCCTAAAACTCTAAATACCTACCATATCATAACGTGAAATCTAATCACAAGAAAAAAAAATCTCAAACAGCTCCCTGCCCCAAGAGAACGGTCACGATGTTTGGAGTCTTTACATGACCTATGAACAATGGCTCAATACACAGAGATCCTGTGTAGCCAGGGTGTAGCCACGCGCTGCAGTCTTTACCAAAGTAAATAATTGAAATGCTTTACTTCAAGAGTGCCCAGCCCTGCTCCTAGAGATACCGAGCTGCTTTAGTTTCAAGCCTAATCTACCACATTAGGCTGTAATTAGGGATGTCCTAATCCAATCTGAAAGAGCCAATCCATGCATATTGTAATAGATCAGTATCGGCTATTTCAAGCCTGATCAAATTCTAATCCATTGTCAAGGCTGTTCTAACTGATCTATTTACGTCACTGTTGTAGAGGTGACATAAGTGGTCATTATCCACAACTTGCAGCACTGAGGCACAATATGGCAAGTTAAAAGGAAAATAGAAACTGTGTGCACAGCTATTACACACTTCACGGTAACAGTGAAACGTGCAACTTGGTAACTTGAAATCTGGCATTCAAGATATCATGAAATGGTATCAACTCAAGAGTGTGTCACAATATGCACATTTTAAAGTAATTGGTAACTGAGTACATCTCATCTGTGTTGGATTGTTTTTACTAACTTGTGTTTGAAATCTGCACAATGCAGCTGTCTCATACACAAGGATACAATGTTGAAGAAGACAAACTTGGAGACATCCCTAGCTGAAATATTCAGATACTCCTGAGGAGATCCGTTAACAGGGCCAGTTTTGATTATTGTTGGAAATAAGCTTTACCACGCAGTTGATCTCCAATAGCAGGGCTGGACACCCTTGTTTTACTTGGTGAACGCTGCATGTCACGCACACTCAGATTTATAACGCTGGATATGCATGTGTAGGCTCACGGGCAGGCCCGTGACTAGTTTATTTTATCTGGATGTTTGCTGTCATTTGCAAACAGTATTCCTATTTATGTAGAAAGCAAATGATGCTTATGTCTAGCTTTTCTAAGAATTTAGTTTTAGAGTGCTGAAGTAATGTCATGCAGATGAAAATATGTTATACAATGAATTAAGCAGCACTAAACACAGAGAAAAGCAGTATAGGAAATGTAGTATAAAATGCCACTAAGCGAAACGCTTTTGAATTGAATGCATTTACTCTGCTTAAATTGAACCCCTTAGAGAGGGGTATATTGCAAGCATGGTGCATACTGAGTAGTATAGAACTGAACTACTCTGCAAATTAAGTTTTAATCCGTGTCTTCTAGTTCAGCTGATACCCAATTGTACATGATCTAATATGTAATCTTGGTCATTATACTGATGTGTAGGAGTGACCGCTGCTTAAACCAGAAAAGGACAAAAGCATCTGTAAAGCAACAACTCTGTCTTTATTGTTGCACATTAGAGTGGAACATGGTTTGTATCCCTTTCATTCAGCAATATTCATAAGGCGGCTCTCATCCTCTTTGTGAACGCAAAGAACAAATCCTTCTTTTCCTGCATGCAGCCAGGTGGCATTTACACAAATATTTCACCGTGACTTTTCAGATGATTATCTCATTTAATACCGAGAATGTCAGTTTGCTTTACTGGTATTAATAATAATCGGAAAAAGCCTGCATGCGCAAGATCAGAGTGTACCTCGGAGGGATGCCGGGTTGTTTCTTTTAGCTGTAAAAGCATAAATTGTCAGTGCTGTATTCCTACAAGATGTGTATGGCCTGGAGCTCCAGAGATATTTCCTCAGTGCCATGTCAAGACATTCAGACATATCTGGAATGCATGTACAGTGATGGAGCAACCTGTCCAGTATCTGTGACACTATGTAAAGTTTGTAATTCCATTTAGTACTCTAGGGGTTGGAGTTTAGAAATGGCATATCTACTATGAGTGAATCAAATGGCAAGTACCAGCACAAACTCAGCAATGCAGGGCAGTCTGTTTACACCAATGAGCCTTCACACTTAATGCAAGGGAAAAGTTTTGGAAAGGTGATGTAGAGTTGCTATATTGGTCGCCATCCTATGATCGCTGCCTGGAATTTATACCACACTGCATGGTTTGCTTAATCTCTTTTGAGAGATTTTGGTACCGTGATTAGTTTCAGGAAACGTTACCTTGATCATTGCGGTCACTTACATGTCTATCACATCTAACTTGACAGTGAGGTTTGTCATATGAACAACGATTAACTCCTGCTTGCCTCTAGACCTCTAGGCTTTCAGCTGACATCTGGTCTTGACAGCTAGTGTCTGGCCTTTTTTTAGTTTTGCTATAGAGAAATCTAGAGCATGCTGCGTATATTTGTCAGATTCTACAAGGACCATGTCACCCCCCATTTCCAGCCAGCAGCAGTTCTGGTCATGCAGTTTCAGGGCATGAAATAGTTTAAAGTCTGCACCCCTAGATGCTAGGGTTAAAACCCAAGAACAAACTTAGAACTCATTTGTGTCAAAATCAGATGTGTCAAAGTATCTTAAGCAGACGCAGACTGGAAAGCTATATGCTAACACAAGACATGAGTGGATACACGTCTAAAACCATCTCCTGATACTGCAAATTTACTCTTAGAACTGCTGCTGACTCTCCAGATCTGCAGATGGATGCATCTCCAACATTCCAGGCAGAGTACTTGGCAGTAATTTTGGGAAATTGCTCCTGAATTTTTCGGACTTTGTGGTATTAATAATTTATTGTTAAAACACTGTCACCCTAGTGCTCAAGGGAAGGGCTGAGTATTGATCAAAGTTTAATGATACTGAGCAAGCAAGGCTCTTTGACATTGACAAAGAATATTTCAGTACTCTGTGGTATTGAAGTAATCTGGTCGGTATCATAAAAGTATAGAATTTTGATACCCAGTCCTAATTTAGAGTACTTGAATAGAATTTAACTGTGGTCATTACAGCATTTCCACCCTTTGACACAACAAATTACAAGAATTTTAAATATGTATTCAGTACAGTATTTAAATGTGTTTAAAAATGGGTAGTTAAATCCTGTATAATGTCATTTAGGTTATGTTTCCATGATAATTTTTTGTTCCGCAATATTCATATCATGCTTGAACTGGTTGCTAAATGGGTGTCTCTTATTTAAATATATACTGTAATACAGTATGCTAAAAGGAGCATCATCTAGTATTGCTGTACAGTCCCTAGTTCATCTGTTTTAACCCTTATGGAAACAGTTAAAATAATTTCTAAACCTACAAATTGCCAGTAAGCCCAAAATATTGTGCTTGAAAATGACTTTGGCCACAGACACATCTATTTAAACCACCCAAGCATTAAAATGATACTTTTTTATTAGGGATCTGTGATTATTATGGAAACTGTAACTGCTGTTATTTTGAGTGGTATTGTGACAATGATTTTTTTAAACTGTGATTAACAAAAAATTTACATTTTAGTCCTAGTGCACTTTGTGGAAATGAGTGTAATACTTCAAAGAGTTTTGAGGAGAACACTCAATGGATGTGTCAGAGCTCAGTGGATCTGCTTAAATCTACGAGATGCTAGACCAGTGGTTTGCAAAGTGGCCCTCAGGGCCCCCTAGATCAGGGGTGTCAAACTCTGTGGTCCAGAAAATGCCTGTTTTAATTTCATTTTAATGAACATTTTGCTATGACCCAAACTGGCCACTGTTTATTCAAAATATGCCAAAACTGCAACAGCAAAATAAAGGCACTTGTAGTTATTAAAATATTACATAAATACTTTAAGTATTAGAAAAAAACATTATATAGGCTTAAACCTCTTTAAATGTCCCCAGCTGGTAGGTTTTTAAAACCTGCCTTTTTGCTTGAACTAGACACCTGGCATCTTTTCATTTGGAGGAGGTCATATTATGTTGCAGTGCATGCTGGGGATTGTAGTTCAGTGCATTGTGAAATGGGCTAACATTATTAGAAAATTAAATACATTTTCGTGGGCCAGATAGGATTGTACCACGGGCCTGACATGGCCTGCTGGCCTTGTGTTTGACACATGGGCCCTAGATGTTCCATTTTTGTTTTTATATGTATCTCTGAGTTGGGAGTTCAGCATGAGGCCTGGTTGAGAACCACTGTGTCAGACCTCAGCTGCTAAGTCTCTTTACGAGATATAGTTGATTTTTTACTAAAACAAAATCGGCTTTTATGATTAACATTCTGCAGAAACAAAAATGATAATTCAGTATTTGATTCATTCTGAAGTTTGGCATTACTGCAAGACTGTACTGTACATCTAGGAGTCTTGGAGATTTTTTTACTGAATATGGATATGGGCTGAAATTGTACCCATGCACATATACAAATGTTCATTAACCTCACATTTTATCAGAGGTCTAGCAAAATGTATTTTGGAAATTTGTCAGCAGTCCATTTATTCATTGGACAAGTATTTTGTCATTGTCAAATGGAAACAAAGATGTAGTTCCAGAACAACTCTTTGGAAAGTAATAACACAATCATTCAGGAATGTTTTGATCATCTCAGCTCCAAGAGTTGTAAAATATATAGAAAAGTCAGCAGTTTATGTACAAGCAAAAACAAATGTGAGACTTGTCAAAATTATGTTTTCTTTGGGCAGTAATGATTTGAAACAGGTAAAAATGTGTGGGAATTTCTCAGCAAATCAACTGAACCTGCATCCGCTGCTGCAGAAGAGACACCCCATGCCTTAATGTAAAATATACTTATGTGACAGTAAAGGGTTCTTGTCACTCTGTACTGTATGTGTTTGTACTGAAACATGGAGAAACCTTTGTAAGTACCAAACATGTTGTACACTGTGTATGTAAACATTATATACAGGAAGTGTTCATGCTATACGTGTGTGACATAGTGTGTGTTTTGATTGCTTTTATCAGAATATTTTGCTTACTTTTTTGTTCTTAATTGGTGTTATCAGAAAAGCACTTTAGAATTAGTGAAAATTGTCCATGTCACCTGAATGTACCATTACTAATTGCCTTTCAGACCTTAGAAATTAGCAGATATGCTACTTCATACACCCCCATGGCAGCCCACGGCCCATCAAATCAGTGCAGGGAATTCCACTTCCAATTTGTGTTTTATTAACTCTATTTCATTGAAAAAGCTATTTAACACTCCATAGATGCTGAACGTAGAGGCAAGTGGGTAATGGGGACGTCCAATTAGGTGCATGCTGTAGACTTCTTGAGTCATGCTCCTGGTTGATTATGGATATTGCATCTAATGCTGCTTTAGTTTTTTAATACAACTAATAAGTAAAGATTCTAGTAGACACTTGAGCACTATGCAGCATAATATAGGTAGGCTACTGTATAATGGGCCCTCCAAAGCAACCATGCACTTCAATGCAGTTCTAAACCCTCAAGCACGCTCTGACTATGTTTTGTATTACATTAGGACTACAAAAAAAAAAAAATCGGGTGTTAAAAGAACTAAATATGGAAGAATGAACGAAACAATGAAACGTGGGCTGACCTCTCAGAAACCTTTGGAGCCCTTTCATGCGTTTTTGGTGCTAAAGTACCACCGCTGCAAAGAAGCACAAAACCAAAGGGAGAATTAGCACCGCCAAGAGATGTACTTTTGCTGCACAATCACAACTACACAGTCGATCTATCAAGGAGTCCTTGAAATCAAACGGTTGAATACAAAACTTGAATGTTTTCTCAGTATTACAAACCTAACGCTGACATTTTTTGTTGGGGGGGGGAGAAAAAAAAAGTTTGTACCATCAGGAAATGGAAATCTGAAATTGTAGCATGTGTTCTTGAAATGTGTAAATAGTGTTTATTTAATAAATCTGAATTAGCAGACAGCAATGTGTTTTAAGTTTTCCTTAGCTCCTTACAGGTTATGTTACATAATTGACTACTGATCACAGAGATAAACAATAGATAAATATTTATAGTGTTTATAGAGAAAATGTTCTGTCTTACTGGTTTACATACTACTTTGTCAGTTTGGTTTAAACTTATGTTTTTTGAGCACATACAGCACATCACTGCTTACCAATTTTTCCCAGATGCTATTAAATGTCATAACTGAAATATATTGCTTTAGATATTCTACATTCTTTTCTTGATGCTGTAATAGCGTGTAGATGAATGCTTCTCAATCCCAGTCCTAGAAACCCTGTGCATTGTACATTGTTTGTTTGTCCCAGCACTAATGCGCCTGACCCAGCTGATAAAAGGAGTTGATAACATGCTAACAATGCCAAAGAGGAGAAAACACAAAAATGTACAGTGCGTTAGGTGCCTAAGACTAAAATTAAGAGTCACCCCTCTGGACTAAGGCTTACATACTTTAGACATGCAGTCAATACATTGTGGCACATGACTTTTATCATTCAGGTTGCAGCACAAAATCTGCCTATATGGTCATTTTTTCACCAGTGGCTATCAGCGCATATTCTCGATATCCATATACTGACTCCAGTAGACAACTACGAATATAATGAGAAATTTATATATTTTAGTTAAAGCTACACTATGTCAGATTTGGGCATTTGGAGACTGATTTATAAATGATTACTTCAGGCCTTACGTGGTGCACACACCATATTTTAGCATGTTTTTCCCCCTCCTGACTCACTAATGCTTTAACACTAGGAAAAACTTTTTGAAATACACCAGTATACAGCAAAAGTCTTCCTCCAGAACATTTCATACAAGTGCCACAAAGTAGAAATGGGCCTTTGTGAAATCACTCCAGTTGTCTCAGAGAGAAACTGTTTATTTATTTTTATGTTATTTTATTTTATTTTATTTTTTTTTCTTTTAGCTGCAGCTTTATTCCACCACAGCAGAGCAGGACACACCATCAGGTCTAACAAATTCAAAACGTGTATCCGCTAATTGAAAGCAAGGTCTTTCACCTGGCAGCAAAGCTTTAATCAAAATACCAGAGCAATAGCTGGGTTCTAACTTCTACCATTGCACCATTGAGTCCAAACTCACACAAGGCCAATAGTTTGGTGCTCAAGCTGCACATCTTCCAACTTTGAAAAAAAATTACAGCACACGTTTCACTAGGAGAGCTACTAACATGTTCAAAGACCCAACCCACCAACCTGGCAACAGCATTTTCACTCTCCTGCCTTCCAGGAAACTTCCAGTTACTGAACTCTGTATGCATGCACCGCCAGACTGAGGAACAGCTTCTTCCCCAGAGCTGTCATGATCCAACACTGCATTGCAGCGCTCACACCCCCCCCACCCCCCGCACCCACTCCTCACACCACATCTGCATAAAGTAACTCAATGACTTACTACCCCTGTGTGCCAGTAAGAGCACTGCTTCATTTTCTGTATGAACTAAAGCTTCAATGCAATATAATGTGTATTAGAAGTGCAATTTGTTACCTGCAATTCAATAGGACTATGCACTACTGTGTTTTAATATTGTGTATATTATAATGCATGCAATATTAAAAATTAAATACTGATAAGACTGTACACTACATTTATAAGAACACTTTTTTTTGTTCTTGTGCAACAACCTGTGCACTGTTATATTACTTTGAATACTACTGTGAATGATACTACGTAAGACTGTACATGATATTTCATCACGCATTTAGCAATTTACCCTGGGGAGCTACCATATAACCCACTGTGCATACTGCTAAATCAATACCACTGTTAAGATTTTTTTATATTTTGCAATGTTATATTTGCTATTTATTTATTAGGAGTAACACATTCAAATGAAATCTCATTGTAAATTGTTGCAGTGACATACAAGAAATCTTTAAAGGGCCCATATCATACATTTGTATTTTATTTTTCTACCTGAGGTTCACTTATAATATTTGTGTGGCCCAAAAATCATAATTCATGTTTTTTCAAATTTTCTGCCTCTCTTTATTCAGTAGAATTCAATAGGCTGTGAGACTGATATATATAAAGGTCTGAGTGGCTGCTCTGTATTGCGCCTCATTCAAAAATAAGCATTGGCTGAAACACTCCTTATAACTTCATTGTGAATGGGCAGGGCTAATCTGCTGAATGGTGAAGAATATATGTCTACTTTTTTGCGGCTTAGTTTCCATATATGGACTGTATGAACCTTACATTTTGAAACTTTAACAATGTTTACACACAACATTAAACTCTCATTTCAAGAAGTAAACGGGCCTTTTCAAACTATACTGCATATTGATGATGTTTCTGTTCTCACCCAACATAAAATGTAAAAACCTAAGTGGAAATGAGGAGAATAATGTAGCTTTTTTTATTGTTATTAAGCTCCAAGTTTCACTGGAGTTGTTCTTGTCTGCAAAATGTACTTAAAGGTTAAGCTCGCTGCTTCTAATGTGCCACACCTTTTGTAATCCTAGCTAAGCTTCAGGCTCAGCCAAGACAAACGGAGAGGACAAACATACTTCTGAAGGATCCCAATGCAAAATCACTGTGAATTGTAAATAATGCAAATTAGAAAACCTACCAGGGCTGAACCCACCACAGACTGTTAGGGGAGAGTTCAGTAGACACCACTGTGCCATTGGGCCTTGGCCGGTGATTAACACTTACTATGGCCAATCTAACGAGGCTACAGCAGCCCCAACCAACGAGAGTCCGGGGTGGGTGGTTTTAATGGCAGGCCTAGTTTCCCAAATTAACCTTGTCATTTGAGCTATTAGGCCTTTGAGTCACCTGTCACTCGACGGAGCAGCCTGGTATTTGAAGTTTGCTTCTTCCTCACGTTGAATTTCCAGGTAAACCTCCTTAAAGAGCATAAAAATGCGACATTTCAAGCAGTTCTCAGCGTTAGTTGACATTAACTTGTATGTGCGTCAGTTATCACTTGTCAGACGTTTGCTAAGAGTGAGGCTAGTCAAGCTGCTGAATTATACCGTCAGAAAGTTATTTAAAACGCCAATTTTGTTAAATAAGTTAGAATTTGCGGGAAAAAATGAAGACATACCTGAATGGACTCCACAACACAGCTTAGCACAACTTATATATTTATTATTTTCGCTGCTTCTTTCCTGAAGGCCGTTGGGATGATTTTCGCGGGCTTTTGTCTGTTGGTGGTCGCGAGCGTCGCCCTCACCGGGCAAACGGCTCACTCGGATGGACTGAGTGCAGAAGATGAGGCGTTCTGCAGGTGAATTCAGACTCAAATAAACACTCAACAGATAATGAAAAGAGAGAAATAACCTTCTTACCGAATCCTTAAAGGTTTGGTGTCACACCCTGGGATAGGTTAATAAACAGAATTGAGGTTCACTCAGATATATTTCGTCCTAAATTGTGGTAAGCTAGCACAGGCTAGTCCTGATTTCCAGACTGGACCACACAGCTTTCTGCTGAATTACTCTTGGTATGAAGTTGGATTTTGGTATTACAGCCCTTGACAAATAGTATAAAAATGTCAATAACCATTTTTTTCAAGCAAATCAGTCTGGTACACTGTAAACCATGACAAGTTCAGTTTACTCGAACTTTTAGAGGTAACTCGTTGCCTCAAATGAATTGTTTTGAGACTCTGTGTTTCAAGTCGTCTGAAATCATACATGGATTGAATACACTCAAACTTATAAGTTTAAAAGAGTGTAAGTGTACATCAACAGTATAGTCTGTGTGCAGAAACTTAAGCTTTTAAGTTAAAGTAACTCCTACGTCATTTAATTTACTAACTTTCACATCATTATAATGACTAGAGTGATACAAGCTGAGATGTACGAAAAACTCTTTGAGTAAGAGCTTTCAAAGTTACATACGTTGACTTGGCAGCAATTAAAGTTTTTGTTACAACCAAACTGACTGCTAAGCAGAGACACTGAACACACTCATGGTTAGGCTACCTAAAACATATAAATTGCATCCAATCCTATACTTAACCTAAATATAACATCTAAATGTGTTTTTTTATTTGAAAACAACATCTGAAGGAAAAACAAAAGCTAATAAACTGAAATCGGCTGGGAATTCTGGATGACTCCGCCCTGCACTTTCTCATTACTTGTCAGTGAGTTCTTCTCACAAAAATAAGTACCCTTGAGTTACGACAGTACAAACAACCTGCCTGGATTGAGCAATGACAACTAATTGCTAGAAAAGTAAATATAGTAAATATAACATGATTATTTAAGTACAAATAACGGCAAGGCTTTCAATGTATTAGTAGAAACTTGACCAATAAAAGTCTGCACTTTTGCATTTCTTTTGTATGCATATCGTCGCTGTCCAAAGAAAAACATGTATCTCCAAACTAGTAACTTTACAGGAGATTGTTCTTTACTTTCAATGTAAGTTAGTGGAAAGAGATTTTGTTCTAAGCAATGTTGGATCATTTCTGTTGGTCCAATCTTCTTGACATTTTCACACAATGTAAAGGACAGCTTCTGAGCTCAAACGATGCAGAAAAGTAAAAATTGCAAAAAATGGAGATACATGTTTTTCATCGGACAGCGACGATATGTTCTCTGAGCAAAAATCTGAAGAAATTGTTCAAATCGATCAAACCATGTGAATGAAAGGTGGGTTTTTTTCTTATATGTAATAGCTTATAACTGTCTTACTTAATTTAGTCGTTTGGTCACTACTGATTTGGGACTAGTGATTTCTCACAAAACAGGCAATCCAAATATGATTGCAAATAAATGTGTGAAAATGGCATAAAATATTGTGTAGGTACCGTAGAATGTTAGTACAAGGTAAAGCCATACAGATTGAATTCCCTTCGAATCAGAACAGGTTCTGGGGTATTTGTCTTTGTCATACTAAACATAGTTGTCGGACATCAATGAGTTAAACCACAGCCACTGGTATAATCCTGAACATCAGCTATGTTGCATTACGAGATATGTGCTAGAGAATTCTGTGGCTAGGATGACTGAAAGCCTTCACAGACGTCTCTCAAATACCCACACAAATCTGCCAGCAAGGGGGCGAGGTTAGCATTTCAAGCTTGTAGGCTGCCCAGTTCCACCTCGTATCTTGTTGAATGTGTAGGATTCCCTCAAAGTACTGAGTCATGGATGCAAAGCAGCTTAACTGGCATTTCCCACTCAGAAAACCCACTCAATGCACTGACCATCTCCAATGCTCAATAGCTTAACTTTCCAATAAGCAGACTCTACGGGACTATGCTTCTGCTACTCCTGGCATATTTGGTGTTATAGCCTTGCATATAAAAATGACAGTCACCAAGTGCTTTCAAATGTGTCGCGTCAGAGTCGGTCTAGTCAGAGGTGTACAGTTTGCCAGAAGTGTTTGAAGACAGACGATAAGCATTATAGCAATGATGATACTACTAAGTGATGTTTCTATATTTTAGAGGAGGATTAGAGTTAAGTTATCCAGATCTGGACATAAAAGCCTGCACGGTCGTCCCTCAAGAGGTCAGAGAGAGGATCAGCAAGGACTGGGGACCTCCAAAGGTGCAGCTGGCCACTGCTGAGAAGGTAAGAAAAGTTAGCTCCAGGTTGTCTGAGGGATGTGGATTTTATGTGTGCCTGATTAGTCTTTGTTTTTGACATGTCTGAAACTTCAAAACTACATTCAATTTTATAACATATAGTAAGAAATAGGCAGCTAACATAAAAAATAAATAAAGTAGAAAGTGTTGACATGGCACACCCCATTGAAACTACCCAGCATTGTTCTTTTAAAGAATTTGCTTAACTGAACATGCTAATGTTGCTAACAATGAATAGAAGCTATTAGCACCAAGTTAACGTATGTCATTGCCATAATGCTAACTGGTGGCTATGCGATTTCATTCACTGTTAGCAACAGTACCATTTTTGTCTCTTTAAAGCATCTTTAAAGCCTGAAAGCTATCAGTGTGTTTGAGGTTGTTGTCCTTTTGCATGTAGGAATTTATAAATATGATTACATTTCCGTGAAATTGAATAATAGCTTGCTTGACCTGTTTACTTTTTATAAACCATCACTTGTCAAGCCGTTTTTCTGTAGATCTATTGTCCTAGCAGACGGTGTTATATCATGATGTGTCCAGAAGGTGGCACAAGTACTCCATTATACTTAGGCAAATAAACCTCGCACATCTATAGAGACTTAAATCCTTCAGCAGAAACTCAACAGTCTCAGAGTTTCTGGTCTGTTCAGTGTCACATAAAGGCAGGTTATACACAATCCAGGCCTGCACTGTAATTTTAATGTTTCAAAATGTTATAATTTTTATGAATCATAATGCTAATTAGAATTATCTTGGATTTTTTTGAGCATCCCTTCCAAACTTTACTAGTATTTAGGCACATTTGACTGATGTTTTGCTGTGCCACTGAATTTATGGTGTCCACAGAATCTATTTGAAATTCAGGTTTGACCCTCATATTAGCATTTAATGAATGTGAAGCAAGTGTGGAAAGTTCTAATTCCCCTGATACTGATTTTGGACACATTTTGGTGATCGTTTTAGGACAGCCTCAGCCTCAAACTAATAAAGTGCCATCCTTGATGAACATTTAACAACTTTGTAAAGCTAAACAGCCAGAGGAGGGTTTTTTGGAGTACTTTGGATCATTATGTTATTAATAATTGGGTTCAATATATGAATCGTATTCATTTCTCAGAATTCAAAGTGGGTACAATGCTTTCATTTCTCTAGCTGTTGGTCATCAGATGTGATGCTGTTGAGCACAAACGTGAAGCCTTTACTTAACTCCATAGCGCAGCAATGCAGAATGTAGTGCAGTGAATTTTAAAGTAAATAGTACATAGATTTTTTCTAAAGGCATTTGAGTTTAAAGTCCTGTGGCACCATATACTTGTGAATTTATTAAAAAAAAATAACTAGGATAACACTGCCCGGTGATCCAATTAGCTGCTATACCACAAAGCGCAATTCTAAGGAGAAAAAAATTAATTCAAAGAATGTCGTCACCTTGTGTCAGAATGACAAAAGCTTATTTTTTCTCCTGTGTGCTTAAAGAGCTTAGGTTCATCTATCTGTAGAACTCCTCGTGGTTAAGTTAATAGAAGTATAACTATATGGAAACAAATATATTCATTAGGGATGCACTGATATGAGAATTGTGCGCCGATGCCGGTATTCAATATTTTTCTTTACATATTTTCTGATGCTGATTCACAAACCCGGATTATAGCAGACGTTTTAGCACACTAGCCCATCAACGCCTAAATGTTCTGCTCTTCTGGAGTACAAGAAATGCATCATTAAATATTGTTTTGAAAATATCAGTCAAATGTAAACATATTTTTTAAAGCAAATACCGATACCAATATGATTCGGATATCGTTACGCATCCCTACTATTCACAGTGTGATACACTTTGAGTGATAAAAGCCTGTAAGTGTGCTTATGTTATTGCTGATTTGAGAAAGCCGATGAAACCTCTCAAACTATTAAAAACAACAAAATCCAAAACGGTACAATTTAATGGATCAGTCAAACAAGCAAGGTTTAACATTAGTCAGGCACCTCAGATGAATGGAGGAGGAAGTACTGCTGCTATCACTATGACATGCTGACAGACATCATAAATCAGATGAATTGCTAATGATAGTTACTTTGCTCCTGTTAGATCAGTCCAGTTTAGTCTGAGACTCAGCTATAAGGGCCTGTCTTGGTAGAATCATTGTAGTAAACTAAAAATAAAACAGAATCAACCCTAGTGGAGCACAGCAGCAAAATACAGTATCTATAAATTGAAAACCAAAATTGAAAGCCACTTCAGTTTTAGGAGCTAGTTTATAAATTCCGTAGCTAAGCAGTCTGGCTTGAAGGTGATCTATCGCCCTAATGTCTCCCAAACCCCAATTGATGTATGGTCGTATTATCTGTTATGCTGTCCTACATGATTCTCTTTTATTGCTGGACTTGGTGTCAGACAGCAAAACGGATTACATGTGAGATTAAATCAATACCAACTTTATTTACTGGGCTTTGAAACGTAATTCCCCCGTTTTCCTGCTTCTGTGTATCTGACTCTTATGAAAACATACGGTAGCTGGAGGTCCGCTGTGAGAATGCGAGTGAGCCTTGGAAAGTGTATGTGCCAGTCGTTGGTCTGCGGTGGGTCTCTTCCCTTTTCTTTTTTTTCCCCTGTTGTTCCTTGTCTTTTTCACTCCTCCGCCCTCCCGACCCTTCCAATTGGCACTTGATCACTACGGAAACGAGAGGCCAAGTGGCAGTGCAGCGGTCACTGGCTGTCGCTTTGCCCCTGCGGTGACACCCACCTCATTACCCCGCTGAAAGCATGCTGGGTAATTGAAACAGAGCAGAATGGGCAGTGGTCCAGCATGTCCGCCTCTCAATGGGCTTTCATTACCCAAAACAAAAGCAAAGGGCCATGCTAAACAACAGATTTCCCTCCCAGCCCTTGAAGTAATGACTGAACCCTCCACATGACATGAACTTGGTTTTCCACTTTTCCACTCGGAGTGCTCATATGCTATTGCAGTGCGTTCGGAAGTCATAATAGTGCCATCAAAGTAATGAGTTGCACTGTACATTTTATATCCTTCCCCATTACTCTATATTGGCTCTAATTTGTATATTTTATGATGGTAACAGGATGAAATTACATTAATTTCGTTGATGTCTTCACAAGCTTTACGAGCCCACACATGCTAAAATCTGGCATCTTAGTCATTGCATACATTCTTTGCCCATTATGGCATTAATGTGTTGACTACATGAGGTACTACCATTTCCCATACAGTTTTTTTTCAGCTGTGTTTTGGCAGAGTTCTGTAGAGCTGTATTTTGGGAGGGGTAGGGATAGAAGGATGGATGCAAGGGTGTAGTCAGAGGAGAGTTGTTCAAAGTCCATAGTCTTTTCTATTCTTGTCTTACTGTTGTCTTAACAAGGTAATCGGGTGGAATTCAAACTTATTGTGAGGTTAAATTGTGGTTAGAAAGTTTGAGGAATGCAAAACTAACTACAGTGACAGGAGTAACAGCAGTAGCCCCTTGGTGGACAGTTTTCTTTTGCGTTTTAGGAATTATCCAATTAAACAGTTTTAACAATAATCTAGATAGACATAAACTTAGAAACCACCCCTGTAGAAACAGCTCAACAGGTTTTATCATTGTGGTAAGTGTCACAGCAGTATATGACTGGGCTTTCACACCATCAGCAAATAGCTGACTGATTCTCACACTTCTAATAAATGAAATGCAAATGTGTTCGATGACGAAACAAACGTTTCGAGTTTCTGGAAAAAAGAGGTCTGGTTGTAAGATGCAGTTCACACTCAATGGAAAATTAGGGGTATTGGACATTTGGAGAGGTGGATTTACTACTAGAATCTCAAATGAGTTACAGTGGCCTCAGAAAGCATTTGAACGTTTGTGATATACTTAAAAATGTGTTGAGGTTCATTGTGTTAGGAAACAAAATGTCGAACCAAGTGGCATTTATTTTAAATGAACCACTCCATGACTGTAATTTTCTCGTTGATAAAGTATTCTTTCAAATGGGGCTGGTTTGTTTCAGATTGTTATCATTTGAGCAGTTTCTTTGTAGACCTCTGCAGGTTTTGCATCCAGAATGCCTTTGTACACTGCTGAGTTAATGATCACGTTACCGACGTTCACCAACACCATCATAAGGAAAACAGCCCCAGACCTGGACCTTTTGCTTTTCTGGGCTTTACAGTACCCTTAGTGCAGTCTGGTAGGAATTCTCCCCCCTGCTTTGTCCACACAAGAAGTCTGCTATCAATTTGATGTTGTGCTGAAAGTATTTTTCTCTTAAACAGTTATCAGGTCGTTAAGCATTTTGTGAAGTAACCTATAGAACTTGATGAAAGTTTACAAGTGGTTAAATGGTTAAAGTTGGTGCTTCACACAGTAATTAATGGTTTCGTGGTTAGAGTATGTTTGCTAATTATTTACTTATTATTTACTTATGGAAAGGTTCTAGCTAAGAGTAAACTTAACAGAAAAAGTGTTCTGACTGTACTTTTATTTGCCAAAAAGATTTCAGTAATTAGTTTGTCTTTCAAATACAGATACTGAAATGCATTTCCAGCCCACTCCAGAGTAAATAATAATAAGATACATCTCTGAATTAACAAGCCATTTTAGTTGAGTAAAGTAGGTTTATAAAGTCAGAATTCTACAATTTTAGAAATACAACTTTTAATAAGAGTTGGTAAATATGTGGATATTTTTTGGACTTTTATATTTTCTGAGCTGTGTTGGGATGCCGTCATAAACAATTGGTCGTTGTTTCTCAGACACAGGCTTGTTTCAGTCCAAATGTCTTACATATTTATTACATGTCAAACAAGTGAAACGTTATTATTTGACAACATCATATTTTTCATTCACTTTTCATTTCTCTGTTTTCTTTATTTAAATAACTTAAGCATTTGGCATTTCATCACTTACCCTCTCCTTCTTAGCATCTAGCCAGTAGCCACTGATCCATATCGTCAGAGAAATGGTGCTAAACTGATCTGTAAATCCTTTCCATCGGGTAGGGTGTGCTATTGCAGGTTTGCTTGAATGCAAGAAAAACAATAGTAAATTAAGTGTGTGGCGTTCTGAACAGCCTGGGTAATGCATTAAATCCTTGTTAAAATCTCTTGGTTTGTCTCTTGCAATGATACCACATGTTCTCAGTTTGGAGAACAGATAATTGGCAGCATACTGTGTACCAACACTTGTGGTGTTCCGCTTGTGCCATGTTTCAGATCCTCAAATATCTTTGACGCATGAAGATAATAAAAATGACTTTTGTCAGTTGGCTGTTTTTTTCACAATGAATGAGAAATTGTGACATTGCCTATGAAAGTATAGAATTGCTTCCTCTATGTTTTTTTTTAACAGTGTGACAGAAGCAACATATAAAACATTTCAATGCAGTCCCTTTCACTCTTTTTTTTAAACAATACAACATATGCAACATATGCAAAACATTTCAGTGCCATACCAGGCACTGTGGGCAGTTAGTTGGGGCTGGTTGAGTTCAGGCCACTCTGTCATATTTCTACAGGGGATGGGACCATTCAGCATTATCACTAGGGATGTGCACAGGTACACAAATACTTGGTCAACTGTTCAAGATACCAGAATTAGATTACTGAAATCACTCTTCAGGTACTTGTTCCGTTTTAACTCAGGAAGACGGAGGACATATACATACATACATACTTCATACTAACAATCCAGTAAAGCGCCACTTTTTAATGCTTTCAGAGGATTGTAAAATGCTATGGTTTTGCTCATATTTGTGAGGGGGGAACAAATGTGTATATATATATTTTGGATGCATCCATAGCATTTTTTTCAGGCTGAGTACGAGTGCATGTTTTTAGTACTTGCTTATACCGATACCATAATGAGTTAGCAGAAGTGGGCGATATGGCAGAATGTAATATCAAGATACTTCAAGTTTTTAATGACACACGATGTTTCACAATATTTTTTTGACATCTGACGAGTTGGAGGGCAGGGCGGTGGTGCAGTGGGTAGCGCTGTCACCTCACAGCAAGAAGGGCCTGGGTTCGGTTCTCTGGCTGGACGGCCAGGGTCCTTTTTTTGTGGAGTTTGCATGTTCTACCCATGTCTGTGTGAGTTTCCTCCCACACTCCAGAGACATGCAGTCAGGTGAATTGGACACGCTCGCCCCTAGGTATATGTGATTGTGTATGCCTGTGTGTCTGACCTGTCTGAGGTGTTTTCTGCCTTCCGCCTTATGACCGCTGGGGTAGGCTCCTGCACCCCCCCAACCCACGACCCCGGCAACCCAGAAGCATAAGCGGTATAGAAGATGTGTGTGCGTGTCACAAGTTGGAGTAGTCGTAATTGTGGCACATTTTAATACTATCCAGAACTACCAATCCGATTACTTACATTCAACATTTAACACACTGTGCTGCACTAAATCCAATTAAACAGGACAAATTTTGCTCTCTTTTTAATCAAACATACAGTTGGAAATGATTTTTAGTACTGACGGTATGCACAGTATACCCAGAAAAGCATATTGTCACATACTGTGATAAATGACATCACGATAATGATAAATCTTTTTTTTTAAATCTTTCTTATTGCCCAGCTGTAGTTGTTAGTATACATTAGTACAATGTATCTTAACAGTTAAAACATTAAAATATGGCTTATTTTAAATAAAGTGTTTTAGCCCGCTTCATTATATTAGTTACCTTGGATCAAGTAGCTGTAAAGAAGCGGGTTTTGTTCCACATCAGAAAACCAACTTTTGTTAGTTTCACCAACAATTTCTGTAGCACAGTGACAGCAGGAATCACATCTCGTTAAAGTGTTTCGATTGGCTGGTCGAACTTTTAGCTGAATGTTCTCTGCGTAATCATGATCATTGTGAGTGGGTTGCGAAGGACATGTTAAGGGTGGGAAAGAAAAGCAGATGTAGAACAGCCTGATTGATAACTAGGCAAACTACTCTACTTATGTTAGCTAGGTACAGAAACAGTGGAAATATATTTCTCTGACAAACTAACATGTTGTACATCGTCCATCAAGGAGAAAACACATTGTGTAAGATGATGAGTCCTCATCGGCATCCAATGTGTAACCAATTAGCTGTAGTTTTGGCACATCAGAAGAAGCAGCTTCAGTTACTCATTTTTAGGGCTGCAACAAACGACTAATTTAATAGTCGAATAATCTATTGATTACTGAAACGAATAATTTAATTCGATTATGAACCACTACCTCACCAAATAACTTCTGTGTAGCTTTTATCTTTTAAATTTGGCTTGAGGTTGTTTAGTGCATTTGCTAACTAACAATGCAGACAATATAGATGAACTTTCCTGCTAATACAAAAGATAAAAAAATAAAACTCCAATGTATTTTTCCTGCCAAAATTTATAACCAAGGATGTGCAAAGTAGTAGCAAGAAAATATAACAAAACTAAATATTTTTTTCCTTAATCAAGTAATAAAATAAATCTAAATTTAAATGTTAAGTTTAAACGGTGCGGTCTGTGCTCGGTGCATTCTGCTGTCTGTCTACGCTCTGCTGCAACTAAATTTTACAATCACAGGTCTTTATTGAAACAGAGGAAGGTCAGCACCTCTGTGTGTACCTGTGAGAGAATTGCTCTCCTCTGAGAGCAGATACTCCCTGCTGTAGAGAAGTTGCGCTCTGATGGAGCGGATGGGAAAGTGGCGAATGTTTGTGGCAAATTTTACTATAAACAGTTAAATGTGAACGGTTTTGTGAAAACGCTTCATTTCAACGGTAACCCTTTTTCCAGCTACCCTCTGTGTTCACGGAGAACTACCTCCTTAAACAGTTTGTGAGTGGAGCTAAATGTTCGCGGAAAACAGAGAACTGTTCGGAAACGCTCTCCTGTGTTTGCCGAATCTGACCGCACCGGTGGCCTCGATGTTAAGAAGGCGATGCAGTGTTTTAAAACTGTAAACGTTATCTGGAAAGTGAACAGGGTCGCTGTGAATAATAGTTACTTGCTTCTCTGCTCCAACTCCATTAACGATTTCAGAGAACCTGCATTTCGAAATACAAATGTTACAGTTCAGCTCACAACATGAAGTACAATGGCTCTTAACATTAGCATTAGCTAACTAGCAAGGGTGTGCTCCCATGCCAGCCAAGGACGGCTTTACAAATAGCATAACTGACATCTTTTTTTGGAAGCTTAGCTCCCACACTTTGGAGGATTTTGTTCTTGAGGCTGCCATCGCGCTGTTGTTAAGTCACCAGTAAGCGGTAATGTCAGAACGTTTCTAGTGAGCGACGCGTAGTGACGTCACCAACTAATCGACTACCAAATTAGTTGGCAGCTAATTTGGTCTTTGATTTTAGTCGACTAAGTCGAATAATTGTTGCACCCCTACTCATTTTAGATGAAAACTACCTATTTCTCTCAGCTTTATTGAATAATAAAATATGTTTTTTAACACCAGTGCTACCACCTAGAAGAGTAAGCCTTCAGTTCAAACCCTATGTTAATTTCAGTCGAAGTGCCTTTTCTTGGGCTTTTTTTCATGGTTTTTTCTTCCCTGCAGTTAACCAGATATTACATCAACTGTTTTATATTTACACACACACACATGTTGTCATTGGTTGATAAACTTGTTTTTTTTTACACCTTAGTGCCTTAGTGTCTTAGTGTTCAGGTCAGCAACACAGAGGAAAAATGCTTGGTTATTACTGCTATAACTGGTGCCACTGTCATCTTTTTTATTTCTTGCTTGTTTTTAGTTCTTTGACACAGTAATATGACTCATAGAGTTATATGTATTCCTTCACATTTTGTGACCAGCCTGTCCTCAGCATTGAACTGTGTTCTTCTCCATGGCCACAACTATGCATGTGTATAGAATTTTTTTAGATTTTGTTGTTTTTGTGTTGTACATTCCTTTGTGTGCATGAAAAGTGGCATGGAGCATAGCCATGGTATTTTCGCTGGGCCAGTGCATAGCTGGTCCAACAGTAAGCACTGCTTGATTTTCCCAAGACAACTAAAGCATGTCAGTGGATACTGTAATCTTCTGCCAACTAATATTTCCCATGGCCTCCACTCACATGCTTTTCTTGAGTGCAGCATTTTCATTTTCACTTCATACGTAGATTCCTTCAGTTCACAGTTTTTGTTTTAATGTATGTTGTATGATACACTATATGGACAAAAGTATTGGGATACCCCTTCTAATTGTTGAGTTCAGGTGTTTCAGCCACACTCGTTGCTAACAGGTGAATAAAAATAAGCACATAGTCTTGCACTCTCAAAAGACAAACACTGGCAGTAGAACAAGTGGTACTGATGAGCTCAGTGACTTTAAACATGGCACTGTCAAAGGATGCCACCTCTGCCACAAGTTAGTTTGTAAAATTTCTGTCCTCCTAGATCTGACCCTGTCAACTGTAAGTGCTATTATTGTGAAATGAACGCACCTCAACACAACAACTACTTAGCCACGAAGCGGTAGACCACGCAAACAGACTCAACAAATGGTAGGCACTGAGCGCTTCAGCACTCACTGGCCCCACTCTGTGAGTCAATCAATAAAGAGTTACAAATTCCCCTCTCAAAGCAACATCAGCAAAAGAACTGCACGTTAGGAGCTTCACAGCATGGCTTTCCATGGACGAGCAGCTACATACAAGTCTAAGATCAAAATGCACAGTGCAAAGCGTGGAGAGGAAGTGGTGTAAAGCACGCCACCACTGGACTCTGGAACAGTGACAACATATTTTATGAAGTGACGAATCACGCTTCTCTATCTGGCAGTCTGATGGACTAGTCTGGGTTTGGTGAATGCCAGGAGAACGCTATCTGCCACAGCGCATTGTGCCAAGTGTGAAGTTTGGTGGAGGAGGGATAATGATATGGGGTTGTTTTCCAGGGGTTGTTTTAGACCCCTTAGTTCCAGTGAAGGGAAATGTTAATGCTTGAGCAGGCCAGGACATTTTGGACAACTGTATGCTTCCAACTTTGTGGGAACAGTTTGGGGAAGAACCTTTTCCAGCATGACTGAGACCCGGTGCACAAAGCAAGGTCCATAAAGGCATGGCTAGGTGAGTTTGGTGTGGAAGAACCTGACTGACCCACACAGAGCCCTGACCTCAACCCCATCCAACACCTTTGGGATGAACTAGAACAGAAATTGTGAGCCAGGGCTTCTTGTCCAAGATTAGTGCCTGACCTCACAAATGCTCTTGTAGATGAATGGACAAAAATCCCCATAGATACACTCCAACATTTTGTAGAAGGCCCACCCAGAAGAGTGGCAGCTGTTATAGTTGCAGTGGGGAACCAACTCCATATTCATGCCTATGTATTTAGAATGAGATGTCATAAAAGCTCCTGTAGGTATAATGTGTAGGTGTCTCAATACTTTTCTCTTTATAGTGTTCAGTAAGTAATCTGCAGTGAAATTTTCATTGTGCAGCAAAGATTACAGTGGATCAAAACTTGCATTTGAACTGCTGTTGACTGGTTAAAAAGTGTTTTCATGCAGATACATAGATACAATGAATAATGAAACAAATATTTACTTCAACATTTACTTCAAGACAGTGAGCTGCAAGATAAATCGTATTTCATGATTATTCATGATTATCATTATCATGATTTCCTTGATAAACATATTGTTAGAGCAAAGATAACAGAACAGATCTAAGTACCTCTTACAGAACGCCAGAGACACAGCAAGAACAGACCTGGCGTGTCTGACGCCGCAATATTTAATAACTAAACAAAAAAAAAATGAAACAATAATATGTATTTGTTCTTGTGGGCCTATATAAAAACATATATTTATTTAGTTTTGGAGCCTTTATAGAAAAAGCTGTTAAAGTAATGCTGACCTGCTCTAAAATGCAGGGGCATGGCTGAAATATCAAAACACACATTTTCTGCACTTAAGGAAACTTTCTTGTGTTTTTATGTGGCAAACCTATTCAACATCACACCTGATTTCAGATACAGAGATTAAGCCTAATTGGCATTGCAGTTTAGACCAAGACTAGGCTTAATTCAGGTCCTTGAAACCAGCAAGTGGAGTTCATTTCACTGTAAACAGGAGCAACTGGTTATGCTGTGGGTTAAGTTACAGGGTTTCCAGCAGCTGCTGGCATTGAAGTCAGAGGCCTAAATGTTTATTTTAACTTGGACACAAATTTTGTAGATGACACACATTAGTTTATTTTGAAAGCATCCCTTTAACTTGACAGTATAAAGACGTCTTAGAACATCAGAGGTCTAAACTCTTTTTTCCTCCTTAATCTCTCATCCTTCCATAAGTTTTACTGGGTCGTATTCTAGAACATGACATTGCCTTTTACTGAAATCATGTTAAGTTTTGGGTGCTGCTCCCTCAGGGGATATAGAAAGTGTTCTTTTGGCTTATGAGACTCTGAAAAATCTCTGCAGTTCATGCAAGGACTTGCTGTTGTTTTATTTGGTGCTTAGGAGAGATGAGCATGAGGTTTTTAAACCATTACAGTGATTAGAACTGCCTGGATGTGATCTCCTGAGCAAGCTTACTGTGCTGGTAATAACTGCTTCCTCACTGTCTTTTCTCGCTCAAGCTCCTTTTCCTCTTCCTCTATGTCTCTCTCTCTTTCGCTCTCTCTCTCTCTGCGAATGATTTTGTACGCTCTGCTTAAACCTGTGTGGGGGCGTAGGGAGAGAGGATTTGAATGTGAGCCCCCCCGCCCCCCCAGTCTTCTCTTCTTTTCCGTTTTGGTGAATCTCTGCATTTCTTTTTTTTCTGCTCTGCCTGTGATGACGACAGGGGCGGCATCTTCATCGCTAAGCCTGGCAGTGCCCACGGCTGCTAGTCGTCTCTGTGCCGCGCTGCCCACTCACCCACGCTAGCCTTGGCACCAGCGTAGCAGTGTGCTATCTGCCATCCGAGGGTGGGGTTCCTTTCCGGAAGACCCTGCATGTCTTTCCCAGGGAAAACCCACACGTCCACCCATGCAGGATTCCTGAAGGGTCTTTTACTGTTGGGCCTCCTGAAACAACGGAGGAAGAAAGAGAGGGGGATTTGAGGTTGATCTTTTTTTAAAAATCTTTTTAAAAAATATATTTATTTTATTGTGGGCGGCTGTCCTCAACTGATCTGTCATTTGGTTGTGGTTAAAGGAGGGGTTGAAAAGGATAGAGATGATGTGTGATTTTTAAAATAAGGTAGAGAAAATTGCATGTATGTGATTGAAATGTGATTTTTCTTTTTCTGCTTCCTTACACCATTTGAGAACTGGAACTTCCTGTGAGAATATTTCATGAAGAATGGGCCAATAAGAATGGTTCATAAATACTTGAAATAATAATATTTTAAGTGTTTTAGTCGTTCTGTCTGTCGGAATGAATTTGCTTCTGTTTTGATCTGCATTTCATACTGTGCGCTAGGTGTGTGTCTTATATCTGTCAAAATACAAGCCTTTTAAATGTCACATTTTTTCTATGTAAGTGCCGCATAAACTCCATATAGATCTGGTCAAATCACATACTCCCACTTTCTATAAAATTCTAAACTATATTAAAAATATTTTGCTAAAATGTGATGATCTTGTTGGTGGAGTAGTTTCAGAGCAGCTCCTGTGCTGTGCTAATGGTGTATGGAGGCTGTCTAATACATTGGTAAAAACTTGTTATTGTGATTGTTGTTATAATAAACAGATCTGCTGTTTGTGATGAAGTTTTAAACCTGGTGGATAACTGTTAAAATAAAAAATAAAACAAGATAATAGCTGATATTTCTGCCTGAAGTTGTTACTGACAAAGCTAAGTCAGAGGCAGTATGGATTGGATGCTTGGCGGAACTTGGTTCACTATATATCACTATACTCACATATGAAATCATTCACCAAACATGCCTTCCTGCAACCTTTTAGCACAAACCTGAACTTTTTTATCGTCTAATTTAAAGTGCTCAAACGTGAATTTGGGGCCTTTTGCTGATGAAATTTAGTTTTGGCTGCAATTTTTTGGGGCTTACAAAAGCTTCTGAATACTAAATAGAGAACCAGATACATAACGTAACAACCGATTACTTGAGTGTTGCAATTATAGCGGTGAGCCCTAGAATAAAGTCTTGTTAAATCAGTTCACATTAAGTATAAAAGAAGGACCTAAAATTTTTAAAAAGTTACCATTCCAGGAATATATTAGGATGGGTTTATTTATTTATTTATTTATTTTAATTTATGAGGATTTATTACAAGAGTAAACATAAATAGTGCATGAAAATGCCTCAAGGCACTTTTTATTCAAGCAGCATGTGCTGTAGTTCAGTTTTTATGTATGGCCTATGGATAAATTAAGTTATATCATGTCTGACAGTAAATCTGCTATCAGTGGGGTGGGTGTTTCTTGTATGGAGGATTACAGGAGCTCATTTTGGAGAGTTTCCGAGATTTTGTCTTTCTTCAACTAATGTCCTTGTTTGTCATAATAACTATATAATGCTGACCCATGACCCCTTTTATACAGCCATCATTGCCCCCACCTTTCCTTGACACTGTCTATGAATCACACCATGGATTTGAAACTGCCAAGACTCGCTTTAACACTCGCTAGAGGCGCCCGATTGATTATGCATATTTGCTTGAATGGAAACAGGCAATAAGCCACATAATCCTGAGTTCCACACACACAGATGATTTACATGTTGTGTAAGGACTCAATGTTGCACAGCTTTTGAAGTGTAGAAGCTCCTCAAGCGTGAATGCTGAAGGTTCTGCTCAAGTTTATCTGTGGTTAAATGGACCCCTCAAGTGCGGTCAGCAGGGAAGCATGGACTGCACTGATGTTCCTTGCTCTAGCAACATTTGAACTTTGACCCCTATCATAGATTCCCTTTTTCTGTCTTGCCTTCCCTGTAGCTCTGACCTCTTCTATGTACTCGGTTTTGCCTGCCTCATTTGGCTCCCGCCCTTTTTCCTTAGTCCTTTCTTTTGCGTTCCTCAATGTTTTTTTGGGTTTTTTTGTCTCTTGGAGCAGTGACTTCTTATATTTCTGTTCCTGTAGAACACATTCATGTTTATCTTTTGGTTTGATATCCTTAATATTCGCTCTGAGAAACACCTGTGATGTTTGGCTGCCATGATTATAAAATTAAAAATTCAGTTATTTAATTAAAAAGGAATATTTTGAACCCTTTAAGGACTAAGCCTAGAATTGGCCACCTGGACATGTTTTTTAATTTTGTGTTTGTGTATTATATAATCTGATCCAGTGTAAACTCAGCTTATCCGTAATGGCAGTTAATAAACACAAAAAGGCAAAAAACAAAAACTGACGTTCATTTCTTTCACACTTAAATTGAAAAAACAACAAAACCATACAGTATGAACTTATATAGATACCTTGAAATCTCTATATATACAGGCCTGTGACCATCTTCCTCAGCACTGTCAGTAGGCATTTTTAGTTTGTGGTCTTACTTGTGATGTGTATGACTATCCAGAGCCACATCACACTCTTAACATTTCTCGACTGTCTCCAGACTCCTCATCCATGCAGTTGAAAAACATTTGTAGTGTTTCCACACCAATCTTGAAGAAAATCTTTTTTTTTTACAAAATCTTTCAGACGCTGGAAGCTACAAGTGCAATGCAACATGCTCCATCCATGTATTGAAATGTGATGTGGGAGGGTCTCAAAAGCTAAATTCCTACATTGATTGGATCTGCTGGATGGTGTATTTAATCCTTGATTGCCTGCTGAGCAATGACAAAACAAAACGAAAAAGTGTTGATAAAATGGCTAATGAATTTCAGTCTGTATACACTGATCTAGTGGACAGACAGTACAGATTACTGGCAAATTTCCAGAAGACTCTGCTTCTCTAGTTTAACATGGAAGCTTTTTATATCTAAAACTGTTGTAAGTTACTTAAGTTGAAACACAGCAAGTTCTGAACAGATTCATACTCGTCACTGCAATTCACTGGTCATGTTCATTTAATGTGCTCAAATATGAATGGGTAAGCGCAACATAAAGGAAATTCAAGTGGGGTATTAACTAAGTAGTGTAAGTCACTGATGTGAGTGTAAATAGGCTCATTTGTTGAGTACTTTGATGTATGAGTACTGCTGTCATGAATTACCATACTTATGTGCCCATTAATAAAACCTACCCTACTTAAATGCACATCCTTTCAAAAAACTCTCCTGTGTCAGACTGTAGGGGCCCCAATCTTGTACTTATCACAGATATTAGATTTGCATGATATATCAGCACTGGTGAATCTTATAATGATGATTAACAAACGATACTGTTCTGCCAGATAGTGTTTCTACCAGGTATTGAAGGAAACAGTATTCGCTTAATTTCAATATATACTTAATACATCAAACTCCAATGTCTAAAAATATTTCACTGGAACAGCACTTGGGCTATTTTTGTAAAAGACAGGAGGTCATTAGTTAGCGAAGTGGGAAGAAGGCCTGCACAAGAACAAAGCCAGATATTGCAGCAAGCTGCTAAGACTTAATTTGTCAATGAGTTCTCCATTCCTGCATCTGCTTTACTCTAAACTAGTAATGTGACTGTCATGTCAACTTTCTCAAAAAAGAAACATCACCGGTCATTTACATTCTCTTTCCTATGCACCATGGAGTGCACGTTATTTCTGATGACTGTGTTTGAAAATTGTTTTAGTGTCATTGCATGTTGTTTAACTCGTGTATTTGCTATGGCAAATGCTGTCTGTCAAAACTGTAGCCATGTTTTGTTTTGCCAGAGGACTAGCAACTGAAGGGAAGATCCTAGGGTTCTAAAGCATTGTAGCTGGTCGAACTGAGTATTGGGAGTCTTTTTTCCCCCTAATTTTGAGCGACTCATCAACTACAGTATCATTAAAAGATTCAGAGAATCTGGAGAAATCTCGTTATGCAAGAGACAAGGCCAAAAACCAGTATTTACAGGCATGATTCTGTAGTGGAAATCACTGCATGTGCTCAGGAACACTTCTGAAAAACACCGTCTATGAAAACAGCTCATCGCTGCATCCACAAATGCAAGTTAAAATTCTAAAACGCAAAGAAGAAGCTGTACATGAATAGGACCTAGAAAGACCGCCGCGTTCTCTGGGCCCAAGCTCATTTAAATGGACTGAAGTGAAGTGGAAAAGTGTCCTGTGGTCTGACGAATCAACATTTGAAATTATTTTTGGAAATCATGGACACTGTGTTCTCTGGGCTAAAGACCACTCAGCTTAGTATCAGTGCACAGTTCAAAAGTCAGTATTCATGATGGTATAGGAGTGCATTAGTGCACATGGCATGGGTGATGTGCACATCTGTGAAGGCACCATTAATGCTGAATGATATATACATGTTTTGGCAACATATGCTGCCATCCAGACAACGTCTTTTTCAGGGAAGGCCTTGTTTATTTCAGCAAGACAATGTAAAACCACATTCTGCGTGTATTACAACAGCATTTCACCCTATTAAAACAGTCCGGGTGCTGAGCTGACCAGCCTGCAGTCCAGACCTGTCACCACTGAAAACATTTGGCGCATTATGAAATTAAAAATACAACAAAGGAGAGCCTAAACTGTTGAGCAGCTGAAATTCTATATCAAATAAGAATGGGAAAACATTTCACTTTCAAAACTACAGCAGTTGATCTCCTCAGTTCCCAAACGCTTACAGAGTGTTGTTAAAAGAAGAGGTGATGAAACACAGTGGTAGACATGCCCCGTCCCAACTTTTTGGGAACGTGTTGTTGGCATTAAATTCAAAATGGGAATATATTTTTCAACAAACAATAAAATTTCTCATTTCAACATTTGATATGTTGTCTTCGTAGTATTATGGTTTACATGATTTGTGTATCATTGCATTCTTTTTTTATTTACATTCTGCAGAGCATCCCAACTTTTGTGGAATTAGGGTTGTACCACATTTAATTGACTAATTAAATAAATTAAATACATGGATTTGTGGAAGGTAGACCTGTTGAATGAGTTGAGTGTTTGGGCATGGCTGAACTAGAATGTAGCTTTAAGAAAAAATACGTAATAGAAAAAGGCCACAAAACTATTGTGGTTAATTATTTATGATAGTTGCATATTTATTTACTTGTACTGTAATTTTGTATTCCTCAAGGAAACTGCACACAAGTGCACTCTTGGCTCAGTTTAATTACTGCTTCCCATTTTTTACTGTTTTGCCAGGAGGAAGACATTTCATGGAAAACAGGAAATTAATGCAGGCAAACTTAAGCTGTTATGAAATTTTATCATAGTGAAAGCATGCATTGTGAATTTTGTGAAAGGTGTGCATAATAGCTTTAAAACTGAATTCAGTGGTACAACATGATCTTATTTATCTGGATATTCCAACCACATTTCTTTAAATTCACCTTAATTTATTTTATTTTATTTGGAAACAATGAATGAATTAGAACTGAAAATAAACATGCTCAAAATATGTAATATACTTTCTTCAGGTTAGGATCTGGTTTGTATCTTTGGTATTAACTGTATTACAACAATATTCATTAGAGTTCCTTCTGAAGATCTGTTCAGGCAGGAATGTTTTGACATGTAGTGCACAAATGAGAGAAAAATGAGAATGGAAGAATGAGAAAATACTGAATTACCTATACTTACGCTCAATAATCTTTGGTAAGCTTTATCAACAACAGCATAAACCTCATCAAAGTAGAGACTGTACTTCGTGTCTTCATGCACATTGAGATTGGGGGATATTTTGAAGTTCAGAGAGGCAATAATCAATTCGCTCAGGAATATGCCTTTGCCACTGTGGATGTGAGGATAAACATACAGAAATTAAATTTCTATTTATATGAAGCCTGGAAACTGTTGAGCATTTGCTGGAGAATTGCTTCAGCACAGAGCATCGGGAGCCAGGCTCAAGCAGCCTAAGTAATTAACACTTGCGTTAACTGGAGATGATGGATCATATCTGGCAGAACTGTTGCTGAAATGAGGACAAAATGTCACTCGGCTTCAAGCTGTTTAGGGGGATCTGCCCAATCCCGTTTCAAAGAGTTTTCTTGTCTGTATAGGCAAGTGTGACTTAAACGTGCTGCTGTCTCTAACGTGAATAGGGTGCTGATATTAGAGTGTGCTGATGTTCCAAATTTTTGTCTGACAGGATGCCTCTGTTGTCTGGAGACTGACATTTTTTTCTGTGACACTTATATGCTTTGCGTATCTCAGAGTCGCAGAGTTTAGGGCAAATTTAACATGAAAATACCCTCCTTGTTTTATAGTAAAAAAGAAATTTAAACATTAGTCACTACAGATGAGTCACTTACCAAATTTGAAGATATACTGTGGTGTAAACCCAATAATCGTTCCATTTAAAGTTTTAATAATTTACATTTCCTTGTATGATTTATCCTCTTTTTAAAAACACAGCGGAAGTAAAATTCCTACTGCTGTAGACTCAACAGTAAACAGTAGTGGTATAGGTGATAATGTTTTTTTTTGTTATGAAGAAATACAAGTGTCAGTACTTAAACAACACTGACCAACTGTATGCTTCATTTAAAAGAGAGCCTAATTGATCCTATTTAACTGGATTTATTCAGTGCAGTTTGTGAAACATTGAATAAATATCATTGTATTCTGCCTTTGTTTTTTAGTATTTTTTTAAATTGTGGCACTGTGGGTTCTTTTTTGTCTGTTGCAACTTATCAACTTCAGAAAAACTATATATCATGATACTTATCATGTATTGTGAAAATGTCTCAAATTATTGTGATGTTGATATTTGTGCCATATTGACCAACTCTAGTAGCAATACTTTAGTGCTACTGAAATCATTTTGGTCACTGATGTCATGATAGGAAATAGGAATTTTAAACAGTCATTATTTAAACAGCCAATACCGGTATGATTCTGATATCATTGTGCATCCCTAGTAGGAAGGTTTGGTCCACTCTAAATGCTTTTAGATGTTCAGCTTGTTTAACATTCAACAATGTTTCTATCAAACACAACTGAAATCTAAATTGAATGTAAAATATTCTTTTAAGTTTAATCCTTTTCCCTAAACCTAACCTTAAAGTTAACTTCCCTAAACCTAATCTTACACCTAACCCTGACACAGTTGACACTCAACTTTTAGCAGATTTCAGCAGATAGTTTGTTGACAGTTTGAGCATCTTTTGATGTGTAGATGACGATCAAAATAAGATGTGACTGAAAACTTTTTCTTGTTTTGGCTGTGAAGAGTGAAGCCATTTGTCTTCATGATAGTGTTTTAGGTAGATGGGTGTTAGTCTGAGTCTATAATCTCTCTCCTCCTCCTGGTCCATCCGATTCACCTGGCTTTAAAATGAGCCCCGAGGCTTTTCTTCTTAGCTCCTTCAGCCTCTCTGGATCTCAGTGCTGTCCTCGTTTCCTTTGCTTTGGCAATGATATTGCTATTCTCCATAGCGAATAGAGTAAGGGGGGGGCAGTTGGATATGATCACAAAGAGATATTTGGCAGAGCAGTAGTTTTGTGGGTACAGTTTTTTGACAGGACAATATGTTTTAATTAGATATGTGTAATCATATTGCTAGAGCACGTTATTTATCTGCATCCAATTAGGATAGATTTCAATCAGTCAAATGGTGCTGAAGTCAAAGACTTTGCTGTGTTTTTCACATTACACTTTTTTGCTAATACTAAGAGGAAAAAGCCACGAATCTTGGCACAGCTGAGTTTAGAACCTTATTAACAATTTAAAAACTAGGGATGCATCCATACCGATACTGGTATCTGGCCCGATACCACGCTCATTTGCTCACACTCAACCTCTTAAATACTGATACTGACATTTGATACCACTTGCCATCATGTGACATAAGCTGAGTGTACACTGCTGCACTAATGAACAAACGACTCAAGCTGGCAGTTGTACACGATGGTCCATTAAAACGTACAGTGGGAGTGACCAAAGAGCAAAATTTCTAAAATCGCACAGTTTATGTCTGGCTTTGGAGCATATTCAACTACAACTCTAACTGATGTAGCATGGCTAGCTAATGCATTTCATTTAAATCAGATGAATTTTAATTATTTAACTGTTAAGGTACATCAAATGTATTTACACTAACAACTACTTAATTCTAAGCAGGTTACTTTGTATGATACTGGACTCAGTATTGGCAAATACTAAATGTACACATACCCATACTTGGTCTGAAAAAAATGGAATTGATGTGTCCCTGTTTAAAACGTTAAAATTTTTCTTAACCTTATTTTAACAATGCTATTTGCAACATTCACCCAACGGGAATCATTTGAAGATTGCAAAGTGAGACAACAGGTTGATTATAATTTGTAGGTTGTCGTTACCAAGTTACATGAACATTGAGATGGGGACGTACTGCTAAACTCATCAATTTCCTCTTAATGTGGTCGAGATATGCACATGGCGATGTTTCGTTTTGTAACTAACTGTGATTGATCTTGACTGGCTTTGTTCCTCAAAGAGAATGTGGTTCATGATAAGACTGAGCAGTCATCGTGTCCTTGTCATTCCTCTGATCCTGTGCTTTGGAAGCATCGGAAATGTTATGCAAATCATTTGTTAATCCCTTTACGTTATTTTGTTCCATTTCTCTCTTCCATTTTTCACACTTGCAGATTTCCACCATGGCATCTGTGCATCTTTGAGCGATGTTCCACCATTGCCTCACAGATTTCCAGAGAGTTTAAACCCTGTTTAAACAAACCATAAGCAGTTGGTGATGTAGGGCTTTATAGATTAGACTAATGGAGAGAACCATTCTCAAATATAGTTTACCTAATAGTTATTAAGAAATTATAAAATTAATTTAATGATGATAGTTTAACAATTAAACTCTACACATTTAAAAAGTAGACCGAAATTATAGGTGTATCCCATTTTCTTGAATATTTGAGTCCACAGGCTTGCTTGTGTAGCCACTTTGGAAGGAGAATGGCAAAAGTATTTCAGAGCTCATCATCTTTAAGACTACTTTAAGGAAGACAACCAAGCCTAATTTAGAAAGGGAGTGTGGAGATAGCAGATTGTGACCTATGTCTGCCGGTAGCTTTTTTGTTGTCCTAAGGGTTGGTGTTAAAAAAAAATAATAAGAAAGAAGTGGGATGGTCTTACATCCAAGAAGCTTAAAATGCAAAATCTCGAATAAGCCCAATTTCTCTCAGCCAATGGCGTAGCATTTCAGTGGGTTTTGTGTTGATCATCCTAAACTGACTCACGTATATCCACCCCTCCCTTCGCCAAAATAAAAACACTAGAGGTTTATGTGGCTTTTCAAAAAAATGTATCTAGACATTTATCCAGTTTAATCTTCTTAACATATTAAAGTCATTTGCATTACCCTGAAGTGACTGAGGTGCTTTAGTGTTTCTCTTCCCCCACAATACACAAGGACTTGGAACACCATGTGGACATTTTGTGTCTGCGAAAAGAAGACAAGTGGGCAGAAGTCAGCTCACTTCTCCATGCACAGCTTTTGCCATAGCCTGCTGATGTTTTTTTTTTTCTTCCTTCCTTTCTTTCTTTCTTTCTTTCTTACATTGTCTTTGAAACTGTGCTCCAACTGTTGCTGTACTGGTTTCTCGATAGTCTTTCTTTAGTGTTGCTTTGTGTAGAAAGTTCCTGTGGATGCTGGTAAAGTTAAATTGAAACACCTTGAAATTTTTTATTTAGTATGATTTTAGTGAGTTTTCATGGACCTCATTAATTAATGAATTTGGGATAAGATAATATTGGCCCAATCCCAATAATCAGTGCTTATGTGTCTTTGACTGCAGGGATCCATTTAGATTTATTTTTAGCACAAATTTGGATGATAAAACGTCCAAATGATTTGCTATGAAACTAAACATTATTTTTTCTTCGTAAGACAGAGACAATCAAAAGCATATCGACTCATCCAGAATTTGTCAATTTATTAATGCATCCTAATGCTAATATTAAACTAAAATTGATAGTATGAATTCAACCAGTCTTATTTTCTGTATTACTGGATATTCCTACTAAAATTGTTTAGTTTTTGTCTAGAAATCTTTAACAGAATGGTTAAATTTGGTTACATTTACTGTCTGTTCTTTAACGTGTACAGCCTTCACATTCAATTGACATGGATGGTTTTAACCTTTTCTATTGAACAGAGAGAGATGCCTAGTGATAAAATAGTAAGAGGCAGGAGAAATAAGGTTTTGAGCTCCTCAGGGCATGTCATGCAGATGGCAGAAATGACATTGTCAAACATAGAAACTGCTCAAAATGTCTACTGTTCTAATAAGTTATTTCAAGTTAATATCTGTAGCTGCAATAATTTATCATTCTTTTGTGCTGTGCTATGTGTGTGTGTTCCATTAGAATACATATTTTTATACCTTTTCCTCATTCTCTCACTTTTAGTGCACTTGGGACCTTCCTTTCATGGTTGTTTTAAAGAGGCACAAGTGAGATAAGTAATCTCAGCTTGTTTACTTTCGTTACTTTTTCTTGTTTCTTTTTTTATATTATTCTGAAACAAGACTGCACTGAAAACTATCTGAAATTACGTGAGTGCGATCAGGTGGCTTTGCCACCTGCTCCCTAAACCTGTGGAAAATCTTTCACATTTGGATACGGTATTTTCGAAACAGAAAATAAAAACTCAGTAGTATAAATGCACATTAGTGACACATTAGTATATAAATGATTACCTATTACATCAATCTAGAGACAGATTTCTGAGTATTATCATTAAAATTATCATTAAGTTAAACTTTATAAGGTAATAACGGAGTAATGTAAGTTAGCAGAACTGTTTCTGGTAAAACAGTCTGTTTGATGCATAAGTAAAATCACTTTTCGACAATTCACTTCATTTCCTTGTTATTCCATCTTGCTCACTTTTTAAAATGACTTATTTACAGTCTTTGCTCAGCAGCTTTGTCTCTAGATCCTTAAGTCTGAATACAAAATGTTGAAAATGTTTTATTTCTTACTGTTAGAGGTGTTGAATTATAAGATGATGTCATGTTGAAAAGAGTTATTGTATGCATTAAATTATTTCAGAATAGTCCACCACCTAAAAATGTCCAGCCAACAGTGGTAATGTGGTCAGTGACTACTGATGTAGGGCCAGAGAACAGCAGAACTGATAGCACATTCAAACACTGAAAAGACGTATATCATGCTTATATCTCACAGCAGTATCACAATTTTGACTTTTTTACTCAACCTGTTTGAATAAAATAGTTATTAATACAAGACATATTTGAGTTTGTGTCCACTGTTATGCACTAGATATTTTATTTTTCCTTCAAGTCTGTTGAGGTCTTAAGAAAGGTATTAAAAAGCACTGATTTTATTGATTTTAAAATTTGTGAAGCAACACTGCATACAAGGTTTATGTTATTCTCTTACAGATTGGCTTTTTTTCGTGGGGTAGTTCAGTAATCAATGGAGATTCTGAAAGCAGTCTCACAGTAACCACATGCTCTTTGTCTGTCACCTACTGTAAGCATCATATTTTGATATGTGACCATCAGACTGATGACTGACTGACTGACATACCCATCTTTTTGAATGGAAAATTTGATGAAGTTTGCATGTATGATAAGCCATTCATGTGACTTGTGTCTATTTGATGAGCTTTTAATTTTGGGAAGGGGTGATCTACTGCCTGTGGAGAGTTCGGAGGGAGAGTGCCACCATTCCATCCAAACACAGTACAGCAGAACCTCACGGCCATTATTTAGCCAATCCATAGATACAGTATTTAATTTTTATACACCAATCAGGACTAAGATGTCATTACTGAAAGGTGAAAAGAGAGCCACGCTTCATAAGCAGTAAAGTTGGTTTCATTTTCGCAAGGTTGAATTAATAGCTTTGGAACAGTGGGCAAAAAAGGTTGATATGTGAAAACTGTCATTATTTTAAACCAGCCAGCTTCTATATATTTGCCTCAAATTGATTTTATTTATATCTGCGGAATGTTGCTGAATGTAGCTTTGTGGCCGTCTACAAATTACATCGCCAATAATGATAGTCACGGTCGAAGAATGGCACGCCATTTTGGAGCCAGTAGAACAGACACAGAAGACAGAGAAAGTGACCTCTGTTTGTGATAGATGTGGGGTCTCAGAAGAAGATATCTGCCAAATTTTATACACATTACCCTTTTGGTATGGTAAGCAACAGATTTTAACAAATATCTTAAAATACCTTTTGAACTCTTACTGTATTTGCATTGCTGTTGAATGCAATGAACTAAATAATTCCGAAGCAGTTACCTCCAGATTTTAGTCTAATAATGCACCAGATTGCGCCAGAATTTGAATGTTAAAATCACTAATTTGATGCTGCCAGACCTCACTACAGGGGATTGTTTTCTGAACTTGTCACTGTTTTCACTGCTAATGAGTTTTTGTGTCTGATGATCTCCATCTCAGGTTGACACACACACTGAGTTACAGTTCTGTCCTTGCATTTTTGTCCACTTTAATTGTACATTTGCAAACTTGAATCAACATTTTTGCTACTTTTTAATGCGCCCCTTTTCAAAGTTTCCTTAAATTTTGGAACATGTTGAAAGTTTACCCTAAATGTGATCGCAGAAGCTTATTGGTATATGTTTTTTATCCCTGAAGCTTTCACAAGGTCTTAGGATCGAATGGCACACATTTTGAACTAAAGTAGTAGAAGAGAAGTCTCAGCCAAGAACATCTTAACTACGGTTGTGTTTCTTAATCTCACTCTGTTTCATTGCTTGATGCACTCAAAACAAACTCGATCACCCAGTGCTGATGCTTCGTTTTTACACCACTTTGAAATGAATAAACTGATTGCTGCTGAACGTATGAAAAATACCTTTCCTTTTTTCCCCTTTACCCTCAGTCATCCTTTTCCTGCCAAAAAACAGAAGCTCAGTTTGATTTATAATTTTTTGGCTTTGTTTTTGTTTCTTTGTCCAAAGCCTATCTAGAGCTGCTTCAGGTCTCTCCTTGAGAGGGAGAGAGAGAGAGAGTGAGAGAGAGTGCGAGTTGACAGTGTTGGTGAGGAAGAATAAAAAGAAGACTTTCTGTGTGTGCAGGAATGTGGATTTCTTCCGTAAAATCCTAATTGTGCCTTGAAGGGCTGCTAGTATGTAGGGTATCTCAGCTCAGCTCAGCTCAACAGGATTTGTGCTTCTCCATGTGTATGTTGAGCGTTTTTTCTTTCAACCCGAGATGCGGATGTAACCCTTTCACAGTACGAGACGCAGAGTGCTTGTGTTTGCCGCTAGGCTGATCTCAGGCTCTCTGCTGTTTTTGTGTGGAACATATTCAATCTCTGCTTTTAAAAACACATTTTTTTCTTAGCCTGAGAAAAACGGCTGGGGTTATTGTCCCATAACTTGCCTTGACAGAGCAGCAGATCCCAGATGTTCCACAGAATGCAGTGAGTTTATGGACCTCAGGCATTTGTTGAGACCTTTAGAAGGAAAGTGAGACATGAGAGAGATACAAGAATGGGATGAATACGATGGGATAAAAAATGGTGGCTTTTAAAATAGACGTTTGTTTCTTGTTAGTCAGTGTCAATATGTCATTTGATTGACCTCAAGCTGTTGCGTAGACCATAGAAACATAAAACAACATTACAAACCAAACAGCCACTAGAGAGGCATCTTAAGCCTCAGTAACGTATAGTCAACAGGTATGGCCGCCCTTAGAAGATGTCCTTTTGAGCAATGGCTCTTTTTTGTCTATGTAAATCCAGCTTAAGCTGCTATCTGCCCCTGGCCTCAAGGTCCCCGTGGGCATGGTGATTTGAATGTGTCGAGTTGCAGTCTTGGGTAATGAATAAGAATAATGCCAAGGGGAAAGTGACATATTTCATCTTTATTTTGTCCCTTGTGGCTTTAATTGTGTCCTAAATGGTCTTTGTCTTTGTTGGAATGTGATGATGGAACACCACCTATTTACATTTGAACTGTACATTTTATATATGACATTGCCACACCAGAAATAGCTAAAGGAGAGCAGTGACCGAACAGTAAGACATTAAAGTCTGTGCAAGGACTAATATCTTTAGCTAATAAACTGACCGTTTAATTTCTCCCAAATCTTCATAGACCTGTAGCAATTCATCCAGAAAATACATACAGCCATGACCACAAAGCCATGTTTAACCAAGAATTTACAATTTACAAGAATTACTAAAAACAGTAGTAGCACGGCATAAGCAAGTCTTAACTTGATGCAGAACTAGAGAAGCAGACTTTGGACACAGACATGTCTTGGCTGATCGTCTGCATTTTGGGGTGAGGGGAAAATTGTCTAAATTACATTTTTGGCCAAACCATTGCTTCAGATCTACAGTATGAGAGAGATTTTGCATGTGAAAACTTTATTTTATACCTTTTACCACATTGAATACAAGGAAACAAAATTAACCGTTTACAAATGTGTTAACCCTTCTCAGGAACAAAAAAAGAGTTATTTGCTGACAGCTGCGTAAATGAGTAACATTCTTGTTTCATAGCATAGAATTGGCAAATACACCGATGTAGTTAAATAGCATCCATGATAATGGCATGGGGACATTAAGGACAATTTAATGATTTACTTAAAATTAACTTTAAATCTGTTTGTTAAAGTGAATAGTTCACTTTCAAACTATAAAATGGGCAACAGGGTTTTGCCTTCAGAGTGATCGTACCGGTCAGTATCACAGTATCAAATAAAAATAAAGAAAAAAGGAATGACAGCATTTTTCTTCTTCTCATGTTCTTTTGGGAAATTGGGATGATGCAACTTCTTGTTGGACACGAGTCTTGTGGAACATTTAAAATATTTCATAAGAGTGAATGTGTTAAGGTAACAGGGTTGAGAGAATGTTGTGGGACTTTGGGACGTTGTCATGAACTTTGGATCACTCATACAAAATGATGTTTCAGGCATAAGAAATTTTTTAATAATTATATTTAATAGGGATGCTTTAATACATCAGGCTGATACTGTGCTTGTTAACTCTTACTCATCAAAATTCACCAATACCAGCATTTTGATACCCACTGTGACGTAACCCGAGTTTATGCTGCCGTGCTAATGAACAAATGTGGAGAAGGAGGCTCTGCTCACACAGCGAGTGTTACTGACCCTGTGAAAGTCGGACTGCTTTGACAGATTCCCACCAGACCTACACGGTGTGATTTTAGCCTGTTTTAAACACACAATCACAACCGCTTCCCCAGTATGTGTAGAGATACGCAGGTCAACTAAACTCAGACGAAAAAAGTCAACATTTGCTAACAAAGTCTGTATGATGACATTATACTGTGTTTGATTCAAAAGCAAGGTACAAACCTTAATACAATTATCTGTTGTGTAAAATAGACTGTAGAGAGACCATATTGTCCTACTGTGTGCAGCACCGCCTGGTTTTAGCTACAATGCGCAATGTTAGCAACACTGCTCAATATCTCTTTGTGCAGTACTCAGCACGCAGCATGTTATTTTTAATTGAAAAAGCTTTATTTAAAATTGTCCGTAGACAGAGCTGTCTGTAAGGGATGCGTTTCATGTAGCGTGGACTGAGTGTTTTCGTACAACGTGAGATATGTAACTTGTGGGCTTTGTTCATATATGATGGTCTATTCAAACTTACAGTGTGAGTCAGAACATTGCTAAAATCGCACAGTGTCTATCTGGCTTTAGAGGACATTCAACTACAGCTCAACCAGCAAAACACAAGACTGAGCTACTGAGACTGATGTTGAAAGACAGAGATGAGGAGCAAATCTACAGTGGTACAGAAGTGCTTTTCTGATGTGGAAGAAAAGCCACTACTCTCCACTGTAGGGTTACTCAATCCAAGGTGGCATTAAATAATGTAGCATAGCTATATAAGGCAGTTTTACATCAGCTCGATTTTAGTTTAAGGTACATTGCATGTATTTACATGTACAACTGCTTAATTTTAAGTAGGTTACTCAGTACTGTATTGAACTCTGTATCGGCAAGTACAAAAATATATGTACTCGGTCTGAAAAAATAGTATTGATGCATCCCTGATATTTAAGGTACAGTGTGGTTATAGTGGGCTGGGACAGGCAAAAAAAACTGTGAAGAGGACTTTGCCTATGTTTAAATAGTTTTTCACCTTTACTTCACATACATTTTGTTATTGAAATATCAGTAGGAGACAAATGGCCCCCTAATCGTGGAATCACCCCTACGTGAATGATAGTTGCTTGGACTGTGTGTCAGTGTGCTTAAATTAAGCTCATGATCCAAAGAGGAAGTTTGCTGCCTAACTTGGAGGGATGGGAGGAGGCCTTGGATGTGGACATATGGAAAGAGACTGAGGCTTGGTTTGGTTGAATAGGCTCTCTGGGGTTGTGCTTCAGGGTGTGACTGTGTATGTCAGCATTATTTATGGCATCTTTATCAGAATGGATGACAGAGAGGGTGTCTGTCTGGAGTAAAAAGGTCTAGTAAAACAAGTAAACAAGTCTAGATAACACTCACTGTTGTGACATCATTAGCTCCAGACCAGACAAGGATATATATGTATATATGTATCCTCCTACCCACTACATTTGCTGTTCACACTTTTTTCTTTACTTCTTTCTCCACCTTGCTGTCTTTTTTTTATTCTCTGTCCTATTTTTGTCACTCTTTTTCTGTGTTTCGCACACTTGTGCCTTAGGAATAAATCCTTTGATACAACATTCACTGTTTAATAGAGTTTGAACAATATATAATTTTCCAGTACTGATGTCACAGACGGCTGCAGGATGCAATTTTTTTCGCTGTGAGCATCCTGACTAGGGATTAACCAATTAACCATTAAATGACAAACAATAAAAAGTACATTTTATTGTATTTCTATAAACAAGAGTTCCTATGTGAATTGGAGGGTTTATCATTCAAGTTGTTTTGAATTGTACGCATGGGGACGTAGTAGGCAATTGGTTCCGCTAGACAGGCCTACTAATTAATGGAGCACGCAACTAAAAATAATTATGACCACTTTTCAAAAGAAAGATAGCAGAAGTACAGTCATGTACCCCATTGAAAGCAAACATCTGCAAGTGATAACACAGACAAATATTTTCTCCATGTTCTCTGAGAGAAAGTGTGAATAACAGCGGTCTGAGGAAATCAAACATGCAAAATTATACAAAAAGAGCTGGTGAACGGCAGCGGTTTTTGAAAGCTACTGAGGTACATTGGGCCGAAGCTAGCTCTTATCATGGGGTTTATGTTTATTTTAACTTGGCGTAATGAGTTATGAATATGTCTTTAACTTTAGAATATTTCAGCAGAACATCATGTGCTCCAGTCATTTCATTAACTTTTTAGTATTTGGTCATATAATCATGAACAAATACTTGTCAGCGTCTTGGTTTAAACTAAAACATTCTTACATAGGGTATTTTTAACATTTTTTTTTTGGCCATTTACTTCATATACCTGCTTATGCCTGGTCTTACCTGTCATTACTTCATTCCATGGTCCATACAAGGAACATTTTTAGTATCTCTGTGCGTTAATACATAATTCATTTAATGTGTGTGTTCTCATGTGCTTATATCAAGGTTATTATGATGGCTTTAATGTGGCTCAGTGAGTGAGCTTTTAGATCTGGGAGTTTCTGTTTTGTTGGTGATATTTGGAATGAGTTATGTCCTTAATTTAGGCGTGTCAGTTAATGATTAATTACTCGCTATTTAGTGGTTATTGTTCAAAAGAATTTGCCAAAATTTGCATCCCTTATACTGACCAGTTGCAGGTGAGTTTCTGGGGGTATTTTAACAAATTAAGGTAAATGTAACTCAATAAAGTAGACTGTTTTGGTCAAAATAATACAGGCCAGTCTTTAACTAGTTCACATTATTGATTCATTTATGTGTTTGGAATACATCAAAAGGCATATTGTAATCGCAGTATGTAGCGTATTGAAGAATGCTAGTATTTTGGTCTACATCCATTTATAGTCTATCGTACGCCTGCTGTGTACTATAACGCACTGATTTTGCAGTAATGTAGTAATGGCAAACCAAATTAAAACTGGTGTATGCAACACAGTGTACACCATGTTCCTCTAAATAGTGTGCCTTCTTTTCATTTTCTCAGTAAGACATGTTTCACAGGCTGATATAAATGTATGCATTATATGTTCTGCGAGCCTCCATCTGTTCCCCCTCGGTCTTGGCTGAGCTGAACTGTGAATGATGGTGCCAGTGCTGGTGTTTCTGACGTCTTGACTCAGGCCGGCTCTCGGTGAGACGTGAGGGCTCCCTGACGCTAGCTCTCGCTGATCAGTAAGGTGCCGTTTGTCAGACGGGTGGGCTGGTGCGAGCGGCACACAGACGGCACTCATCTGCTCTGCAGATACGTCAAAGCGAGCCTGCCGAAAAGCCTCCACGGAACCTCTGTCACGCGCATTGGGCCAGGCGTGTTGTGAACTGCCACCCAAGGGTGCGGAAGGATCATGTCGCCTTTACAGTTAAAAGACTTATTCCAGGGAGTTGTAGTTTTTTTTCTGAAGTGTTCATAGGTTTCTTAAGAGACTACAATTGAGATAAAATCTTTTTTTATCATGCTAGTGATCCATGAAGACTGTTCCTTTTTTTCCTTCTTCAACTAAACAGGCCTGTATAGGGGTGGGAGATAATGATATGATCAAAGTAGCACAATAAATTGTCACTGTGAGGATTACTTAGCGAATCATGGACACTGTCAATAGCAGGGATGGATCAATACCATTTTTTTCCAGCTGAGTATGAATACGAGTACATTTTTTTTGTACTTGCCAGTACCAATATATACTGACTTACCTACTAACAATTATATAGTTGTGTAACTGTGAGTACAGTGTACCTTAACAATTAAATTATTTAAATCTAGCTGATTTTAAATAAAATGCATTAGCTCGCTGTATTACCTTGGATTGAGTAGCTTTACAATGGAGAACAGAGGGTTTTGTTCCATGTCAAAGTGTTCCAAGTGCTTCTGTGCTGTAAGTTAAGTTATGACAAGTTATGTGTCATAGTTTTGATCCTATACTTCTCTCTATACTTCTCTTCTATACGTCTCTGTAGCACATCAACAGCAGGAATTACACATGGGGCTAATCTAAGGAGCTCACGTTTTGAGTTGTATGTCTTGTTGGAGTCTTTTTGGTTGGTTGAGTTGTACTTGAATGTCCTCGAAAGCCAGGCATACACTGTGACATATTAAAAATCTTGTTCTTACACTATAACTTGCACTATACATATGGGTCAACCAAAGCCTACAACTTTTATGCTCACACTGTACGAAAACGCTCAGTCCAATTAACATGCTGTGGGAAACACAGGGCCTTCAGATGGCTCTGTCCATGAACAACTATCAATAAAGCTGTTTCATTCAAAATAACATGCTCTGCATCTGAGTGCTGAGCATACACACTGAGAAACTGTGCTACAGCACCTTTGCTAACTTGTGCACACTGTGCATTGCAGCTATAACCAGGTGATGATGTACATGATTAGGAAAGTACAGCCTCTCTACAGCCTGTCTATTCAAAGACAATTTAAAAAACATCAATAAATTAATGTTTACACCTCACAATTCAAACCGTTCAGTCAAACTGAGTAAAGTCAGTATATACAGACTTTGGTTCTGCAAATGTTGACTTTTTTGCCTCTGTTTTGTTAGCCTGGGGAAGTAGTTGTCATCATGTTTGTGTCTGTTTAAAAACGTATTTAAAATGACCAACACTTCAGCAACAGCAACACTTCGCTGTGAGAGCTGACCCTTTTTCACTGCCAGTATGAGTCGTGTGTGCATTAGCACAGCAGCATACCTAGGCAGAAGGTATCAGGTGGTATCGGATGCTGGTATCAGTGCACAAGTTCAAGTCTCAACTGTGCTATGCCTATGAAAGCATAACTCGCCCTGTTTAACTAAATGAAACATTAAATGTAAAAAAAAAATTGGTTCTTATAGATTTTAAAAATGAAAATACTGTTTTCTTGGTACATGATGTCTGTTCCAGTTTATCCAACCTAATTAAAATGAAATAGTGGCATACGTATGGTATATCATCAAAAGGTATTGCCCCAGGTGCATTTGAGGTTTCACAACTAAATATCTCCCTCTCATAGCAACATAATATCTTCATAGATGTTACCAGATAATTTGTGGTTACAGCATAACAAGTCTTGAGATTAATCACTAAATAATAACCCTGCAGTTTAAGATCTAGTGAACTATCTGATACAATCCTTTTATTGGTACCAGTGATCTTTAGTGAACAGAACATTGTTTGTTCATCACTTTTCATTGCTAAACTGTTCAGTAAGATTTTAATTTGGCCAATGTGTCAATGACAGGGCATTTTTGTTTTGTGTCCACGCATGGCGTCAATGTCATCTTCCCACACAGAGAGGAGCGCAAAGAGGACATAACCGTGAGTGACAAATTCTTTTTTATGACACTCGCTCTCTCACACACCATCCATCAATAGCCATAATTAATCGTGCTGGAGAGGAGTAAGTGGAAGCTATGTGCTCTGCGCTGATACATGCAGTGCCTGTGAATTCTAGCGTTAGCTTTAGCGGCTCTGATGGGCTAGCAGGAGAGGTGTCAGAATCAGTTTGGGAGACTTTCTCTCCGCTCTGCAATCTGTGTGCTCAACACATGCTATCGGATACGTGGAATTAAGCGGCTTTTCGTCTTTTGTATCTCTTCCTTTTGACCATGTGATAAAATGGTTGGGGGAATTGGTTACAATTAAATTTAACTTCATAACTCACAAACATTTTAGAAATACTATCATATCTTCTTCAACGCCTTATACAAGTGATTAAAATATTTTTAATATGCTATTCATGCGCAACTTCACAGGTTCCAAATAATTAGTAGGATACTAGTAAGCTGTGAAAAAAGATAAAGAAATGTTGGTTGTGTACAGAAGGATGAACTGATCTGTAGGTTGTTCTAAAATGTATAATTTTGAGAAAGTTATACTATAATCAATATCCAGAATTCCTCATGTTTCAAATATGGGGATAACATGGTGGAAAAGGTGTAATATGGACAAGGTGTAAGTTATTAATGTATATAAAATAATGAACATTGTCAATGTGGCAAGCAATTCCAAATTTTTAAGTGGTCTACCTTATAGTAGTTTCATACTGAATAATTTATAGAAGTTACTGGGTAATAGGGCTTAAGATCAATAACCAAATAATAACCCTTCTAAGTGTAGAGTTATTACTGTTTAAATATAATTACATAATTGCATAATTAATTACGTAGTTGAACAAATGAATTATATGAACATTTGATTCCCATTCTATATTTACAAGTTTGAGACATTTCCGTTTATTTTAATGTCAAGCAGTGACACAACTGTGGCAGAACTGTAAAGGAATAAGGACTGTATGCACAACATTAAGTACAGTTTAGAATTTGAACTTTTTGATAGGGTTCCTGTGGTTGTTTCACTGAAGTACAAGTGAGAAATAATTTATATTAAAATACATCATAGAGCTTTAACAGCCATTTCTCAGGGTTAACTGCTGAACATAATGTCATCCTTACTTGCGCAAAGGAAAGTGCACAAATGTTAGCTTGCTAGTACGCTTGCTAGTACTGTGTCCTCTCAATGAGGGTGCAGCCAGTTGTTTGCTTAAGAAACATCTGGGCCGTGGGCATGGTCAACATGTGGAGCTGCTGGGATTCAGGTTTATATTACGTAGGGTACACATCTGGTGAGTACTGGTTTAACCAGGTTCACCAAGATCTCTGATTAATTTTTTATTTATATAGAATAAAGCAATAAAAGTAGATTGGGATTAATATGATTCCAGCTCACTTGGCAGAAAAGCAGGTTAATTTTTTTTCCTAATTGGATATACAGTTGAACACAGACAGCTGCAGCAAAGGCATGATTATCATATTGTGAAGTGTCAATTATGTGAGCTTGTATATAGTACAGAAATACAGGCATCTTATAGACTGCCATGACGATCAAGTGGGTGATTTGCATGAAATGCTAAATTATGTAGTTAAACACTAACAAGATAAAATCCAAAAGACACATACATGGCTCTCTCTCAAATAAGCATATGTAAGTCTTTAAGCGTTCCTTATTGACAAAAGCTGACAAGAGTAAAAAAAAAGCTTGAGTTTGAATTAAAACAGTAAAATGCTGTTAAAAGGTATTGCATCAACCATGTGGTAGGTGATTAACTAGGGAATTGGACTTATGCCTCTGCATCTGCCATTGTTGTTGTTAATGCAGATTAAATGTGTTTGTAGATTGGCTCCTTTAGTGTAGGCCTGTGCAGAGTTCATAAACTTTTTTTATTTTGTACAACTTCGGAAACCTCAGGAGATAAAACGCCAAATGTTGTTGTTTACTGCCTTAACTCTGACTACTTGCACTTAATTAAAAAAAAGTATCATGATCACTTAATCATTTGCATGTACTAATGCTACACCTAGCTCCTGTGAGAAGAATAAGTTAAAGAATGCAGAGAAAAGACGCTGGGCATTTCACTATTAATTATCTATTCTGTGGTCCGTCCAGTGTAACACTTGCATTGTAAATGTGTACATACTCTTTCACGGCTCTGTTCTACCCAGTATGCCCCCCTCATTATCAAAAACAAAAAAGCGTTGCCGTGGTAACCACATATAGCTGCCTGAAGTCAAATAAAATCCCATTTCCAATATGTGTTTATATTTAGAATATCCCTCTCGAAGGGGGCTGCATATCAGATGCCTTTCATAGACCTGGTTTAATTGTCTTCAGGCAATTTTTTTTTGCTTTGAAATGTAATTTCTCTTCATATTGTACGACTTGGAAAGTGGCAGAGAAATGTGTGGCTTTAATGCTTCTCTGTAGCTGTGGTGTATGTATGTGTGTTTCTGTTAGTGTGTGGTTGCCTGTAAGTGCGTTGCAAGAGTGTGTGCTCTCTCTCTCTCTCTATCTCTCTCTTTCTCTTTCTCTCTCTCTCTCTCTCTCTCCCTCTTACTGCGTGTGTGTGTGTGTGTGTGTGTGTGCTTCATCACAGATACTTGGCAGTGTCCACGCAATGAGTGTTTGGCAGTGTTGCGGATTAGCATGCTTATCGGGGAGTCTCTGTTCTCTTACATATATTATCTGCCTGTGCCGATCATTCAGCTTATCCAAGTTGTCGCATCTCAATCTACCACTGAAAAGCACTCCATCTGTGCCATGCGCCTTTTTGTAACACACTTTAGAATGCCAGATTTATCCCATCACGCTCTTCAAGTGGTTTTATCTGAAGCAAATCATAGCCACATTAACTGCATGCTTCCTCATGGTACCTTGGAGAATTTGTCTTATTCTTCTTTGGTCTTTGAACAACCTCTTAATAGAAATTGTTGTGTTGTGTTGTGTGTGTGTGTGTGTGTGTGTGTGTGTCAGTGTCATGCCAACTGACAAAACCAAAGGAAGTTTAATGTTAACTGCATAATTTCTCTGGTGTCCAGCTTTATAAAATATATTTATACATTTTATATTGTATTACATTATACTGTGAAAAAATCTAACCACTTTTCATTCATTTAATTTCCAGTCATAATTGCAAATAAGTAACATTTTTAAGAGATGTTTCTGAGGAGACATAAGAAAAGGGGGAGGGGAAATTCAAAGAAAAATAAGAAAATAAAAACAAGAGTTTTTAAGGTGGAGTTCAAAAAATGATTAAATTCTATAAAAAAGATGGAACTCCTAAAACCCATTCACATTTGTGCCACTTTAAAACTTCCACCTTTCCAGTGCAAGGCCTGGTAGACTACCAAAACATTATCAGATAAACAGCACTTAACGCTTTCATCTTTGAGATATAGGAGAACGTCAAGCTCCACTCTTGCTTCAGATCTGAAAAAATCCACAGGAGTTTCTGTCCGTGTTTCCACTGTGAGAAGACACCTCAGTGCTATGGGACTGAAAGGAGGTGTAGCTGTCAAGAAGCCATTACTGAGAAAAGGAAATAGAAAAAAAAGAAAATTTGCCAAACAAACCTAGACGCTTCTGGTGTTCTCTGAACAACGGACTGACCTTCCTAGAGTCCAGACCTCAGTGTCATTGAATGTGTTTGGGATTAATTGGATTGTAAGCAGGAAATGCAACCAACTTCTAAGACTGAACATTGGAAGTGTGCAGACATGAAATGCAGGGGTATAGCCTGAAATAATAAATTAAAAGTCAGAGGTGTCGGGTGGTTTTTGCGGGAGTTTTTTAGACCACGTCATATGCTCTCGTGTATTAACATCACCTGCACAGGCACAGAAACAAGGTCCAGATTGATGTTTATGTCTCAAATGAATCAACATTATACTGATGGAGATATGATGACAATTGTTGTTCAATTACTTATAAGTAAAAGACGCATCTTTTACCAAGCTTTGACTTGGGCTCTCTTTTGATAGTCTTTCAACACGCTCCCAATCATCAGATTCATCCGCTCTCTAAGCTAGGGGTCTCTGAGCTAGCTGAGCATTTTCACTTGAAGATAGGTGAGGACTGTGGGAGGAAGAGGTGGTTATTGGTGCACTGGTGCATGGTTATGTATCCAAAAATCCAGGGAACTACTTTTTAAAAACGATTTGATGAATTTTATTTAACATCTCCAGAAACATGAACTAACAAGGTTAAAAAAAAAGGTCAGTTTTGATTCCAGGATGACTTTCTGTCATTTTAACTTTTCATGAAATTTTATAGGCCCTAACACATATCAAAAGTAGTAATACCATATTCAGTGGAGGGAAATAAAATCCCGACAGGTGTTGCATGGCAACAAAAATAATATTTCACTTTGCAGGAGTTTGTTTGGCCATAGCACGGAGACCTTATGGGCGCTTGAAGTAAACAAACAAGAAAATGTTGAAGTTACACAAGCCTCAAAACAAAAAACATAAGCTAGCTGCCACAAGAGCTGATATAATGTGAATTGTGTGTTTGATGTTTGTGGACCTGTAGATCTCCTCACAGATAATCAGCTGATTATCAGCTGTCATGTTCTCATGCGCACAATAAACAGAGCTGTGCTAATATAGTTACATAATTCCAAAAAAACTTGTACAAAGCCTTCTTTTTTTCTATTACTCCTGAATAAATTTTTGGTAGATAAACGGTCTGTTCTACTGCAGAATAGCCTGAATTGACTTTGTCAGTTCTTTGTCTTGAATTTGGTATTTTTCTTGAAACTCCTAATTAATGTATTAGAATTAGGTTTTTCTTTCTCTTTATGATCATCCTTCTTATATTGTTTATAGAAATAAAATTGTTAACCACTTAAACTGCAGCTGTTTTTATTCATTAACTACTATGAAATGGCATGTATAGAAATAGCATGTAAAGTGTGCAGTTATGCGAGTTAAGAAGGAATCTTTGCGCCTAGTGACAGGTTTTTAGTGTTTAAAAGCAGTATTTACTCTCTCTCAACCCCAGAAATTTTCATGGCATTTACTTTTTATTGTAATGTCTGTAATGAAGTTTGTTCCTTTTCTCTAAGCAGCACACTTGTGTTAGTGAGAGACGAGTAGCGGGGGACATGTCCGTTAGCAGCAGGAGCATGACTCGAGGTATGCCACTCGCAGCGTCGCTGAACGTTAACGAACAGCATGAGCGCCAGCACAAGCCATCCCATAATAACTGTAATCACCTCGCTATGGGCTGAAGTGCAGCCGTTATGAGATGAGATTAAGTTCAGGTTATAACAGTGGGAAGCTGCACTGTGGGAACTCCAGTCATGAGGGTATGGTTATGTGTATTCCCACACACTACAGCTGTACAGACATTGGCACACACAACTCGACTGCACACACTCTCTCTCTCTCTCTCTCTCTCTCTCTCTCTCTCTCTCTTTCTGTTAGTGGTTGCATACATAATTTGAATGTAGTGTGTTTTTGTGAGCCTTTAACTACTGAGCACAGGCCATAGAAAACCCACATACTGAAGTGATCATCATAAGACACCTCTGATCTGCTTGAAGAATTGTCCTTTTTTTTGTTCTTTAAAGTGATAGTTTTGTGCAGAATTTGCGCTTTATCTTTACCCCAAATATGTTCAGTCAGTGAAGATGTGGTTGGTGTCCAAAGTTTGCTTCTGTAGTCTTGGATTGGAGCTATGAAGTTAAAGTATCTCAGAAGTAATGGAAGCTAATACACTACCAATTAGCATCGTTCAAACTGTATGCATAAATTATCTCACACTGGTCTCAAACTGTGTCGAGTTGTTGAGTGATCTCACAGTTTGACAGACTTCTAACTATAAAAATGGATAAAAGTACAGACAAAATTCAGGCTTAATGATGGCTGCTGCTAGTGGTGGGAAAATAATAAATTTGTATATTCATTGCAGTTCTCAATAGTTGTGTTTTATATAGGGTTTCCACTGTAAAATAGTCACACACTACCGGATACATCATAAAGTAGGATACTTTGGCGCAACCCAGCTTGGAGGAGAAAAGAAATGCAGGAATCTCTAGTCCACACCTATTTGCAGTCATAAATTTGTCACAAATGTTGGTGTACATGAAGTTAAAGGTCCAAAAACATTGCAAAAGTACTCTAAGTAGGAATGAGACTGTTCAGCAACAAAGTCGCAACAGGCGATAATAACAAAGGAGACGCTAACTAGCTAACAATCTAATCAGTATTATTAAGAACCAGTATTATTAAGAGCCAAGTTAACAGTAAAGCTGCATCATACAAAGTAAAATAATTGTTGGGTGTTTCCCAGAGTTTGACGTATGGCCTGAGAAAATTCTCAGCATTTTCCAAACATCTTATATAGCCCGATGGTTCAGATGAGTTATAACATTTTGAAAATATAATCTTTTGTGGTTTCCTGTTGGCATCTAGAGCCAAATTCTAGAGATGCCCTGCTAGAATAACAGAAAACACATTGTTTTTTATATGTATTTCTTTTATTATGTAACTCACTTGTTTGGGAGAGTATGTGTTGCAGTCTAAAGTCTCACCAGGTTCTCCAGAATTAGACATTACGTCGTTTTTGTGTGCATGAATTAAAGAGAAGAAATATCCACAAACAAATGTTTGTAGTCACACTTTTCAAAGTGAGAGGTGAAATAATTCTCACAAATGTTTGATTTTTGATTGATTTTAAGTGATTTTAATTCAAGATTTCCATTAAATTGTATTTCTACAACCTACATTGTGATATAAAATCCATAATGTAGGTTATAGGAACCAAAAATGGAGATGCACTTTGATGGATCAAGATGCGTTTAGAACCATTTTAAAATAGCAACTTGGTACCCTGAATCAAAATGAAATGGGAGGTGCCTAAATTCCAACCTCTGGCTTCTACTGTTTTTACTATGCAGCATACTTTGTCCATTTTAGGTAACATTAACAGTATAACAGTGTGTCATACAGCGTCAAAAACAATATCTAAAATTACTTAAAACTTTACATAGTTTGAGGCAAGTGTGAACATTGTAAGCTTCCGTTACTGGTTAGCTACATTAGCATCATAGGTACAGTGAAAAAATATGCAGACACCAGATGCGTCTTTACTAATCACCTACATTTGCAGTCAGGAGTATGGGGAATTCAGTGCAGATTACATTTTTAATTAACTATTAATAATATCGGACATTTTGAGAATGAGAATATAAAGGAGGTTTGAGGATGTGTTTCATTTGAGTGTGCGTGTGTATGTGTGAGCCTGTTTCAGCTATAGAGGAGGGCGCACTGATGATGACAAAGGCAGTAAAGAACACCTCTCTAACCTGAAAGACTTCGCTTCCACCTTCTCCTAAGATACTGACCTGGTGATGCAGTGTGTACAGTGATGTGTGTGGGAAATAGAGAGGGAAAACAGAAGTGTGTGTGTGTATGTGTGTGTGAGAGAGAGAGAGAGGGAGCAGTCTAATCTCTAATCTCAGCAGCTGCACTATTCCTTTTTTCCTCTTCAGTCAGGATTCAATTACTGCCCAAGCTTTGACCTATGACCTCAGTGACCCCCAGGACTGACCCCATCGTATGCCCTCTGATAGCACCCCACTTCTCCTCAGCTGCTGTCCTGTTCATTCTTCAGCTCTTCCCACCATTTTATCTCTCCTTTCCCCCTTTTTCTGCTTGTCGTTCTACGTCCACACCTAAACTCTAAGACAGGGGTTCCCAGTCCCAGTCCTGGCGACCCAACTATGAACATTTTAGTGCTATGTCTTGTCGAGCACACCTAACTCAGCTCATGAAGCAGTTAACAAGCGCTTAGGTGGCTGGCTCTGGTGTGTACTGTAGAGAAACCCCAAAAATTGTGCAAAGCAAAGGGTCACCAGGACTTGCATTGGGAACCCCTGCTCTAAGGGTCTGTGCATGGGTCCTCACTTAAAATGTATGGTCTGTGAGTGAGTTCTCACTTAAACTGTATGGTCTATGAGTGAGTTCTCACTTAAACTGTATGCTGTGTATGTGACTTAAACTCTAAGTGTCTATATGTGGGTCTTTACTTAAACTGTGGTCTGTATGTGGCTACTCACTTAAAATGTATTGTCTGTGTGACTTCACACTTAAACTATATGATGTGTATGTAGCTCCTTACTTAAACTGTATAGTTTATATGTGGGTCCATCATTCGATTTCTCACTCTCATAACTATGGAACTTACATATTACCCTCAGACATTATCAGTTGATGATAAAAGCATGGCCTGATTTTATGTTAATTATTTCTCATCATCTCAGTCATTTGTATTCACTACATTTGCATTTGTGAATAGGAGATATGTTCTGACTTGAATTTGATGAAAAGTTATTGCTGTGCATAGTCATGTTTTACTTTATATTTTTGCATTTTGCGATTTCCTGACATCAAATAATAGAAAGAAGTCAGAAATGCAAACTGAATAGTAATAATGTAATTACTTTTGAGTAGTAAAGTGAAAGTAATAACTATTGACTTCCATGGATTCATTGATATTTATTATTGTTCATAGTATTTACAAAATACAAAATCTGAAGTTCAATAACTGAATAATAAGCATAAAGTTCAAGGGGTTAACTACATGACTATTGTTTCTGTCTACTGTATTCCTCTCTCCCTTTCCCTCTGTTGTCCTCCTTCTACCTCCTCCATTTTCTCCTCTCTTTCACCCCCAAAGTGTTACTCTCTGTAAGCCTGGATGTGCTGTAATGGGTGTGTCGTCAGATTTGCGTTTCATTGCAGACTGTGTGGCTGATCTCATGTTCTTCTTACTCTAATCCGTCTTTCTTAGTCCTGTATAACAGCACATGTACTTTAACCACTTGAAACCTAGGTTTATTATTCACTTAGGCTTATTTAGTAAATATTAATCATTTATCTACTAACTAATATGTAAATTGTGTAGTAAAGAATGAGATGTGTGCCCATATACAGACCCTTAGGATTTAAGGGGTTAACACTGTCATACTTAAAATTGTTCCTGCTGTCGTTGTGCTAATTCTTTTTGGTATGTTTGCCATTTTCAGACATTTTGGAGATGAATCCATTCATTTGCCTTTTGAAATCAGTATTCCTCTCCTGTGTTTTTAACTGGGAGATTTCCACAGTATTTACTCATCGATCGGCTAACCTTGCACTAAGCTACAGTCGATGGCTCTTAAGCCGACTCTGTATCTTAATCACAACACAGATACCTGTTAATTACCCAACCAGTTCAAGTGTTTTCACTGCTTAAAGAGGGATTTGGGATTGATTGCGTACCATTACCTCCAGGTTTTGTGTGTATGTGTGTGTGTGTGTGTGTGTGTGTGTGTGTGAATCAGGAAGAGGAGAGGATAAAGCAGAAGAGATATTTATAGGCTTTTGAACGGACGACACAGTTTGGTATCGGGTCAGGGATAAACCATGAACTTATAAACTCACAAAGGGGCCTCGCTCTCTCTTTACTCTCTCTCTCCACCTCCTCCCCATCTTTCTCCATCTCTCTTTCCATCCTGACTGGATTTGTTTTTGCTGGTTCTTTTCTTTTTCACTCTCCCGCTTTCTTCCCCTCTATGTTACTGTTCTTTGCATCTCCTCATATATCTTTTCCTCTTTCTGTTGTGCTTTTCTGTTTCTTCTGCAAATTACATTAATTTCATTCTTTCATTTTCTCTGTCTTTGTCTGTATTTCTTTCTTTCTCTCTTTCCTTCTTTCTTTCTTTCGCATTTACTGACAAACAGTACAGTGAATAATGTGACTTTTACTTGATTTAAATATGTGCATGACTTCCACATATTGTATCAATACAGATTTGTCTTTCAGTTAGCTTACATTTGGCAATAATTGTGTTGATGTAATATGTTGTATTTATTTAGGAATCACATCTTGTACTTTAAAAGTAGAAGTTTTAGCCATGGGGGCAATTCACAGTAGTCAATACTGGCACCCTCTGTGAACTGTGGTTAACTCTACTCTCTCTGTCATTTTGTATAACCATGGCTTTAGGTCACAGAGACAAGGCCGAGCTTCTCATGTTTTGATACTCAGAACTGACACGCCTTTGTTCTACAAAGACCCTGCTGTGTTGTTAAATCGTTTTGTGCTCGGCTCTTATCACACAGCTGAGCTTCTGGCACGCACTCGCCAAATGGCGTTTCTTGTGGTGGAGTTTCCAAAAGGCCCTGAGGCCAAAAGCAGAAACCCTGATGTGGATTTTAAGATGTACCCTGGTGGAATGCCAAAATCTGTAACTCTGAATAGTCAACCTCAGATTCTAGTGCTGTAAAGCAGGCATGTGTGGATACAGATGCTCATTCTTCTTATTCTGAAGGTGTGGTTGATGGAGAGAGTTTGATTTAGGTTGGGTTGCACCAACAGAGATTAAACTTAAACCTGGTTTAAATTATGGTTTATCTATTAATCCTATTGCACCAAACTTTAAACATAGTTTAAAATTAATCAGGGATACATTTAACTTGTCATTTTAAATCCTGGATTACTTTTAGAGTAAATGTAGAAAACTCGCATGCTCTCACTCTGATTTGTAAGCCATTTTCCCAACAAGGGGATGTAACAGCACTCAAGTAACTTTTTCAAGTGGAAAAGAAACTGGAATCACTGGAATAGATGCAAATAAACACGCCAGCAGGATCTCACTGATGCATGTTGCACTACAAATTACAATGTAATGCACTGCACTGTGTTAACAAAGTTAGCGAAAGTCTAAGAGCTTTTCTTCTCTGACTAGACATGCAGCTTAATTTACTGAATGATATTTAGTCAAGACCACAGCCATAATTTGAATCATTTTTCTCGAGAGCCGCAGCAAATATATGACTCATACATTCAATTCATTATAGGCATAGGACTGTAAAAAAGCATGGACATTGCAATAAATATTCTGGAGACAGCAGAAAAGCAACTGCAAGCTACCCGGATCTCTTAGCACCAACTTCTTATCAGAGCAAATTCAGTAGTTTAGTTAATATTAACTTTATTTGACATGTGAAGGACAGACATATAGTTAATACAGTAAGCATATTTTATTGTTATTCTTAAACAATGTAATTATCTGTTATAAGCACTTACCGATCCAAATGGCTCAGAACAATCCAACAACAAAAGAAGCCTCATGCATCTTTTACACAGTGATAGAAAACGCAGTAGCTCACCGAAAGCCAATTCTGTGCGCTGATATTTTGAATCATTCGGAATATTTCGGCCCTCTTTGAAAAAAGTTTGGACACCCCTGATCTAGGATGAACAACTTGTGAGATTGCTAGCGTTAGAAATCTAGGCTTTAGATTTAAGTAATTTAAAATATTTTAATTCAGATTACCAACAGACTTCGTACATATTTTAAGCAGTCCTCTCAATGCTGGCTAAATGGCTCCCCTGACAGCGAGCCTTCGAGTCAAATAACGGTAAGACTTTTTAAACATCTGTATTCCTTCTTTGCCAATGAGAGCTGTTTTTGATGTAGCCTTGTGCTAATTTTCAGATTTTTAGATTAACAAATTCTGATGGCAGTGCTCAAGATTTAGACATTACTTCACATTTCAAAAGATAGCGTTCCAGAGTTAGTGGCTAATGTGACCAATAGCAGGTTGGATATTTTGGTCTGTTTCTTAAAAAGAAGTACTCAAAACTCATCTTGGTGTTTAAACACTGCAAAGTGGGCTTAAAGGGTATGCTGTCATGGCTAAACCTTAAGGTTAATTCTTGCAATTATTTATGCTAATCTGTATTATTTTGTTACTAAACAAAAATAATCAATAAAATATTTTATTTTATTGGTTAATTTTATGTAATCACAAAAATGCCTAAATTCCCACCTGACCCTGTTGGCCTTATTAAGTCCACTGCTCATTTCTATTGCTGGCTTCAATAGTTTGTTAATGGAAACCTGATGTCTTAGGCATTTTGACCTTTTTCCATATACATAAACCAAGCATGTGTTGGATGGAGAGAAATTTACTCAAAATACGTAATCTTGATCTTTAGGTCTTGACCTATAATAATAATAGTATCTTTATTTATAGAGCACTTTTCATACTGGTGGCAGCACAAAGTGCTTTATAGACAGGTGATAAAGCTTAACAGTAATAGAAGAAACTATGAGTATTCATTTAAAATCATGACAATGACACATCAAATTAAAAAAGATAAAAAAAAACAGATGTAGAATTTTAATTAAATGCTTAGTAAAAGAGATGTTTTAAATGTTTCTTAAAAATGTGCACTGAGCTTAACTGTCTTATACTGTTACTTCACTTATACTGTTTTGTGTCTGTGCTGTTATCCGGTGTCGACCAGAGGAGGATGGGTTCCCCTTTTGAGTCTGGTTCCTCTCAAGGTTTCTTCCTCCTGTTGAGGGAGTTTTTCCTTGCCACTGTCGCCAAGGCTTGCTCACTGGGGGCGTGGACCCGGATTCTCTGTAAAGCTGCTTTGTGACAACATCTGTTGTAAAAGGCGCTATATAAATAAATTTGACTTGACTTGACTTAACTGGCTAAAAAAAGTTGGAATTGAGTTTCACAGTTTAGGAGCGTAATAACCGAAAGAGGCCTCTCCACGTTTTCTGTATTTTGTGGAAGGTGTTTGCAGAAGGCCGGGATCTGCGGATCTAAATTTTGTGATACCCACTAAGAAATATCTGACGCACAGCTGGTAATCCTGTCAACTGAGTTTTGATTATGAAAGGAATGGAAAAGTATAATTGCATGTCATCAGCATAGCTATGAAAATTAATATGTTTTCTAATGACATCACCCAGAAGTAACTTGTAACGTGTAAAAAGCAAAGGCCCTAAAACTGAACCTTGTGGGACTCCACAAGAATTTTTTTTAATGAATGATTTCCCAGTGAAACCAAGAACTATCTATTCATTATATACGATATATATGATATATAAACTTTGCTTGAGAGGCCAACCCAGAATTCAAGGTAGTGGGTAAGAATATTGTTATCAGCGATATCAAAAGCTGCATTAAGATCCAATAAGACCAAAATAGAAGGATTTAGTGCATCAACGCTAAGCCTGAGGTAATTGATAACACACTGTAAAAAATGTAAAAAATGATTGTGTTTAGTCTAATAATAAGTTACCAGAACAATAAGCTGTTTTACATTCTGTTAACTTATTTTTTGAAGTTCATTGAACTATATTAAATATTAAAATATTAAATCATTTTACAGTGCATGAACCTGACTGAAACTTCTTAAATAACTTGTTTAATATTAGATACACATTTACTTGTTTGAAAACTAAAAATTTTTTTCTAAAAAGGGTTAGAAATGATTTAGTATGGAAGGATCCATGCCACTCTTTTTTAGTAGAGGCTTCACCAAGGCAGTTTTTAAAGCATGTGGAAAAGCACCTGTTGACTGAGAACAGCTTACAATAGTTAAGACATCATTGTGAACACACTCGAAAACCATCTTAAGGAGAGAAGTAGTAACTGGGTCAAGATCATGTGGACGAACTGAATTTGTAGGGTTTAAAGATTCAGATCTAAGTTTAAAGACTCATATACTATATTTACATTATATTATATAACCTTAACCTTACCCTATGTATTTTTTTTTTACAGAAAATGAGCATTTAAAACTGTAATTATAAGGCAGAAATTTATTTTCTGTTGGCAAAACCATTGATTTTTAATGACCACGGCCACATTTGTTCAGGGATAGTTATTTCTGTGCGCGTGTTTCTGCTGTGCACCTTTGTGAAATGCACCTAAAGTGGTTGCTGATCCAGCTGGTGTCAGAGAGAGAGAGAGAGACTGGAGGCTTCACACCCCCTCCCCTTCTCTCTCTCTCTTACATTTGTTTCCTCCATCTGTCTAAATGCACATTAATTATACACACATATACATGTTGCGTTCTAGGGACAAACACATGCATAATGCTATTTATCTTATTTTTATTTTATTCGCAAATTAAATGCGAATTAAATCTGTTCATATCTGAGATTACAGCACGCTCCATAACAAACTTCTCTTGGTGAAATGTTACAAGAAATTTTGTGATTTGCTCTCTGATTTGCAAGCATGTAATGTATGCATTCAGGTAGAATAATTTGTCCAGTGATCCACTGCATATGAGTAACGTACATATAATTATAAATGTAACGCACTTTAGTCAGTTTGCCTTTCAGAACGGAAGGCTGTAGCTGTCTCTAAGGCAACAGGTCTGAGAACAGTGTTTAATCTGCCCATGGGGGGTGGCAGCTCAGCACGTTCCAGTCAAGGTTTCCAGTGACAGGCTGTGGAGGAGGCACCATTGTTGTTGTGTGTTTGGGTATTACCTGCAGGCACTATCGCTAAAACTTAAAACATCATCCGATTATTAGGCTTAGGGTTGTTTCGGTTTATTGCTTTGTGTCAGGTGAGCAGAGGATTTGGGCTCTGGAGACGAGGGGAAATAAGGGATTTTTTATTTTCATGTTTTAGTGGCTTTAATTCGCATGATTATGATTCATCGTAAGCAGTCTTGGGGTTATTTCAGCAGCGTAAGATAGAGTAACAAAAAATGGTTTACCAAGGAACCTCCTTAGGAAAAGCATTTTTTTGTCCCTGTCTTTATCTCATGCTTGTGAAATAAACTGTGATGGTGTGTTTGGAGGATAGTTTAAGCTGGAAGCTATTCTTTGAGTTTATTATACCTATATTTGTGAGGCTTTACTTCCAAATTTAATTTAGTTATAGATATATAAGCAGCGTGTTTCTCAAGTTTTCAGTTCTTTTCTTTTCTACAGTACCACATCATTGCACTACAGTGTGCTGTACTCATGATTGTCATGTTCGTCTCCTCACTGTGGGGAGGGGCTCTTGTTGCACGGTAACGGCTGTGATTGACAGGCCTGTTTGCCTGAGAGAGGCGTATAATAATAACGCCATCATATGGTCTGGCAGATTTTGGGCTCAGCACCAGGGATGACAAATGTGCTCACGCAATAATTCAATCTGCTCCCACAATTCTCCAACTTTAAGGGGACATGCAAAAGCTGAGTAGTTGGAGCAATTAAGCTGGTCAGTCGTTGTTGTGGTATAGCGCCCAAAATGTCTGCCAGGTTGTTTACGGGAAAGTGTTGTTGTAAAAAGACAGAAAGGAGGAGAGGAAGAGGAAAAAACAAAACTTGCGGACAGATTGAGATGTAGTGAATGTGAGAGGAGTGGAAGATGGTCTGAAAATATCAGCAGCTAATTAAGGCATTTTTTTCCCGTACATCACACATTTTAGATGAGTTTCTCGGGGACACTGGAAGCTGTACTTGAGCCATTGATCTGTCACTGCAATGGGCTCGGCTGATGTGATTTTAGCTAAAATAAAACTCGGTTGAACCTATTGGCTCTCTCCAAAAAGTTGAATTGCAAGCGCTTCTTAGTTTTGTTATTTTTTTCTCTGCTTGTTTCAATAAGCAGAAGATAAAGACTGACCAAGATGGCAAGGGCAAGATGCAAATGTAAGAAACGCTAGCTCTGTAACAGGTGGTCAAAGCAAATTACTGTCTTAGAAACAAAGAAAGGAGAGGTAGATGGGTTTTTTGGTGATGTGAAACAGGTGTAACTAGTGCCATGTAATGAAAACATTTAAATTACTATTTTTCTAAGTTCACTTACCTCATTTCATTATTGTCTCCTTTATTCCTTCATTCATACTCCACATGGATTCCTTTATTTATGCTCAGTACTCTCTCTCTCTCACACTCTCACTCTCTTTTTCTTTATCTCTGTAGAAGAAGAAATACACACTGATAATGGTGGATCCTGATGCCCCAAGACGTACTAACCCAACTAGATCATACTGGAGACACTGGTTGTTGGTTGACATAGAGGTAGGAGACATTTTGGTCACATTTTTTTGTGATGATCCTCTGTAATCGCTTGTTGTCCAAAAGTAGTTACCCTTCAAATATTCACTGAATTGTAAGATTTAATAAGATTAACAAAAAAAAAAAATAGGCCTGTTCAGGTGGGGATCAGATCATCAACAGTGTTAGGCTTAGGATCAGGGTTATGGTTGAGGTTAGGTTATGGTTAGAGTGAGTGCTTAAGGTTAGAGGAAAGTTATGTTGACTTTAATAGATATTTAATTGAATGTAATTTGATGAAATGAATAAAATAAGATGCTGCTGAGTTTTTTTTTTATAAATACTCTCTTAATAAAGATGTATATCCAGCCTTTTTTTTGTATCCCTATTGATTAGAATCAAAGGTAAGTAATCAGTTTCCAGCCATATTTTCCTGTGTCAGTGTAGGTACCACTTTCAAATTCTGTGAAACCAGTTTATGCTTTTGCTGCCAAGTTTACAATTTCATAGTTGCATGGTTCATTACCTTGGGAAGACATCTTTTGTCCGTGACTTGTACTGGATCAACCTCAGAATGTTTTCCATGCTTCTTTAGGCTTCTTATATGGATTTTTGCTATTGAGTTTTGACCCTTTAAAGGACGACCCAAAATGTGGCTAGGTGGATTGTTATTTAACCACACTATTATTGCATAAAAATTGTCTATTTTTATTTAGTTTGTGTCACAAATTGCCTTTTGGACAAGAACATGCATGAATAGGAATACAAGTCACATATCAGACATGTTTTTGTCACTACACTGATTAATCAAAACAATAATAAACTCTTACCAATCCCAGTTGTACTCTGAATAAGTTTGCGTGGAAAATATTACGGTCCATCCAACAATAAAGGGATCATGATGCTTCTTCAATATTGCGATAGAAAATACAATTTCACCCAGAAAGCGCTGATTCCACATTGCCCAATGCAGACATGCATGCGCTGTAATTCTTTGCCAGCAGATTTAAATTGGGCCATTGTTAAAGGCTTTGAATGTATTGTAACATGTTCTGTTTAATAAGGTTACATACTATGTCATTTACTATGTAATTGTCAGCTGTGAGAAGAGAATACCGTAGTATTGAATGCTCAGGCCTCACCAACATTGATCTCACTTATAATGAACAATAAAAGTAATAAATAAACCTTACATTGCTGAAAGACAAAGATTCAGTTCAAAGCATGGACTTGGCACATACAGTCCTGGACATAATGTGCTAAGGAAAAGGTGTCAAAAACACTTTGGTGGGCAAACAATTCCTGGATCGTGTGGACTGTATCTGCACCTTCCATGTGCTTCACACTTGTGCTGCGTTTCCGATGCGTTACATAATGATTGAATAAAAATATCACGTTAGTCATCAGCACTTCGCTGTGCCGGGATGTAGAGTCAGATTCAGCAGGCTGTGTGCATTTGGGAAGCTGCTGTTTGAGCTGCCCAAGATGAGACTCTTTAAATACTACTCAGCATTCAGTCAGTACACACTCTTTTTCTCTCTCTCCCTCTCTCTCCCTCTCTCTCTCTCTCTCTCTCTCTCTCTCTCTCTCTCTCTCTCTTTCTCTCTTTCTCTCTAAACCCCCCTCTCTTTTTATGGGGAACTCTCATTCATACATATAAGAACCCAAACGTGTTCCCTCAAATCTTTACCTAGAGATTAAATAAACTCCCTAAAACGACACTTATCACTTTCATAGGGGGAAGAAAATGAAGTTTGAGGAACATTTCCCCACTCGTAACGCTGGAGTATTTTTTATGATAAGCATTTGTGACAAATGAGTGGGCGTACGTCTCTCCTTCATGACAGCAACAATTGCACGTCGGCTCTCGGGAGCCAAATGCTGGAAAAAAGTGGAGCGAGGGAGCAAGACAGCAGAACGGAGGAAAGATGTTTGTGAGGCCTATACGGCCTCATATGACTTGTTTCTTCCATTTCCTACTGGCTTTAGTTGAAACTAATAATTGATTAACAGAAGAAATAGCTTTAATTTTTTCTGTTAGCCTCTTAAATGGGCAGGAGCCGCCGGCAGGTCCAGACATCCATTTATCTCTCTTTCAACTTAAAGATAACGCATTCTCATTTGCATTGTTTTCTGTACAGTTGCTGAAGAATAAGCCTTAGGATGCAGTAAGCCTGGAAATTTAAGGTTCATCAGCTGGACTTGAAAGATTAATTAGATTTTATTTTAATTTCACTTTGTGTTTAGCTACTTGTTTTCATTTCTTGAAATATGTCTAAATGAACAAATTACTGCAAATGACTTATAATTCACTTAATTTTACTTGGAAGTGAATTTGCCCTTTAACTTACAGTGTCATGTCATCGCTGTCTTAACTAAACCACATATGCCAGAAATTGAAACTTTATTGGGGAAGGAGAAAAACATTGTTAACTAGAATGTACATAATGAGATTTTATTCCAAGATATGTTGGACCATTTTTATTGGTCTGTTCATCATAAAATGTTCTCACAAGGTCAAGGACAGATGGCATTTTTACAAATGGTGTAAAACAAAAAAAAAAAAGAAAAAGCTTGAGATTTCAGTATGACAGCAACAATATATAGCTGTGTTACCATGGAAAATATTCTGTTCTGTCTAAGTACTATAGCACACGAATAGCCTGTCTAAATGCAGTGTCCGATACTACTCCTTCACGGTGGCCATCTCCAGCACTAAGCTCATCTTTCCCCTGCTGCTATTCTCGCTTTACTCTCTCTCTCTCTCTCTCTCTCTCACACACACACACACACACGCACACACAGACGAGTCTCCTCCCCGTCTGGCCAGGCGACACATTGTGAATAAACAAATGTATTTCAGGTGCTCAGACAGACAACCTCTCAATACCCTGTCACTGTGTGGGCGGCGGCATGCCGCCTGTCGGCTCCCTGATTGGCCGGCCGGTTGTGCTGTGTGTGTGATGAGTGGCCGTGGTTGGTCAGAGGTTTAATGAGGCTGGTGGGAGGTGAGTAATTGCTACGGTGACTTCCTCTGACCTCGCTGAAGTTATAATAACGTCCCGTGTGAATGTGTGGAATTAGCTGTCCTGGAATACTCTTGGGCTTCAGGTGCCACACAAATGAACGCTTCCCCTCTCACTCATACACCTTATTTAGAAATCTACCCTGTAATTCCTTTTTTTAGAAATTAAATTACAACTATGATTTGACTTGTTACACCCCCATACAAGCAAATGTAATGTCTGCTGCGTATTGCATGTGGATACCGAAACTTATTGTTTTTAATGTTTACTTTTTCTATTTAGCTCTGTAGTAAAAAAAAAGAAGTTGTGCTTTTACATATCACGCCGAGCACTGTGTTAAAGACCATTGTCTACAGTATGGCAAATAATTGCATACATCATTTGTTTTTCACTTGTGAACCAAAAAAAAACAGCCAGGTATTTGATATTCAGTTGTTTTTTTGTTTGTTTGTTTGTTTTTTTTTCATGAGAAATTTATAAACCACACCATAATAAGTGTATCTGATTATCTGGGCTGGTTGGTGGGCCCAAAGTTTTACTACACACTTCTATAACCTAAGATTAGCTCAACCAGTTTGCATTGAAGTCCCTGTAGTTACTTTATAATAGCACTTAGTATGTAATAAGCCTGAGATTTTAAGGGGTTAATACATAAAAATATTTTTTGCAAATCTCCAGTAAAGCCGTAGATCCTTTTACTAGCTTTATGCTGATAAACCAAGGCCTGACATCTGTCATCTGTTCCAGTTTGTTTGTTGACACATTGTCTTAAATGGATCTAGGGCTGAAACCCATATCTCGACCATTTACAGAGAAACAGTAAACCTGATTTTGGCTTTTATCACATTTATCAAATACTGTAACCTTTACTGTACAGATGTGTACTACATAGATAAGTGCAGTTATTCTTACAGGTGTAAATGCAGGTTAGACTGAAACTAAAATAGTACTAAAAAATATTAATGTGCCAGATGTCAGTGAATAAGAATCAATATCTTTTTATTCGCCAAGCACAAGATATATATTATGTTGACATCGGAAACAGATGTGAGTAAATAGAGATAAAGTTTGTTCTCCTCTTTGTGCAGGAGAGACATACAGCACAGTGCAAATGTCAGAGACCACCTTTTCATTTATTTCGTTTCCAGTCAAAACAGCCGTTAAGTACCAGTTGTTCATTTTCCAGCATTTTTAACAGAAAATTCCGACATTAAAATATAAACTTTTCAGTATTTAGCATGTCCACCATTGACCATTGTCACAGCTCTTATTCTTTTTAAGAGGCTTGCCTTCAGGTTTCACAGAAATCTGCAGGAAGTTCAGTCTTATAGTCTTGTCTTTTTTGGTTACTGTTTCTCCTTCTCATGATCAATAATCCCAAACACATTCAGTGATGTTGAGGTCTCGGCTCCGTACAGTTTAGGTATTCTTGTGCAAATTTCAGTGTTCTAAGCCAAAAAAAGCATTTCCTGTGCATGTGTCTTTTCATTTGTAACAGCTTCTTGACAGCTGCACATCCTTTCAGACCTTCTCACAGCAGAAGGATGGGAAAAACATTTTTTTCAGATGAAGATGGATTTTTTCAGATGAAGCAAGAGTGGAGCTTGATTTTCTCCTCTGTCTCAAAGATGAAAGCTTTTAAGTACTGTTTATCTGATGGGGACGGTTTTGGTGGTGTACCAGGTCTTGCGTAGTTGTTAGGAGTCTCATTTTCTGTGTTGCGTTTAATCACAAAAAAAAAAAAATCAAAACACTAGTTTTAGATACTCCTGTTTTTTTTTTTTCATTTATTTTTCATTGACTTTTCTCTTGATTAAGTATGTGGACTCTCTTGTATCAAATCTCATCTGAAATTTTTCTTTTAGCCATTTTAGATGCATATGATAAAGAAATTTGCGAGGCAGTGAAAGTGAGTTTGTGTAGTTGCTTGTGTGAAAGTGTCTCTTTGCAAAGAAATCACTGGCATGTTCCTCTTCAAACAGCTTTTTTTGGGAGGGCAGCTTTGAGCATAAAAGTAAAGAGTGGACAAATTAAATACTGATAAATTTGGTATTATACTTAGTATTATATTTAATTGGAGGCTTTCATGTAATTATCTTTTAAATATATGTTTCTTGCTTTTTTCTGACACTGAAAAATGAAGAAGTTGTACTTAATGGCTGTTTTGACTGGAAATTAAATAAACAAAAAAGGTGACACCTTGGACCATACACACCGTGATCTGAAATAAAGAGTACAAATGAGATGCTTGTACAGTGATCTTCTAATTTTCTTTCAGCTGGACACAGCTGTATTATTATACTTGTTTTACATGCATAATAGGGCATTGTGTTGCTTTTCAGTATGTTCTTACCATTACATTTTTGCTTAAAATGGACTTAGGTGGTGACTAGGTGTCATCACTAGTACAAATCTTTCCAAGTGATGTAATCTTTACCCTTCAGATTTAGGGCTGCCAAATTTAGGGTGGCCCAAAAAAGCGTAACTGAAGATCTTGGGTTTTTTTAAAATACAGCTTCCTTCAGTTAGTCACATTTTGCATGTGCCATGAGCAAGTGGAACTGGTAAATTCTGTCAGGAATATTTTACTATTGTGCTGTATGTATTACCTTGAAACTGAGCAACTGAGTAACCAGTGGTTGGATAGTGGATCTTAGATAAATCATAAAACATGGTCTGACTCTCTGAAAGAGATGATGTGGGAGTCAAAGAGTCCACTTCCATCGTTTTAAGTCACCCGACCACAGCCCACTCTACAAGGGCTTGTTTCTTGTTTGTAGGCATTAGAAAGTTTTGTTTGTAGGCTTTAGGAATTCAGCAGTGAAGGAGACAGAAATTGTGCACTAAAAAACTTTTTCATTTTTCATACATAAAGTTGACACTTGGACTGGATGCAAATAAAACTGTCCTCTGTACTTTGTATATTCTATATTGTAGATCCACAAGCAATGATAGACATAAGTATCTATGCACCTACGTTTTCTGTTGCATTGCGGTTGGGTATTTTTGAAGACAGCGCAGCAGTGTTGTAGCCTTCTCTGTAGCTAGAAATGACAAGAGGCACTATATATGGTCAAGTGATCATGTCTGTTACGTCAGTGAGCCACACCATAGGAAAATAACAGGGAAGCAGAACACTGCAGCATGTCCCAGTTCTTCACCAAAATATGTATGTATAATTTCAAGATATGTCAGATGATAACGATGTAAGTGGAAACATTTGTTTGCAGTACGACTCTTAAAACTGTAAGTCTATTTGTATAAAGACTACAGTTTTTATTGTCATGCTGTGCTATTTAAGTATGGTTACATAGTTTTGCCATGAATTACAGTTACATTGGGTTTACGTTCTGGAGTCTGACTGTATGCACTTAACTTTTAATCAAGTCCAGTTCCTAGATTTGATGATTTCTTTAAGTGAGCTATGAGTGAGAGATAATTAATATAAAATTGCACAAAAATGCATAGTGACACTGAATTTTTTCAGTTTATTCTTAGCCAAACCCTTGGCTCACATCCTTGATCAAGAATCTTTACAACAGACAGGCCTGTTTTTGGCTCTTCGGCAACAGAAGTCTTGAAACACGAACGCTGCAATAGTAGTGCAGCAGTATCTGCTGCGATGTTCATTCACTGTAACATTTGGTCTGTTTTTTTTCCTTGTTTGATTGTGGTCTTTCGGTAAAGGACAACTGCTCGCGTCGAAGTAATTAATGGTAGGCAACAATGCGTGCGTAGGTGTTTACTTTGTTGCTGCTAGGGATACTATATTTGTTGATGACATAAGTAACTTGGCTGTTTTTCTGTCTTCAGTAACCTTTCTGTTAGAAAACTCTAGGCTAAGTTACAGGCTGGCTGTGCAGCTGTTAGCAGTTCTGGTTGGAGCTCTAATTGAATATAGTAAAGCTGGACTCAGGCATTCTACTTTTAAATTTTTTTTTCATATGATGGCTGTGGTGGTTTGTTGATGCATCTTTACGCTAACATCTGTTAAAAAGTCTCATTCCTCATTAGTTTACCTAATGTGCACATTCATTCATTCATTCAATCATTCATTCATTTTGCGATCTCTGGCTTAGTTACTCCAACTCATTTGCTATTCCATTCAGTTATTCTCTCTTTGTATCATTACTGACCTTTTCCCCTATTGGAGGTGTTTTCATCACTGTATTTACACCATATTCAGCGATTTCCTCTGCTTGGCAGATCTTGTGCAGATGGACCCTTTCTCTCACTTTCCTGCCAACACGCCACTCACAATCAGCTCCCAGCCCGAGCTACCACTCAAGATTTCTGGCAGTCATCACTAAACAGAAAACCCACTCCAAGCATTTCCCGTGTCATTGTTCATGGCATGTTTTTCCTTGCTAACAGATCACTCCGTGCTCTTCAGCTCTTTGTCCACTCTGCATCTGGAACAGTTACCATGCAACCACTTTTAGATAAGGTGCTTCAGTTCTTACCTGCTCTGAGGTTGCTGCAGTTCTTTTCTCTGCCACTGTCATTTATACTCTGATAACCCCTTTCTCGTTTTTTGTTCTCGTAAGAGTGCCTAGCCTAAAGAGACTGTTGTAAGGTTCAAATCTCTGGGGAAAATATTGCATGGTGATACTGGCAATTTACTGTTTTCTTTTTCTTTTGTATGTGTTGACTACCACTTCCAGCAGAGCATCACTCATTCATGGTGCTTTAAGGAACTTTAAAGACTTTCTTGGCTTTTTGTTAACTTTGCACTTTTTCATTGTTCATAAATTTTCACTAGTACTCATGAAAGAAAACTGATTCATAAAAGACATTTTGCAGAAACAAGTGATTTTAAATCAGCTACAACTATTTCCTGTCCTTTAGAAATTTTAATAAACTCAGTCCTAAATCATTATTACCACAGTTTCATCTTTTCTTGATTAAGACATTGTGTTATCCTATTAATTGAATACATTTAATGACACATTTTTTCCCTTAACCCCTCAATGAGCGTGAAAAATCTCTTCTTCACTGTCTGCATTGATTGCACAGCTCCAGCGAGTTGCTTCTTTATTTAGTCTTAGAGAGCAGTTTCAGTTTTCCTGCTTGGGTCTTCAGTTATTTATTTATTATTGTTAGTTGTTTTATTAATGTAATTTAATATTAACGCTAGTTATCCTAGTAATTTAATACATTTTATGTCGCTCTATGAAAAATGTAAACATTAAAGAAACCAACAAAACCACATAACTCTGGCCAAAAAGCATTTTTTTCCCTCAAAACCCTCAATGAGGTTGAAAATTCTCTTCTTCAGTGTCCGCAATGTTTGCACAACTCCTGCGTGTTGATTCTTTATTTAGTGAAACAAGAATTGATAATGAAGTTATTAATTCCAGTGGAGCAGATGGTGATGAAAAGAGGAGGCTTTAGGAGCTGAGATGCCCTCCTAGTTTAGCGCCCGGCGTGCCTGACCTGCTCAGGCTCAGAATTCCCTCTTGCTCTCACACTCTCTCACTTCAATCATGGACCATTACCAAAAACGCTCCCCAAACAGCTTGTTCTGCCTCTAACTAACTTTCCCTCCAGATTGTCTTCCTCCTCCCCCCTCCTTCCTAGTACTCCTGTCTGTTTCTCTCTTTTTGTCTTGCTCTCTTGTTCTCCGTCTTGCTGCGATACCTTCTCTCTCTGTGTCTCTCTCTGTCTCTCTCTCTCTCTCTCTCTCTCTCTCTCTCGCCGAATGCAGATGTTCTTGTTTTCCATGTTGACAGTAATGAAGAGGAAGAGGAAGAGTCATTAGCAATGGAGAGGAGTTACTTATGTAAATAAACTGCTAGGTGAAAAATCCTTATTTACTTTTTCACCCTAATGGTCCACCCACAGATCACAATATTGTATCATTCAAGAGCAGAAGGGCCTAAATTAGACAATCATTTACAGTAATCTTGCACAGGAATTGAACATTATTACTTAAGTATGTGAATACTTGAGAAGTTTTGTGGTGAGTAAGGTTGTTAAACTGACTATAAATTATTTTTCCTTGTGTTTGATCAGTTGAGTCTCTAAAAGTAATTTACTGACTTCACATTAGCGTTTGTTGAAGAAACACTAATGGATGTTTAATTATCCATTTTGCTGCTTTCCGGTCTGCTTTAACTGGCTTTTCAGCATAGACTGATGCTGATCTTTCTACCTACCTATACCATGTTGTTGTGTCCCTAATGTGCCACTCCACTATAGTATTATTGCGAAGCTGTTACAAAGCTTTTTGTTAAACTAATTCACTGAAATTCAGAAAGCGCAATACAAACACAGCTGCCACTGAATCTCAGTTGAGAGCAGCTGTCCATCCAGAGGTGCAATTGAAGCAACTAGACAGGAGGCTTTGTTTTACTCATCTTGAGCACACACACATACACATGCACACACACACTCAGACACAGAATTGTTTTTGTATCTTTTCAGGATGTGAGGTCATACATATGTTACACAGAATTACACAGAAGCATCGATAACTAAATATAATATCAGTTTTTTCATCAGCAGAGATATTTTTTCCACACCTCCAAAGTTAAGTCTTAGAAGTTGGTTGCGTTTTCTGCTTCTTAAGATTCAAGTAATCTCAGCACATTCGTTAATGTTATGTTCTGGGCTCTGGGGTGGTCAGTCCATTGTTCCAGCAGTTTTTTGTTTGATAAGTACAACTTCTCAACAGTGTTCTTGGGTTAGTTATCTTGCTGCAAAATGAATTTCTTCACAATTAAACATTTTTCCAGAGGGTATTGCACAATGTATTAAATGTATTGGTGTATCAAATTTTGTTTGTACTTAGCAGCATCCATGATGCCACCAATCAATAACAAATCACCTACTCCAGATATTGTTATACTTCCCCAAATTTGCACAGATCTTCCAGCATGCTTGATTGATGGTTGTAGACATAGGTTCAAGAATTGTTGCCTGCTTTGGGGATTTACCTACTTCTGTTACTTCCAAAGATCTCAACGGCAAACACATTAGTCAATAAAATCTTAATCCTCATCTCAGGAGTCCAGTTTCAGTGTTTTAGTACATATTTTCTTCTTTTTTTTTTGTATTTTCTGTGCTCAGTAAGGGACTTCTTGACAGCTACACATTCTTTCCGACTCATAGCGCTGAGTTGTCTTCTCACAGTGGAAAGATGGACAGAAGCACCAGCAGATTTTTTCAGATTTAAAGCAGGAGTGGAGCTTAATGTATTAAATGTACGAGTATATTTATATAACAATAAGATTTCCTAAGCCTATTTCTTATTTTTATCTTTAACTCAATAAACAAAAGGCAATGGTTTTGTACCTTCAGTTTTAACCAATGAAACATGGAGGTTTTGTTTCTTTTTCTTTGTTTTCATATTTACTGCGGACATTGTCCTGACAGTATATGAAAACACACAGACACGCACACACACAGAAGGAATCCTGAGTGGGTCTTGACTTGTGTTGCTCCAGACGTCCACACCTACTGCCCAAGACATACACTCTCTCTTGCACTTTATTTCTCTCTCTCTCTCTCTCTCTCTCTCTCTCTCCCTCCCTCCCCCTGTCTCTCTCTCTTATGGATTTTCCTCACAGATCGCTCATTGACAGGTGGGTGTGTGAGTGTATTGCCGTTTCTCACTTCCTTTCTTTGGGTCATTGTGGAGCAATTTGTCAGTGGGCTAATCACTAATCACTAACAGACACAAAACTCCACAATACTACGATACTCTTGAGGGGGAAAGGACATAGAAAGAGAGGGTGTGTGTGTGTGTGTGAAATTGTCCATGTGTATGTTTTCGTGCTTGAACATATTCTGCACATGCACACCTTAGGGAAAGAGTCCATCCGCTTCACTGCAGCTTGGCTCGCAGGACAGAGCAATCTTCAGGACACTCAGTCACACACAGAGGAAGTATTGTGTCTGGTGTTAAAGCAGCTGTGTTTGTATCTGTACCTTGTCAGAACACTGTCCTGACATTGTAGGAAAACCAGAGAAAAACAGGAGGTACCTAGGAGGTACCAGGGGTTCCCAACCACCAGGTCATGGACTGGTACCCAGCCTCAAGAATGCACCAATGAGTGAGGGAAGTAACTCGGCTCCAAAGCTGAACTTCATAATTGTTAATATAGTTAATGTTATTATAGAAGTATTCTTTATTTTAGGCTTAATTCATATTACTAGAATGTTCATAAACAATATTTTTGTAATTATAAATAGACCAACCTGTGTCACATCTGTGTATGGCCTTGTGCAGGTTGCTCTAGACTGCTTTATCTGATGGCTTGCTTAAGTGAAGAAGTCAAACATGAAGAAACCAGCAAACTATTTACTGGGTCTACCAACCCTGAACAAAAACACATGGAAGACAAGAAGAAGAAAAAAAACATAAAACATCATTTTACAGAAATATTATGACGGCTCCAAAAAACAAAAATGTACTGGGGATGACAATGCCCCGAATCCATTGTGTGTGGTATGTGGGGATAAGATAGTGAATGCAGCCATGAAACCGTCCACTTACTTTGTTATTTCAAGACAAAGTATTACTCGGCATCAGCAAGTGTGTTAGCACCTAACTGATATAATCATTTTGTTATGGATACCAATAATAAATTTAAGGAGATAAAGTTATTGATAACTACTGCTATAATCCAATCTAATTTTATATGGACTAATTTTAGCTTACTTTTTTTGATAAGCAGTGCTTTACCGACTGAAATGATTGTGTCAGTTCCCAGTTTTCAAATATGTTAAACTAACATAAGCTGTTCAGTTGTTGTAATTGGATTCACTGTTTTCCCTGAATTTTTATTTATAACATTTATCAAACCTTTATTGGTGTTTTACTGGAAGGATTTCCACCGTTGCCAGTAAATCTGTGATTCCTTAATACGGCCTGATTTAACAACCAAATGAAATATTGGTCAGACTCAAGCTTGCACATTTCTGCATCTGTGTGTATGTCTTTTTTTAATAGTTTATTTCTCTGTGCCGCTATGTGTCTCTGAGTACACTCTGAAGAGTGCCTATAGGGATACCCCGCTGTAGCTCTGCTGCTTGTCCTTTGACTGCTGATTGGATTAAGTTTTTCTTTCTCGGAGGGCTGTGCTTCTCTGGAAAACGGCATGTCAAACAAAATGTTTTTCTTTTGTGTGTATGTGTGTGCTGAAGAAGCTGTTAAGCTTTGTAAGTGACTCCTGGCCTGCTCTGTAAGGTCACTGACAGGGAGAGAATCTGTAGGAGTTTGTTATGCCAAGTCTTACTGGGTACTGCTACTGTTGCTTATTAAAAAAAACATCAAGGTGCTGTTTAGTGCTGTTTACAGTGATTGTAGCCTTTTAGTCTGGCAGTCCATTGAATACTGTGTGTGTGTATTTAGTCTTTTGTGTTATCCAAATGTCCTCATAATGATAGAAAAACTGGTCCTTGTCTGAAAACATGCTGTTTTTTAACCTTGCAGCTTCCTGGAAAAAAAGATGAAAGAGACAAAGGATTTCTTTCTGGTTATTGAAGTTTAGGTTAGGTTTACTGTACTGTGCAAAAGTCAGAGACCACCCTTTCTTTTATTTCATGTCTGGTCAAAACAGGCATTAAGTATGTTATTAATTTTTTCTTGAAATATTTCTGAGAAGATTATATATAAGATAAAGGGGGTTTGTCAAAGAAAAATAACTGAATAAAACAGGTCCAAAAAATTATTAAAATATTCAGACAGAACAGGAGTCCTACTCACCGTACAAGACGTGGTACCACCAAAACTGTCCCCATTAGATAAACAGTACTGAAAGCTTTCGTCTTTGAGAGGTAGAAGAAAATCTAGCTCCGTCCTTGCTTCAGATATGAAAAAATCAACAGTCAACGAAAGTCAGCAGTATGCATCTGAAAGGTGTCAAGAAGCAGTTCTTAAACAGTTTTTAAATTTTTTTACAGAAAAAATAAGATTTGCAAATCAAGCAAAGCTGCTGCTGTTTTCAGAACAGTGGACTGGCCACCTAAAGTCTAGACCTCAACATCATTGAATGTGTTTGGGATTTCTTGGATTATGAGAAGCAGAAAATGCTAAAACCAACTTGTACGACTGAACATTGGATGTGTGGAAAAAAATCCTTACAGGTATCTTTGAAAAACAAAGGCATATGCAAATTACATCTGTAGTAAAGGCAAAGACTGGACATGTTAAAGAAATATGTAATATATGAGGTTTTTGAGATTTTTGTGTTTAATATGTTTTTTGTTATTTTCCTGAAAAGTCAATAACCAGTTGTTTTACTGATAATGAAATAAATGAAAGATGGTCTCTGACTTTTGCACAGTACTGTACACACATTAAAGCTGCAACATGCTAAAATCTAATGTGCAAATTAAACAGTAACTACACTCAAATTTGTATGTTGTCAATGTTCTTGACTCAGTCTTAAATTTTTTCAGGTAGCTGCTCAACCCCAGAAGAGGCCTTAATCTGATGGATATTATTTTCATTATAAAGATCCTGAACTAACTACGAATCACCAATTAAGACACAGCTAAGTGTATGTGTGTGGGGAGAGAGTGATGGGTGTAGACACACCGTCAAACATTTCATTTTCAAAGCTGTGCAGAAAACCTCGCAAACACACTGTGACCTCACACACGTCTGCGAATCCCCTAAATGTGGAATTAAAACAGCATTAGATAAAAAAATGGAAGGGAAACAGACTTTGCTGCGCTCGCGTGCGGCGCCCACCCTCTCTCGCTGAAGATACAGGTGGCTCTCGAGGTTAGTCGTGCTCCGCTGGATTTTTTTTTCCCATAAACAAAAACAACATCTTTGCATATGTCGGTAAATCTGTCAGGTTGGGCGTTAGCACATTAGTGGGGGAAAAAGCAAATGGAAAGGGTGGCAGCATCCTGCGTCTGAGAGAAAGAAAGAAAGAAATAGAGAGGGCAGTGGCACTCATCATTAACGGGCCTGAAAGCGCGCTCCTCTACCTCCAGCCCATATGCACCCGCATCTCCATACAGACACACACACAGATGTTCCCCCATTGAGGTGTGCGTGTCGCTGCGAGGGGGGGTGGGGGGGTATTGTGGTGCATGCACGGTGAAGGAAACAAAAAGAACATTTGTTGAAGTGTACGATCGAGGAATGAGTCTGAAAAGTAGTTTATTTTTTCCCCTTTCTTGAAGCGTGCATGTAGAGAGTAAATATGGAGGTGAGTGCGGCCTTCCTGAGGGGAAAGTGTCCATCAAACAGGAGGAAAAGAGCTGCGCTTAGGGAAATTATACACTACATGCAGCTCAGGAACAGTAATAACGGATCAAATGAAGCGAAAACTTTAAATACAAAGACGGAAAAGTAGGCTGAGTGACAGACAAACACAAACGTGTATATGTGTGTACATGCCTCAGGTACTGAGAATAGATTAGGTTTAAGCATCATAGCACTATTAAGCTGCAGTCACACTAGACGTTTGCAGTTTGCGTCGCCAAGGCTGGATTGGAAGACTGACAACAGAAAAATCCACCATTTTGGTGCAGTTTGCAAGCTAGCTAACTCGCTAACTGTAAACAATAAAAACATAGTAAACGTAATACCAGATCATTTTTACAGCTCACCACAGCACAGTGCTGCACATTGAGTTAAAAAATATAGATACCTGACCAGGTTGATAGCAGTGGGGTAATAAGTGTGTGCACCTGCTTTTAGCCAAGCAGCTAACCTAGCAGTTAGCAAACTGGCTAACTTGCCTACCAAAAAGAGTAAAAGAACAAAAGAAAACATAATTATGCCAGATAATTACTTACTTGCATAGAACTGCACACTGAGTTATAGTAAAAAAAAGTGCAAATATGTGGAGTGGTTGACAGCAGTGGGGTATATCTTTGTTCAGCCAAGGAGTTAACCTAGCAGTTAGCAAGCTGGCTAATTGGTCTACCATAATTTGAAAAAACACAAAATGAATAGTTATACCATCTAATACAGTGTCCCAACTGACTGAATATCACAAAGTCTCTGATTTATGTGTTTATTCATAGCCAATGTTAGGTCAGTCGCAATTATTACATAAATGCCTGATCACAGTTATTTGAGCTGGTCACAGTTATTCAAGCTGACTGCAATTATTTTACACAATTATTAGCTTTCACATTCATACATTTATGTCACAACAAACAGAATGTAAGTGGGTGCATTTTCACCGACTGGCTTGAGGTAAATGCATGTTAAAAATAACAGAAATTTCCAACTTTTCACTGGTGCTGTAACACCTTTATGGACAAATCTCATACTTTATTGGTTTCATGCAGTGACCAAAAAAAAGACAATTAAGTTGTTAATTGCATTCGTTTTTAATGACAGTCATGATAATGACAAGCTTAGCCAGTTTAGATGAAAAGTTGACAGTAGCATTTTCTTGATTTTTGAGGTTTATTGCTGCTATGTGAAGTGCTGGAATAGCATTTTATGTTACAACCTATTAAAACAATTGTTTATTAGTTGTGTTTTTTCAGTACATAGACATTTAAGTTAAGTTACATTTTCATGAAACTTAACTGGAACTACAGAATAAATTAAAAAAAGTAAAAGAAAAATAGAAAAAAAACAATACATGTATATAATGTGTGCATTAGTACAAACATTTAATTAAAAACAAGAAAAATCATTCAGTCATTAAAGCAAAACAGGCCTTAAGATATATAAGTATAGAATAAAGATCGTATTTTATTACTAAAATATTAAATAGCTGTAGCTCTAATTATCTTGCGTGAAGTGATTCAATTACAATAGCTTATTTTAAAGATGCAGTTTTTAAAGTAAAAATGTTGAAATGGTATCAGTATCTGACAGTACACGAGTATTTCAGTATTGGTATTGAAAAAGAAGTAGTATAATATCATTTCTAGCATGTATGTCCATGCTGTATGTAATAATAAGCACATGGTATTGTCATACAGAAAAGGCTGAGACCACCTCTTTGTTTGTGAATGAGTTTAACCAGGAGCGGAACATTTTTGTATGTTTATGTAAGTGAAGTTAAATAGGGAGGGAGACTACTTGAGCTTAAACACTCACACACACCCTCAAAAGCTCTCTCTTCGTGCTGTCTCTATTTAGGCTCGTCCCTGATGACTGGCCCAGCACGGCTGACAATAGGCCTTTAACATGGAAGGCCATCTGGAGCTGTTAAGCAGTCTGAGGGGGGTTTCTCGCCGTGTAACTCAGCTGGGCCCGCTGCAGTGCTAGATGCTGCTATATACAGTTCACTGACCTGCCACTCCTTCCATATGCACGCCCCCACATACACGCACATAGACACACACGCACACAAAGCAGGGTCAGCCGTGCACAGGTCCTGACCGAAAAGGAGAAGCAGGAGAAATTATTACAGCCGAGCTGAGGATGTATGTGCATGTATGTTGGTCTGTCTGTCTTGCCATCTGCTGTGTGCACAGTTATCTCTATCGTACACTTGCAAAACATGTGTGCACACTTGCAGTTGTTCACTATGCATATTTAAAGTGATGGCTCAGACAAAAATCTAATTCGCACGTCTTTGCACATCTTGTATTTGAAGTTGCATCTTTACTCCTTGCACTAGAGTTACGGGGCTAATGCACCAAAAAATAAATGTAGTGCATCACTTAAAGTGCAGGCATAAATCATGACTCATTTGACTCAAACCATGTTGAATTGTTAACCCATTCAACATCAACTAAATTTAGTACGAAAAATTGCCACAGAACCTGTTCTGATTGGCCTGAAATAATGAGAATTTGTATAGTTATACCTTGTATGAATATCTAACAGTATCCATTTTTGATTAGATGGGTTTTTCACACTTTTATTTACAATTAAACTGGGATTTTCTCCGGATTTAATACAACAATTATTAGCTTTCACATTCATACATTTATGTCACAACAAACAGAATGTGCGGTGGTTGCATTTTCATCCACTGTCTTGAGGCAAATGCATGTTAAAAACAACAGAAAGTTCCAACCTTTCACTGGTGCTGTAACACCTTTATGGACAAATATATATTTGTTTCATTAAGCTGTTTCTGTTGTCAGTTAGGAGCTACTGAATATCCAAGAAGATTTTGTATAGTTATACCTTATATGAATATCTAACAGTATCCATTTTTGATTACATGGAATTTTCACACTTTTATTTACAATTAAATTGGGATTTTCTCCAAATTTAATACAACAAATTAAGTGTTGAATACTCACTTTTATAGCCATATGGTTTGATAGATTTGAAGAAATTCTTCAGATTTGTGCTCAGTCAAGTTCAAAGAATGAACCATATGGACCAAAGGAAATTTTAAAATTCAGATATGAATATTAATTAAGTAATCTCTAATAGATCTGCTTCTGTGGTTTCTGACACTGTATGGCATACTGTTATGTATAAAAATGCATAAAACTTGAATTTTGACTGTACCTCTGTCTATTTTTAAAATATTTTTCACATTATGTCACACAACAGGGTATCCAGGCTGAAGGTTTTCATTCCAGCTTAGCAGGAGCACACGTGATCGATTGTTTGAAGGCTGTCACCAAATGAATAAACAAGTAGAATTCGTGCTTCTGCTTGACTGGAATGAAGACTTTATGGATAAAATTAGACACCTTTGTCAGTGTTAGAAACCCTGTCAGAATTTCTAATTACTTTTTAATTACTTGATAACATTTAGACAGGTATGTGATGCTTTAGAGCATGCAGTATGCACAATGCTAGTTGGTGTACATGACTTGCCATTTGTTGTTAGCTACGTTAGCCCAGTGCAAAACTAAAGAAGAAAACTTCAGGCACCAAACATCTTGGCTGATCGACTGCTTATGTTGTATTGGGAAAATTGTGTAAATATGATTTTTGGCTGAGCTGTTCCTTTAATACACATTTATATATATCCGTGGGTGCAGCTTTGTCTGTGTGGGTGTTCATGTGTTTGTGTTCTCTGTGTTTGTGTATGGTTTGCAGTGAGGCAGCGATCTTGTGATGGTTACCACGTGTTGATTGCCCTTGTCACTGTGGTTCTCCCTTTGTAACGTGGGCTGCTTTAGTTACTGTGTTATCTCTCTCTGTGTTATATAATAATCCTCCTCTCTATCTTCCATCCACGCATCCACCATCCTCTCGCCTCACTTAGCCTACCAACCCCGTGCCATCGCTATAACAACTGTTTCTCTTGCTGCAAGCTCGGATTCTGTTGCCACGGCGAGGTAACGGGAGAAGGTTCTATCAGGCTAGTCTGGCTTCCCCCTCACCTTTCCCCCCAAGTCAACTTCAGAGAGAGAGAGCTTCACAGTGCTGTAATTCTGTGTGTGGGCCTCACATTGACTGGCTTTTGGTTTTGAAATGATTTTTTTCTCTTTTCATTTATGTGATATTTATACTGTACGTTTGAATCTGCTCAAAATCAGTTAATCCAGACTTGTGTGCATTTTCTATTACTGTATGTATTTTTCTAATCACTTTACAGCCTATGGCTATCAATTTGATCATTTGTATTTCTAAGTCTTAGACACCAAACCACTGTGTTTAAAGCAACACTGTGGTCATAATAATGATAATATGAATAAATATATATCGAATATTATGTTTGCAAATAACAAGCAACCACCAATATAGACCAGATGATCACTTATTATTTTTACTTTCTTGCTGTTCTTACTCAGTATGCAATAGTGTGCGGCTGAGGCAGAGTGAAGGGGGCTTCCCGAGCCTTACCTTGCTCTGGAGTAGTGTGGGCATGTGTACATTGTGGAGGAATCCATGTGAAATATTTAGGATTGTCTGGCCTCTCAGAGGTATATTTACCAGCCATATAAATCTGCCATTTACCTTGTTAATTTTAACGGGTTTATAGTCTTACTCACCTATCTGTAGTGGCATGGTTATCATACTATGGCTATCTATTAGTCTCTTAGTATTGTAAAGGCTGCTTAGCTGGTCACAGTATGTTTGCCTGGTCATATGTAGCTGCATCTTCGCTCTAGGTGTCGATAAGTTAAGGTACTTACTTTTGACAGTAGTTTTCTGCTGTAACAGGGTTGCCTGGCCTTAAATCCACTATTACAGAGGTGTCAGGTGCACAACAGTTAGGCCTAACGTATCTTTCACAGCACACTCTTAAAGGGAAAGGCACCACAAAAGGTTCTTTGCATGATGCCTCAGAAGAACCACATTTGGTTGCCTGAAGAACCTTTTGGTGGGTGGTTCTTTAACAATCCATTTTTGTAAATGATTTGCGAGTATGAAGATCCATATTTCAAAGCATCTCCACATAATGTAAGGGTTCTAGCAATAACCCTTAAGTTGTTTTGGAACCTTTACATTATTTGAAGGTTCTTTAAACCTTTAAATGGTTTGTCACACTCACAAATCCCTCTTTCAAACACGGTTCTTTAGGGAACCAAAATGGTTCCTGTGTTCTAGTAAATATTAGTGGAAGTAATTGTAAGTAGTTACTGCTACTCTATAAAAAAGAGGGTAATTTGAGATCTTTATAATTGTCGTTTTTATTACATTCTTTGGTTATAGAGGCTTTTTTCTATATATATTTTTGAGTAGACCATTTCATGAACTTGTTGCCCCTGAAGTCATCCATAACAGGATTATTGGAACAAACCACTAATCTTAAAATTCCTAATGCTTATAATCTCTGTAATATTTTAACATAAGTAGCATCTATTACAGCATTTATTATCCTTGATATACCCCCTCTCCTGGAAGACTTGGAGGGATAATAAAAACATCTTCAGTTACCCAGACAGTGCTAGCAGAGCTGCTAACTGGAGCCCATCCATGTTTGCACCACAGCCTCATACGTTAAGACCCGTCTCTAAAACGTGCCCTCTTCCAGTACCCCCACAGTCCATTGTGCTCCAAATCCTGTTCTGCCCCGAGTAGATTTCTGAGACGCTGCTGCAGACAATGAAACCCCCTCACAAGCTGTCCTTTTTGTCTGTTTTCTCTCTCTCTCACACACTCTCTCTCTCGCACACACAAGTCCCTAAAGCTGGATGATCTCTGTACATAAGGAAGATTGAGCAGAGAATGCGGGCATAAACCAAGAGCAAAGAACAACTACTCAGACTTTGATGAAGGGCACATGACCGAGAAAGGAAGATGGTGGGACAGTGTGGGAAAAATCTGGGAGCGTAAATTCAGGTCGGAGTATGATAAACTACAAGACAAAAAGGAAAGGAGAGAAAGCAACAGAGGAGAGGAGAGAGGGGGAGCAAAAGTGATAGATTCTCAGTAGGAGCCTGGTGTGGGCTGGTGCTGCCTACCTGCTCTTGCATAAGCTGGTCATTCCTGGCAGGGATGAACAGACTGCTGACTTTGGAGGAGGGAGGGATGTGGTGAGCGTGGAAGAGAGAGAGAGAGAGAGAGAGAGGTGCGAGGGCCGTCGAGGAATACCATCCACTGAGGGGGAGCAGAGGAACTCTAGTTATACTAAAGGATGGAGGGGGAGGACAGCGCTAACTGATTTATGTTTCGTGGCTGTCATTGAACTGAATGTCTAAACCAGGCAGGCATCAAATTAGTACAGGGGCTGTGAGCATCCTTGTTAGTTTGAGTTAGAGTGCAGTTCAGTAAAAGACATGTCTGTGCATACTTAAGACACTAGAATCTTAAGACACTGTAGAATCTGTTCAGTAGTGATATGCAGGGCTTACATCACATGGCCTTCTGAGTCAGAGGTGTAGCAGAACTGGCAGCAGGTTGGCCCTCATGTACTGTAGATATTAGTTGCTAAAAGAGTGCATGTACACTCACAGCCTGTCTGTTCACGGATTAGTCAGTGCCCTCGGTCTTCTCACCTACCAGCTACACATAGGCCTGACAGCATGGGGGGCAATGGGGGGCAATATGGCCAAAAGATAATGATCCGTGACTTATTCACAATACACGGTACATATCACAATATTTTGGTTTTCTGAGGTTGAAACAGACACAGTGCACCAGCAAAACATTATTGACAATTTGGTCAAGAACATTATTCAATTTGATATGCTCTCTTAGACTTGCAATATCATCGGAATTTGAATTTGTGATCTCCTGACCATAGAGCGAAACCTTGGACAGCTACATCACTCGACGCTCATCTTTGTCCTGTAAAGTAGTTTAAAGGAGACATATTTTGCTCTTTTTCAATTAAATATAAGTTCTCAGTGCTCATTAAAAGACAACTGTACAGTATAAAACAAAGAACACCTTGATTTGGTCTTTGTATGATGTGTTTAACCTGCCATTTGCTCCTCTATGAAGAAAAGATTATTTCTGGGTGCTGATTTTGTATGCTAATCACCTCAGCTCTCATTTGGCTATTATGGTAGAGCAGGTGGGATAAGAGGTGTGGTTACTGTGCTGTGTTGGAAAGCTTAACCATGGCTACAGCGGAGCATGGTAAAGAGTAGAGGGACCTTAAATCGGGACCTTGAATCCAATTTCCTGTCTTGGATTTTGTAATCAATGGTAGGTATTACACTAGGTGGCCAATCAATTCCATCAACGATTCAGTTAACTACCAGTGATTTCAAAATCCAGGACTGGAAACTGGATTCACGACCCAGATTTGAAGACCTCTGGAATAAAGTGACCAAACGCGGTTGACTTTTTAAGCTTGTTTTTCGCTGAAAGCCAGTTACTGTCAATCTTGGGTATGTGCCAGCCAGGCATACACAGCCATGTTTAATGCAGAAATTTTGTAATTTCTATCGTAGCTTTTGCTTTGCTACCACTTAGTAATTTCAATGTTATATTAGCATCAAGCTAACAGTGGTTAATATTTACATTTTATAACAACTATATTAAACACGACATTTGAAGCTTGTAACATATATTCATGCAACATATTGTCGCATCCTGCTGCTAGCTGGTGCTAGCACCAAGAGACTCTGGAGGTGTGGCTAGGCAGACGGCCACACGTAACTCATTGTGCTAGCACCAGCTAGCAGGATGTTTATTGTTGTAGTTTGTTTAATAGTTATAGTTATGTATGTTTTACTTGTGTTGTTCTGTGTCGAGGGGTGTGGGTTTTGTGTTGGAGGTTGGACACTGTGAGGGTGAAGCATGTGGCTAATGGTGACCTCTCCTGTGTTTTCGGTGATCTGTATGTGCCTTTCTGCCGGTGTGTTCAATGAAGAACACTTCTGGCAGCAGAAGCATGGCTGCCTCTGTGTCTTACTCTCTGCCAGTGCCTCAATATTCTGTCCTCACTTGAATATGGCTGTTACAGTTGGTTGGTGTCTCCTTCAGTAAAGTTTTCAACTTGAAACCTGGCTCTGAATATTATTGGAGCCTGTTAGCTTAGCCATATTCAAGTGAGGACAGAATAGATGCATTCCAAAAGCTAAGCTGCAGTCCAGGTGGGTTGCATTTCTAGACCGCTACGTCATACAAGTCTGTTCCAATCAGAAGGATCTTTTGAATATAACGGACAAATGCAGCCTACATTCAGACCATTTTCAATGGTACTGGAGTGTGTATTCTTTCAGTCTTCTGTTGAGGTTTAGGTTCCATAATACTTTGTGCACATATCTGACTCAATGAAAGTTGAGAGAAAAGCTGGCAGATGAAACCAGCTACTACATGTTGTTTAAAAAGGCCAGTAAAATTATACAAACATATTTCTTTAGTTGTGTATGTTTAAGGTGGCGTATATTAAATGTAGAGTGTGAAAAGCACCTGCTTTCGGCAAGTTTAACTGTTTTTGGCTTAAAGGACAGCATTTTAATACAAACAAATTTTTTTGCTACCAGGTTACATCATCATCATCATCGTCAGCGCTTCACCTTTCCAGCTTACCATTCACATCAACAGTATTTTCTTTAAATATTTTTTTTGTGCCAACTCCTTTCAGATGACGTGAAAATTGGCCTTAGTAGACTGTTCCATTTTATTATATTATGTAATACAGTCGTTATGTCTGATTGTATATGTCTGTGTGTCTGCTCTGCGATGGACTGGTGACCTGTGTTTCCTGCCTTCCGCCCAATGACAGCAGGGATAGGCTCCAGCTCCCCACCGACCCAGAAGGATAAGCGTTAACATCTGCTAAACCAGTCATTTGGAAGTGTAGTGTTGGCGATATGTGACATTATATTGCTGCTTTTACACTGTCCTATTCAAAAGTATAAAGGCTGGGTGACTGGGCATGGCTATTCAGTGGGCCGGGATAGTTGTACGGTGTGACACAGCATCGAGCCACAAATACTAACAGCCTGTAGAATCATTTGTTTTCTGTAAAATGGAAATACTCCAGAACGGCAGAGACAGTTTCTTGAATGGTAAAATCAGTGACAAGTAACATAGATGTTTAGACCTTTCACTCTTGTTTCAGGTTTATTAAAACATTGTTGCATGACACAGAAGTGCACAAAATAAGATGCTTTATACATCCAAGACAACCACCTAGCTGTATGAGCCTATAGCTATGTGCTGTCCTTTTTTGTTTGGTTTGTTTTCTGTTGACTTGAGTTGACAACTTGCCATTCCACTGTGATTTTTAATAGATCTGACCAAGACCATAATACTGTGACTTAAATAATCACACTGTTGCTATAAACAGGTCATTGTTACTGATTTTTTTTTCTGAGACATCTCACTTTGTGGTGTGTGTCATAGGACACTGATGTGGCTGTGTAAACTGGATGAAGTGCATTCGGCAGTTTTATTTGCTTCTTTTGTTGTATTAGAAAAACATTACCAAACCTCAGATCATCCAGATGAGTTCCTGAGGGCTCTTTGGATGATTCAAAGCATTCATGTGGTTCAATTCATGTGGTAAATAATACAGGCTCCCCTTTGTTACATCAGGGGGTTCACCAATGTATTTAAATATATTTTATGCATACTATGCAATATCTAGCTATATATAGGTGACCACAAAAGTCTCAGCTGTTCTGTAGCTTCAAAATGGATACCTTAAACCACTACATTATGGCCCAAGCTAAAATGAATAGTGTGTAAGGGTAAATTGCTGAGCTTAATTGGGTTGCTAGAGGAACATCAGACTCGCTTCAAGCTGTTCATTCCAGCAAGTCCACCCATGAGTTCTCCACAGAGGTGGGCGAGTTCAAACGACTGTTTGTGGTTCCAGTTTTTTACTGTGATGGTTGAGATGGCAACTGGAAACAAAACTAGATAAAACAGGTCATAATCTGGCATCTTCTGCTGTGTGGCTACTCTTCTAGATCTCCAACGAGTATGTTGGTAAAAGAGGTTGGCATATTTCTCTGGCAGCCTTTTAAGATAAGTACCCTTAGAAATCATAGAAGTAATGTTTGATTTTCAGTAACACTTTACACTAAGTTAGAACAATACTTGGAAAGGGTTTTGTTAACATAAATCAGCTGTTTTCTAATACCTTAATGTTATCGAAGTGTCTTCTGTTTTCCATTTTATGTGAATAATGATTTCTTTCCCAATCTATAATTGAAAGTGCATATTGAAACTATTTTTAATAGCCCAGAGTTGGTTTAAAACAATTGAAAGATTGAAGTGCTGCTAGGTACTGACATCATGAAAAGTGGATGAAATGTGTGATGTCTGACAATATTTCCAAGAGAGGACTATTGTTTGTTGTTCCTTTAGTTTTGCAAAACAGTTGCAAGATCTAATCAGCTTTGTGTTTAATATATTAAGTTATTACAAATTATTACAAACCTACAAAGAAAATATGCTAATTTATTTTAAAATATTTTTAACAGCTAAGCATTCCCAACGTCTGGACAGGCAGTTTATACCTGAAAAATTGCCTTTAGCTTACAGCACATGAAACAAAAACCTGTGTCTGACATGTGATCTGAGTCTTAAGTTCCATGTGGCAACATGAACAAGCACTAATGGCACCATTTCACTGTTGATATGTAAATCATTACAGTCAAAAAGCAATGCTTTTCTATGCAAGTAAATGTCAAAAATGAATCAATGCATGGGTAAATGAATACTGACATAAAGGAAATGCAGAGGTTAAGTGTGTTTACTGTGCTCTTTTACCCGTCTGACTTATCCAGAATGCACTGAGACTTTTGAATGGGTGCCAACAGAGAAACCTGCTTTTTGGCACCAGTTTATGCCTGTACTGTTTCACTGCTAGGGGCAAGCTTGCTTTAACCTGAACCTGCGAGAATGGGCCATTGTCCCTAATGTCTGTGTAATGGCTATGTGTCATTCTTAAGCTACTTCCTCACAAGCAAATACCACAGAAGAAGATTCTCTTCAGATGTTAATGTTCAAGCAAGCATGTAAAATTGACATGCAGTTAAACAAGAAATAAACTGATGGAAGGACAATTTCACTGTCATAGCCTCTTCTCTATAGTGATAGATAGATAGTATTGATTTCCCAGCTTAGGACAGACTGGAATTGACCCACTTTTTTTGCTTGAAACATGCAAACAGCAATTGGCCAATTTATTATTTATATTTTTATGATGTAAATCATATGACTGAGGTAAGTGCATTCTTAATGCTGCTGAAGTGGCATACTTATGCATGACTCACTGAGCTAAATAGCCTCTTACTTTTGATGTAGCACTTTGATCGATCTTATTTAAACAGGCAGCCATTTTTTAGTCTAAGAATGTAAAATTCCAGCTTGGCCAATTTAAGAGAAAACAATGTTTTTTATATTGCTATTTTGGCAAATACCATACTGAAAATACCAGAAATGTGCTAGTGAGTATCTTGTGTTCATTTGGCCAATGTAGATTGAGCTTCAGGTTTGAACCAAAAGACGGCCACCTGCCAATTTTTTTGTAAAGAAAGTTTTATAGCAGGTGTTAAATAACCCATAGTAGTTACTCAATAGCAAGTCTGCAGTTCAAGGAATTAACCTGTAAGTTCACGTAGCAACTATTCTGAACAAATGTGGGTTAGTATAACTACTATGAAACTAGTCTGCAAATGATGTACTTGTAGCATGAGAAACTAAAGTGTAGGCCCAGATACAGACCCTTTAAGGAGTTAATTATGTTTAGCTGGTGATATAGCAAATGCAAATGCTTGTCGTTTAAGTTGTAAGTAGTTGATGCAGTTAAAGAAATATTTAGCACAACCTCTGCACTGTGATCTCAACTATCACCACCACAAGTCAGAGATTACTTTCTTATTCTCTCGGCTTGAGTTTATTTCTGTCTCTTTTGCTTCCCCTCCTCTCTCTCTCTCTCTCTCTCGCGCTCTCTCTCTCTTGCTCACTCTTGCCTGAGTGCTGCTATGCTAGAATTCCAGGGTGCTGTATAGATTTCTCACAGCTGATGAAATTAAAAAGACAGCGCATTGTGTGTGGTGTTGCCTACGGCGACGAGTTTTGCCTGCGAGTTCACGATACGGGGTTCAGAGGGGAGTTCCTTTGGGGGGGATTAAATCATTTCCCTCTTTTGCTAACACCCCTCATGCACACACACACCTCCCTCTATTTTTCCCTCATCGCTCCCCCCATCCGTGCAGCTAAAAAAACACGAACCAGCTTTCAAGGCTAAGCAAGGAGGATGTAACTCATTTATAAAAACATTGCTTGTTAGCTTCAGACACAGGATAACTCAGGTAAGAATAACACATAGAGCCAAAGGTTAAAGGGGCTGCATGAAGAGATGGAGATGGTAGAGAGGGATCTCTGGGGGGACAGCACTGATCCACAGTGTACAAAAATGTTCACACAGTGCTAAATGGAAACAAAGGCGTCGTCATGGAGAGATTGTTACCACGGCGATGATGTAGGTTACCACTACGAGCATCAACGTTTTGGATTTTGAAGCCTGAAGGCTTCTAAGGATTATGAAACATGGCATTAAAAGAGTGTTTTATACTTATTGGAACATAAATAGCCTATTACACCCTATTATAGGCTGAGAGAATATTGGACACGTGGAAAGTAACTACAATATGAGTTGGAGAAGGGAAAATGATAGTAATAATAATGTTTTATTAAAAGTAAGTGACTCACTGATTGTTTCATATTTGTCTGCATTCTGCATCCTTTTTATTTATTCATTTATTTATTGTTTTCTTCTATGATGTGTTTAAATTGGAGTACATGTACTTCAGAATAACTGAGCTCTTTAGCAAATTGAAAGTATGAATGTATTTTGCATTCTCTGTGTGACATTGTCTGCCCCCAAACCCCAAATGAAAAAAAGTCAGACACATAGGTCCAAGCTGATGAAGACTAGAGCTGATACCAGATCAAGTAAAGCTGTGCAATTAAATTCAGGATGTGTTACCATGTAAACACACCTCTGGCTCTGGAGCACAGTAGGTCGTTCATTTAATTAAGTCTCTAAAATATCCAAAAAGTTTGAATCGCATTGCTTTTAGTGTTAGTAGAGTTTTACTACCATGACATGGATAGATGATGCTACCTCAGCTCTCCAGAATCCAAATCACCCTTCTGCCCATGCAGGACTGAAATATGTTGACCCTTGATAACCCATCTAGATTTACATCTGTGGCAAGACCAGCCAAATCACACAAGAATCAAAGTAAAAATGTCCCATTCACTGCATAAAACATGGAAATCGAACACACTACCCATGCCACTCATACTTGTGTGTGTGTGTGTTTTCATTGTGTGATTTCCATGAAAAAAGGGGAATTAATGAAGAAACATTTTGCCCCCGTAATTACCGTTCAAACAATTATGTACTTAGTTTTCTTCCAACAAATGCATTCAGCGTCATTGTTTTGCCGTGGTGAGCAGAAAGCCGGCAAGACTAAAAACCTTTCATTCCTGCAAAGGCCGTTTTCTGGTCACCGTCAATAAAAGCATAAAAGCATTCATTTCCCACGTTCGTCAAATTAATAGCATACTCCATCTCCCAGAGGGCCGTGGGGTTCGTTAACCTTTCTGTGAAGTGGGCCCGGTTCCCCAACAGTTTCCATAACCTCTGAGCCGCTTCCATCTCAATTATAATAGAAGAATTAAACAGTGACTGTAGCAACGTGGCAGTAGTGCCTCTCCGTGCCTCTTCAGCTAGAGAGACACAGAGTAAAACTCGCAGCCACAGTGCAGTTTAGTGCCTGCTGTACAGCAATGTTTTGTATTTCAAATGAGAAGTCATCCAGCTGATGCCTTGTGAAAGCATGATTAAATAGTCACAGTGACACTTTAGCCTGCTGTAATGGATAAATGTAACGCTGCTGATGTAGGAAAACCTCGAAACTTTGTAGCAGAAGGAAAAAAAATTCTTAACGTCTGTTAATGCAACTTAAAAAACTCAAAGCTTTGCTTATATTGTTCCATTCATCACTGGCATAAATTAACCTATGAGGTTTGCTATTAAACGTGAAGGTAAGTAATGTAAGATAATGCTGGTGTAATTTAAAACCTACCAGTTCAGAATTAAATATTGTCTGGTACAATAACACTTCAAGTAGAAAGAAGATGTTATTAATAGATCAGGTAAATTATCATCTTTTTTCCGTGACTTTACTCATTACTTGTCACTATGTGGTTGCATATCACATGCTGTGCCTAGAGGTTATCTCCATGGTTGCAGGCATTAGTCTACCCCAAGACCTTCTTTGCCAGGTTTGCCCCTTATGCCCTTTCACACTCCCTAAGAAGTTGATTGACCTTGAACTAATTAAGGTTCATTACATGCCTGTTGAGTCCTCATAATGGTCTTTTAATTGCTGTTCATTTTAATTGGCTGTACTGGGCCTCTAAATAGACTTTTTTTCCACACAACTTCATCCTCCCCCACAAAAAAGAGCCATCGGTTCAGGGAAAGCAAGTCAGAGAGTAAGTTGAATGCTCTTGCTTAGATTAGCTGACTTTAAATGACAGTATTAAATGTTCTTTTTTTGTAAAATAAATAATAGCATTATGATTAATTATAAATAATCTATTCTATGTATTTAAAGACTGATTAATGAGGATTACATGTTACATAATGGAAATGTAAAGGCAGCACAAGTAAGACTCCGTGTAAAACGTTCATTTTCAGGCCTAAGGACGAATGACCATCCGTGTTAATCTGTTTATTGTGCCATTCAGATGAAATCCCACGTTTGTCAATGCCTCATAAAGCAGTCAAGTCATCATACACTGCAAAGCCATCTGCAGCTCATGTTGCCTGTTACTCAGCCAAAGCTTATCAGTGCCACTCCTCTGCACTCTCAGCTTCACTCAATCTTTGTCATCAGCTGTGCAGGTATGACTCAGACATACACACACACTTACACAACAGGGTTTCCCCTGCTGCTACCTAGGGGATGAAAAGCCAATGTATGTCTGTGTAGGAAAGTGTTCTGCTGCTGTGTGTGGATTAAGCCAGAGTGTTTGATTCTCTGTACAGTTTACTGTGTGTGTGTGTTTATTTGCTGATGAAGCCAGGGGTGTTTTGGAGTGGGCAGTAGTCGTGTTTCAGGATTCCCTCCAAATGACTCAGGCAGGCAGGCAGTCGGCCCCCTTCTTCAGCCCACTCTCTCCAGGGTTACCTAGGTTACTCAGACCGGGGGCTTCCCTCAGCTTTTACACTCACACACACTGGGCTCCTGCTCACACATTATCACAGGAGAAGAAGCTGAGGAAGAGGTACATCCAACATAGTTATAAAAGAGTGGGATGATAAAAGCAAGATTACAAAAGTAATTCTGTTTCTGAAAGAGAACTTGAAGTTAAGATTCAAGAACCTTGTGATCCCATATTTGTTAAGTTTACAGTGGAAGGAAACAGGCAGTGGATCCCTAAGAATATATTACTCTCAGAAAGATGGGAAAACATAAATATTTACCATAATTATGATGTCTTATTTAGCCATGCTAAGGCTACAGTAGGGTCTGAAAGGCTGAGACCGCATTGAAAATTTGGGATTTTTCTCATTTAATCCTGGAAGTTAAGAACAGGTAGTTTTAGAATCTTAAAAAAAGGAAAACAAAGAAAAGTCATGACAAGTAAAACGAAGAATAAATATTCAAGATTCTGTACTATTTTTTTGGTCACTATTAAAAATTAAGCAAATTTGTGACACCATGTTAAGCTCTTGACAAAAAGGTCAAATTTTTTAATTCCTTCTATTCTTTCAAAGGCTTTTGCCACTGTTAGTAGTCAGAGTCTGTGCCTGCTTGAATGCATGCTGACATTAAAGCTAAAGTTGGACAAACACTAAGAAATTCTGAAATACATGTTAAAATCTCAAAGATTCTACTGTTCACTCGGATTGTTAAACTGATAACATAATTTGTAATAGAAAATATTGTATAGAATTGGAAAGGAATGCAAAATAGAAGCACTTTCACTCGTGATTTTTTGACCCCAGTGTATTTAAAGTGAGTCACTTATACATCTTTGTTAAGTTTTTATGAGCTTATTTGCTCAAATTTGACCCTTAAGGATGTTTTTTCATTAAAAAGCAGTGCATTTTGTTACAGCATTATGAGTGGACAAAAAGCTTCATAATAGTGTACTTATTATTTTCAGTGATTCAGTAACATTTTCATTGTGTGAATGCAGAGTTCACATGAACCTGAACATGAAAATCACGTTTTCCACAGAGTGAACACAGTTTCTTATTTTTATCACCAACGTTCAGTGAGGGCAACAGTGGCTGCATGTTTCAACCAGTGAATTCAAGTTTTATATATATTTACTGTCTACGATTCCCGCTCCTCCAGGAGTGTAGCCTCTCATTCCCACTCTCTGTGTCATTCGTACAGCTCCTGGTTTCTTGTTATGGTGGAGGCACTCAAGCAGAACTAGGTCTTTACATTTTGCTGTTGTTTTTGTAAGTTTGCTGCTCATTAGTTTATCCTGAAAGCACTGTCTAGTATAGTCTGTCGGATTACTGATTTTGACGATGTTATGCCAAATTCCAACACGATTCTGATTACATTTGCAATTTCTGTCTGATAGTAGGACTTTGCATGTTGTGCGTTGGTTTCCTCTGGATGCTCCGGTTTCCTCCCACAGTCCAAAGACATGCAGTCAGCCCAGTTGGAGATACTAAATTGCTACTAGGTGTGACTGTGTGTCTGGCCTGTGATGGACAGGCGACCTGTCCATGGTGTTTCCTGCGTTCCGCCCAGTGAACGCTGGGATAGGCTGCAGAACCCCCCGTTAAACCAGGAGGACAAGCGGCTTACATGATGAGTGAGTGTGTGTAATACTAGCATTAGTAGTGTGTTTTGCTTTAAATGATACTCCAGACGTGATGTACTTTGATGCTAAACAAATTTACCATGACAGCAGCTGGAAATATCTTTTATGAAGATGTTCCACATCAATGGAATTTGCTGTTTTAAAGCTGTATTTGAGTGAGAGGTCTACAGTCTCAGTCATAGCAACAGTGCACAAGCAGCTGAGCTTCACCATGCACTGCTAAGAATGGTTCAAACTAGGCCACAACAAGGTGTTGATTATAAGTTATTATCAGCCTCCATTTTTTTGTTTGCTTGTTTGTTTGTTTGTTGGAAAAAGTCAAAAGCTTTGCCAAAAGATTTCATTTTAGTTTCTATGGTTAAGATTAGGGTTAGGTTAGGCCAAAGCACAGATTGCTTATATAGCTTTTATAGACAGAAGTTAGGTTGGACCACAGCTACAGTAACACAGAAGTCAATAAAAATATCCCAGTGATAGGATTACAAATGTGTGTGTATGTAAGGATATGATAGCAATAGATAGACAGTGAGAGAAATCAAGGCCTATTGCTGTAATTAGGGAACACAAGGGCCTAATTACCATTTATTGAATTTTTGTGCTGGCAACCCCTCCCCCGCCCCATTAGCCTTCTTGTTCAGCCACACTCAGACTCTTGCGGTAATAGGCATGGAGAGTCAGGCGCATCAGCTGATCCACTGTCCACCTTCTTTACCTAGTTAATTCTTCACCATTTACATTAAACCGAATACTGCCCTAATGTGTATTGGGTGCTAATTTCTTCAGTCAGTGGCGTGAGTAATAAAGTAGCTCGACAGTTAATAACTGGACTCATCCAAGCCTGCCATGATGACGGTGTGTGTGTGTGGGCTCCCAGGGCGACATGTGGGCCAGAAAGGCATTAAGTGGTCTTCTCAGAGCTCTTGGCTTTGTGAACTGAACTGTTTGTGCTACCAAACTCTGACTATTACCTGAGCTAATTGACTTCCTCCAGCCAAATTATTAGCCTACTGGAGTACTTGTTGGGTGAGTTAATTTAGATGAGGAGTCAGCGGAGCAGAGATTGGACACCCCCGCTGTCCCCTACACGCTGTCTGAGTAAAACCGTCCAGAAGTGTGCCCCCGAGCCCTCCTTAGACCTTTCCTACAGTACACAGTTTGATGATTTTATATTAATTTTCTGAGGCCAGTGATATGAGTAATAAGGTAATTGTGGAAATGAATATCGCTATGGCAACTGTAGCGGTGTCTGCATGTTCAGTTCTTGAGGTTACATCGTCAGGTTAATATTCGGCTGCTTGTCTTGCTGGGTGATTTATTTAAAGAATCACAGCTGTATCAGAGTGAAAGGTCATGCTGTGAGCTTAAAGGAGCAGTTTGGCAAAAAATAACACATTCACACAATTTTCCCTTTACCACAAATGTAGCCATTCAGCCAGACTTGGTGTCCAGAGTTGGCATTGTGCCTACTGTATGCCTAAAGCATCACACACTTGCCTCAAAAAGACTTACTTCTGTGGTCTCTAACAAAGTATGGCATCTGTAATCTGTAATATGGACAAAAATAACATGGACAAAAGTACAGGCTCTTTACATGGCTGCTTTTTTATCCATTTAAGATTACTTAACAAATCTTGGTCTTTGAGGTTGGGATGTACCAGTATGGGTATTTTTTGCCTGATGCCTATATTCGTATATCTTTTTGCACGTCTGCTGATGCTGATACCAATGCTGATACATAAACAGTTATAAAATGTAGACATTGAGGCTAGTTTAGTCTGGATAAACATTACAAAGAAATATAAAATATACTTCTAAAGATTAGCAAATGCAGTAAACTGAAAAAATCCACACATGTTCGTACAATAAATATGTCATCACGTATGGGTTTGAAATCTGAAAGTTGAATCTAAACCTCTGCCCGATGCCAGTCATTTTTCTTTTTTCAAATATCTGTCGATATCAGTGTGTGATGATTTAGGCTTGCAGTTTACATGAACTTCCATTAACTAATAGCTATCTAATAACTAATAACCTTGTAGCTCCAGTGAGGAAGCAAACTTCAGACACCAAACATGTCTTGGCTGGTAGACTACATTTAAAAGAATTATTTTTTTGACCAAATCGCTTTAATACAGGCCTGCACTTGACGTCAGGTTAGGAGGTGGCACCTAATCCTGTTGGTTTACAGCGCAGGCAAAATACGCTGAATTCAATTGTGAATACGATATTTAGAATTAAAGAATTTGGTTTGCTAGAGTGCGTTGATGTGTTTTGGAAATGCGTCAGTTTGCGAATGTTGTCTTGCACTACCAGCTAGCTAATCCTCCAATAAACCCATTAAAGATCACAGAAGAAATGTAAGAAGATGGCATGCTAACACCGTGCCATGTTGCTTCTAATCTCATTAAGATGAGAATCAAAGACTTGCCAATGATGGTATTCTAATTGGCATGTGCTTTGGGTTATGTAATTTAATCACATGACAAACTTTAGCACAGACGAGCGAGCAGCGCAGTGATTTGCAAGATGAACGAGAAACAGACAGCTCGTTGGAACGGGTCATTTAGAGAGGGAGCAGTGTGAGAGTTGGAAAGAGCAGCGCTCTGTGAGTTTTGAATGAGTTAGTGTGGTACAGTTTAAAGGATTTGGAGCAACGAGTGAGTGAGGAGATGTGAAGAGAGATGGAGAAAGGGCACGAGTGGAAGCAGTTAACAGTTCATTTAGGAAGAGGAAGGGTTTGGATGGAAGGAGCGAGCAAGTGTAAGAGAGAAGGGGGGGAGGGGGGACCAGGCTCATGGTGGAGGTCCAGCCTCAGAAATAGAGCTGTGAACACCATCTGTCGTTCTTGTTCTCTCCCTACCCCCTCCCTCTCTCTCTCTCTTTCTCTTCTCCTTTTCTCTCTCTCTCTTTCTCTATCTCTATCTCTCTCTCTTCCTGTCTCTCTCTCTCTCTCTGCCCGTCTGTTATGGTGTCGCTCAAGCGGGACCCCTCTCTTCCCTCTGCTGGAGGAAAAAGGAGAAGACACAGCAGCCTCAGTAAGCAAAGGAGCAGAGGCCATACCATGGGATGAAGGGGAGCAAAAGCAAGGCAGAAACGACAGGAAAAAAAAGGCTTCCTAAAGGAATGCTCCAGCAGTGGTAGTCTACCGCATCTGTGTTGCCATAGACAGCAGTTTTCATTCAAATTTAAAATAGACTTTAATGAGATACAGCTACCCCATGACTGAAAGAAGTAACTATACAAATGTACAGCTAATAAAATACCTTTAACTGGAAAAGTCATGAAAATGTTCTACGTAAATATGTTTCACTTGTTCTGACAGAAATCAGCAACTGCCTCATGGCTTCTTGAGTTTTCTGTTCTTTTCTAAGTGCAGGAAAATGCATTAAAAGTGATCATCCATGGTAACTGACCATATTATACAGATGTGAAATACAATTGCTTAAAATTAAGTTGCTAAAAAGTTTTCTTTTGAGCAGTGCCATGAAATAACCATTTATGTTTCCCTGAAAAAAAATTGGTTGTCAGTGTTTTAGAGAGTCATTTTTGTAATTTAGATTTGTGAATGTAAAGAACCTTTTAAAGTTTTGAGAACCTCCACATACTATAAAGGTTTTTTTGCTATGTGCCCATCCCCGGGCCCCGATGACGGCCGCAAGAGCCGGCAGGAAGGCAGGGCCTGGACCCCAAGTGAGGACGAAACCCCATGAAGACAGCAGGGAGAAAAGAATAACTGCGAGGGAGTGGTGGACGGCGCACAAGTCCCGAGCCCTGCCTCCTGGGTACCGCCTCCCATCCCGCAGCTCTTGCGGCCATCATCAGGGCCTGGGGGGGTGGGTGCAAGGCACAGTTCTATACTAATTATTTTTTTTCCAGAGCCCTACATTTATTTAGGAGCCTCTATTTTTATAAGTTTAGAGGTCAGATTGAGTAATAATGGAGTATTCTTTTAAAGAAGGATATGGTCAAGATTTAGTTAAGAAGAAGAGATGTTCAAGCAAGACAGCAGGAATGAAGCCGGAAAGAGGAGAAGGATGAAAGAGGGAGGCATGAATGAGTAAGTCAGGCTGAAAGAGGGATGCTCTCTCTGTCTCCCACACGGGAAGAGAAAGGAGAAAGAGGACTGGGGGTGGGTGGGCATCGCCGGCATCCCTGATAGCCTCCCACAGCCCAGTCCGCCCACCTGTTCAGGTCTGGTGAAGGATTCCGTTCCACACACAGACACAAAGCAAAAGTTTATTAGCATATAGAGAGAGTGAGGGGGTTCTGATTAACCATGTCTCTTACACAACAGTTAAAGGCCCACGTGAAGTGAGTAGGTGCTCTACTGCTGCAATTTTTTATTCACCAGATCTAATAGAAGCTCTGTAATGATCTGGTGTCAAGCTCAGGGGTGCTGTTTTGGAAACTTGTGTGCTCTTGTGCTGTACACAGTGTGGTTGCCCTCAAAACTGTTATTCCACATGGACAAACTCCTTATGAAGGTTTAAAAGGGTATGACATTTCACTGAAAGAAATCAGGCCAGAAATTCAGAATCCGCTCAGTGTTTATATGTGTATATGTGTGTGTTTGTGTGTGCACGTTTGTATGGGGGTGGGTGTGTGTTTCCCAAGCTGTTTATTGTTTTGTGTTGCATCAGTGCGGACTTGGAGTATTTTAAGAGCACTCGAAATATAAGCACGTGGCTTATCAGAATAACCCTCAAAGGACTGAATAAACTCTGAAAAACTGAGCTGTTATTCAGCAGCTAAGTCATTGGGTTTGTTCCATGATGTGAATGGCTTGCCGAATAAGTATGATTTGTAGCATTTTGTGTATGTTGAATATTCATAATCCAGACTAAGAGTGTACACTATATAGTTTGTTAACTGATATCACAATGTTGCCCTTTGCAATGCTGATATTGCTGAATCAGTCATACTGTTTCTTCGGGCCCAGACACACCAATCTGACAAGGACAACCTAGCACCAAGGCCAACTGATGATCGCCTGATCACCTACCATCAGCTCACCATTGCACCCCGTCTCCTGTAGCAAGTTGCACTCAAACACTCTGCAACGACTACAGCTGTGTGCAGTTCTATATAGGAGGAGCCGCAGTAGTCCATAAACCTTCAACATACAAAGTGAAGAAGGTGTTGGTTGAATGTGTCAAGTTTCAGGAGTTTAAGCTAAAGTGAAAGTAAACCATCATTAGTTTGGCACTAAGTCGGTTAAAAAGCTACTTAAAAGTGTGTTAACAGAGCACCTTCAGAACTTTCATGCATCTGTGTTTATTCATAACAAAATTTTATATTTTCTTGTTGGTAATACAACATTTAAAAGAGAAACGCGGTTGGACGGGACATAGCAAAAGTAGTTCAAATCTCATCAATAGTAATAAAACTTTGGTACCTGCACTGACGTTGAAAAATAAGGCAACTTTGCATGAGCCTTCTTGAGTATGCCATTTTATTGCTGTCCTCTCTCATGTCCTCTCTCATCCGACTGCTTACGCAGATTCAGCATGCTCAATGCCAGTTCAACAGTTCAAAATTATGCTGACAAGAACCATCTAGATCCAAAGGTGCGAAACGCAACTTGCAATCTATGGGCTCACCAGCAGCCAGCAGAGTCTTGGTGTGTCAGAGCCCTTACTTTGAGCTTCCTGTCACATTTCCTGAACGATGTTTTGATAAATTAAGATATTTTGGTAATCCAAATGAAATTATTTAAAATAAAAACAGGTCATTGTTTAAATATGTCACATTATTATTTTATCAAAATGTTTTAATATATTTCAAGGTGTATTGCAAAACGTGGTAAAATAATCAGTTTTTCTCTGTATTGTGCAGCCCTAATGCAGACAGTAGACTCATTACAATTACATGCGTTTTAAAATAATTAAATAGCTTATTTCTCTCTACCACAAAGCCTGAACAAATTTGCAGTTAAATATTACAGCTCTATTTGTGTTACTGACTTTTTACCATGTTCCTATATAATGTAACAGGTGCTCTGACAAACATATATCTTATGCCAAATGCATCATTTTGCACACTGTGTCCACTTCTACATATCTCTTGAGAAACATTTGTGTTCACATTCCTGACTCAATTCCTCAGTGCCCATCTGTTGATAGGTCTGAACTGTAGGAGTTAAAATAATAGTTGTCTGTATAGTTGATATAATTCCCTTGGAGAGTACATGTCTTGTTAAGTCACTCAATTTGTTCACACTCAGAGTGACACCCACATGTCCACTCCCCCCAGGGCATTCCGGTCCTTCAGGTGTAAATGTCATGGAAAATAGGTGTGACTTTTACCCCAGGGGGCCACCCCGGGATTTGTTAGCCCAAAAGCACGTCGCCCACCCAGTCCCTCTTGGGTGTCGGATCGGGGAATTGAGGAGACTATTGCCTCAGGTTTACAAACTCAGTCTGCACAGCAGGCCTCAGAGTGACATATCTCTCAGAGTAAAGTGCTGACTTTGTACTGCTTTTGCTGATCATTGGCGTCTCAGTTCAGTCACACACTTAAAACTGTGGTTTTCCCAAAAAAAAATTCCCTTACAGCAATGTTGTTGATCTGCCAAGAGCTGATGTCTGAATTTTCCTTATTTTAGTTTTGTACTGCAGCTACGAGGCTTATATAGCTAACAATCAATGGAAGCTTGTAGCTCACCAGTTAGCATTGTGCAAGTCACTTGCCATACAAAAGTATGTTGCATAGCTAAAAACAATGGCCATCTTAAAGCCATTGTCCATGTTTATATATAACAGACATACAGTGTCAGAAAGCACTGTGATAGTTGTGTGATAATTTAGGCATGCAATGTGCAGAATGCTAAATGGTGGGGTATAAACTGTGATTACTTGTTGGCTACATTAGCCACATAGCTTCAGCATAAAGTTAAAGAGGCAAAATCCGGACACTAAACATGTCGTGGCTGATTGTCTACATTCAGAAAGTCATTCTCGGTCGAACCATTGCTGTCAGATTTTGCAAAACAGCGTCAGAGCCACATGCCATCTTTTGCTGCCTTTCCTGTATTCACAGCCACATTACCATCGTTCTGACCTGTTCCGCTCCGTGACCTTATACTGTGTGATTCTTTACCAGCGCTGTGCTGTCCAAACCCTTTCGGCTCTGCCCTTTCGCTGCTGCGCTGCGCGATGTTAAAATACACGAGTGCAAAAGGGCGCGGATCATTCTGTAAAAGGGGGTGAGCAAGAATAACGCAACTAGACCAAGTGGGAAAGCAGAGAGCGCGCTTCGCTCTCCAAATACTGTTGACTACCTGTTGTCATGGCAACGGAGCTCCGGAATCCGCAGGCTATGCAACTCTTCGGCTTTTCTAAATAAAGCTTCCTCATACTTTCGAGTGTAATTGTTGCAAATGAAGCAGTGCGGATGCCTCGCTCCTCGTCAACTTTGACAGAGGCTGTGCACTGCGGCTGTCTGCCTCAAGGCCACTTTACAGTACATCTGACTCCTGCAAAGTAATAAAGTCATTGACGGGCATTGGCGTCTATACATATTTATGTGCTCACCAGATGTTAAATTCCCTTTTTAGTGTGCTGTTCTTTTGTCTCGGATTGTCCAGAGCTGAAACTGACTTTTCTTCTTTTGTCTCCACTTGCAGCTTCTTTTAAAGCAGCCATCTCCATTTTATTTTAGTGGAGCTTATGTTGCTTAACTGATCTTTTTGATTCATTACATTCAGTCTGTTCATAACAAATAGCAAAGTATGTAAAGAGCATTATTTAGTCACAATCGCTATGTTTTGCTTGGCATTTTATAGAGAATTGCAGAAACCAGACAATTTTACAGTAAAATTAATCAGTCATTTAAAAAAAAAAAATCTTTCAGATGTTACTTTTTAGTCTAATACAAGAGTTGTTAACATCATAGTAGGTGTTCATAAATTGTTGAGTGCTCGGGTTTTCAGGAGCGTATTAGATATTTGAAAGTGAAATTTTCGTCCAAAGATGCCAACTGCAAATTGCTGTGCTTTGAATCAAAAGTAAAGTATTAAAATCAGTACTTCTATTGGGTAGCACTTTACTTGAAACCTGCTACATGACATTGACATGACCATGCGATAAACATGTCATGGCAGATGCCATATGTTCTTATGTGTTTCCGTCACAGATGATGTCCAGTAATATATCAGTGTCATGTACCTTTAACATTATTTGTCATGACAGATACCCTCATGATTGATGTTATGCTGGCTAACTAGAGTACATTTAGCAAAAAATAGCATGTGGCCTAAACTGTCTTGACAATTAATGCTTATGGCAGCATGACACTTTTATATTGCTGAACAAAATCTGTCATGACACCTCATGACAGCATACGACATCTGCCATGACATTTCAGTGTTATGTAGCAGGTTTCAAGCAAAGTTCTTACCCTTTTAGTTTACTTTATTTAATAATAGTTGCAAATCACTGCTATTCATTCATACTTTAGAATGGCAAGGGACATTTCTGCAGCATTACAGCCACACATGCATTATTTGTTCCCTCATCTGTTGTTGTAGAACTTTTCAGTACTGCTTTCAGCCTGTAGGAGGCAGTGCTGAGTGCTGAGTTTAGGACAGCAAGAAGGTGTCCCACTCACTGCTTGATCAACGTAACGGAGCACTGAAAAACCATGTGAAGGGTATTTAACACAGGGGACTTCCCACTGTTCCTGGGTTTTGAGCTCTGCTTTAACTGGGTTTTGAGCACAACTATCCAACCGCATTTTTCTTAAAGGTTTGAGCCTCCTACACAGAGCATGTGGGGCTTCAGCATTGAGAAACCAGCCTCATTAAGCAAACATCCACTGGGCTATTTACAGTGAAGCACTGGTGTGCAGGAGCGGCAAAGAATATGGGTTTAACCATGACAAATATAGGAGTGCCCTTTGGGGAGACTGTAAAAAAAATGTTCAACTCTTAGCAAGCGCCGCATGAATCCCTGTTCCTAGGCAACAGGAAGTTAATATACAATTAATAATATGGGAATTTGCCATTCTGAAATCCAATCACTGACTTAATTTGCCTGGGAATTGGCTTTGTCTCAGGATATTAAATATTGCGGATCCCAGTCGGGGCCAGGGCTGACACGTTTAAGCCCGGCTTGGTGGGGAAGCGAGAAAGAGAGAACCACAGGCTGACTTTGAGCCTGGGGCTGAGCTCTTGTAAAGCCACGTTTTTGAGCCCCCCAGGTGACGAATGAGAGACAGCAAGCTTCAATGGCTCCCCTGGCCCTCATTGTTGTAATTCAGCACCGTAGAACATCAGACCTTCTGTGCATTATGAACTGTGTAGAATAGTTGTCTGAATATTTCTTACTCTCTCTCTCTCTCTCTCTCTCTCTCTCTCTCTCTCATTCTCTCTCGCTCTCTCTCTCTCCCTCCCTCTCTCTCTCTCTCCCTCTCTCTTTCTCTCTCTCTCTCTCTCTCTCTCTCTCTATCTCACATACTCTCTCTTTCTGCACCTGTAGGGCAGTGGGCTGAAAGCAGGAGACGTTAAAGGCACTGTACTATCTGGTGAGTGATGCTGGATGCTAATAGAGCCATTTTTTTCACTGGGCATCAGGCCATTAGATGGGACTCTAACCTACAATAAACTTCTCTAAATCCATGTTTCCTTATCCGTAAGTGTCTTCTGGCGCTTGCCAGACTGCAATTATTAAAAAAAATTCTTAATGGCTTACTTGATTAAATTAAAGAAGGGATGGATGGATGGATGGATGGACAGATGTATAGATAATTTCTTTGGAATGTTTGCAATTACAATTGATTGCAAATAATTTAATAAACATTGCTTTTCCTCTTTTATTTTGTTTTTGTTTTTGACCAAAATAAAATTCTTAAGCTGTTTTCAAATTTAAAAGTCCTATAGCAGCTTGGTCTGTTGTTATTATTGTTTGTATATTCTGTGTAAATACTTCCTCCAGTCACTCTAGTGTAATAAAAAAGTGTATTTTTTAATAATAATCCTAAATCATACTAACATAATTGAATCTAATGAAGCATTGATCCCTTTCCTAAAAAAACATAACATAATCAAGGTCAGAGATTTACATCTCTGCTGGTTATTGTTATGTGACACAGCTCTGAGACTGCAACTCGTGCATTTTTTCTCTTATGTTTGTAGCGTACACTCGTCCTACGCCGCCTGTACAGACTGGGTTTCACCGTTACCAGTTCCTCCTTTATGAGCAACCCACAGACCAGGTCCTCTCACTCAGTGAACAAGAAAAGAGCTCACTAGGTAAGTAAAAATATCAAATCACACACATACTTGTATTTATACAACATAAGGACGTGGAGTCAAATATATGCCCCATATATATATATATATATATATATATATATATATATATATGTGTGTGTGTAATTGCCTGTTGGTAATAATATATATCATATATATAATACTGTGAAAAAGACTACTACATTAATTTAATGGTCAAAACTGCCGTTGATTACGAACATTAATTTTTCAGGAGATATTCCTGAGGAAAGTAGACATGAGATAATCCACTTGCAGTGGAAAAATAAGTTTCTACAACTGGGGTTGAAAAAAGATTAAAAGTTATTGAGAAAACTTGAGCCCCATAGAAGCGAGTCTTCTGAAAAGAATGGCAGCTGTAATAAAGGCAAAGGGTGGACACACTAAATACTGAAACAATTGATATTATATTTAGTTGTTAAGGTTACTGTATAATTTTTTACATGTATGTTTTCTGTTCTTGACGATGAAAAAAAGAGTAATGTAATAATATTCTAAATGTAACGAGAACCCTAACTTCAGTAAACAAAAAGAAATTTAAAAAATAATAAAAAAGGAAGCTTTGGAACTTTTGTAAATGGCGCTTTACAAAGACAGGGCCATGTTTCTGTTTCTGATATTTTAGGATTGCTCTTTTTTCTCCGTTTTTCTTACTTATTGACACACAAAACACACACACACACACACGTGTGCACATACGCATAATTCTCAGCATTTTAATGTGTTGAGGACATATAAAGTATTCTGCACCATGATCCACTCACTCATTTGTACAATGCTCACACACATGCACGGCCACCTATTTGAAATTGACCTGAAAATATCTTAGTCTTGCCTTTCAACATAACATGTAATTAGCTGTACAACATGCAATGCCAACTACCACAGAGCTAGACATTGCCATTTCCACCAAGCACTTATTATAAATAATTGCACTATAATTTAGCATTTATACCTGATTGATTGATCACATTGAAATAAACACAGAGTTGAAAGTCTAACAAAAGTCTCCAGCGATAGACTATACTGTGCATTGTATTGTATGTACAAACACTCACCAAGTATTTAATGGACAACATGATAAAACAGATGATAAAACACAGGATGAGAAAAAATAGTGTTATATGTTATTATTATTGTTTTAATTACTGTATAAATAACTTTACCATTATTCATGGTGACTAGCTTATGCTGTATACTATTTTAATTTGGTTGCCTAATTACTATTACTGATCTATAACAGTTAATACATTTATGAACTTCGGTCTCAGAGCACAATGAAGACATTTATGATGTAAACAAAGTCATTCAGAGTGTTTTGATGTAAAATTGTTCGTTGTAGAGAAAGTTACAGACTCTGATTTCTTTACAGTGCTGGAACCAGGGGTCATTATGTCTACAGTGCAAAAAGAAGTCTGAATGTAATGTTGATAATGATAAGATCTGAAAAAATACCTTTTCTTTCGGTACTCTTTTGCCCAAAGCTCTCTATGTACCTCACCGCCTGGCATTTATTTTATAAATGTTTTAGTACTAGCTTAAAACAGAGTCTCAGGCATCAGACAGCATATTTATGTGAAATCTTTCTGTGAAAGAGTTTTTAGAGGCATTAAATGATTCAGATGTCCTATCACCACCACTGTCAACAACTCTTGCTCTTTAAGTTTCTCTAGAATGGAACATTTCACATCAAACCAATCTAATGGTTTTGTTTGTATCTCAAAACTTCTGAACTTCTGAAAAATTGATGGAATTCCCCTTTAATCATTAAAGCATTTAATTGACTTAGAATTAGTAGGGATCTATCTTTGTTCAGTGTAGTTTTGAGATACTGAGGATCAAAGACTTCACAATTTTAAGTACCAAAACTCGCATGTTGTACACTCACTTTTCATAACCTAACAGAGTCATTGCTTAGAGATACTTTTAACTAGAGCTGGGCGTTATGATTTTTATTGTTATTGCAATAAATTACATCACAGTGTCACAATATGCTTAGTTTAGTACATTGTAGGTATCGTTAGTGCATAATGAACACTGAACTACTGTATGTGTGATTACAAAGAGAGCATGGTCAGTCTTGTTTAACTGGATTTGGTGCAGTGCAGTATGTGAAATAATGAATATCACTGTAGTTTTCTGATTGTGTATTGTATTTAAAGAAAAATGGTCTTTTCCAACTTGTCAGGTGTCAGATAAAAGTATATACTGTGTACTGTGTAAACTTTTTGAAGTATCGTGATATTGCATTTTTGCCATATATAGCCTTTTCCAGAATGGGACAAACACAAATAAAATCTTTTAAGTCTGAGAGCCCTTTTGTGTTTAGAATGAAAAGGTTCTGTCTGGGAAGAAGGATCGTGAGATTGACCGCAGGCTGGGACAAGCGGCAGCAGTAATGCGGTCGCTGTACCGGACTGTAGTGGTGAAGAGGGAGCTGAGCCGTAAGGCGAAGCTCTCTGTTTACCGATCGGTCTACATCCCGACCCTCACCTATGGTCATGAGCTGTGGGTAATGACCGAAAGAATGAGATCGCGAATACAAGCGGCAGAAATGAGCTTTCTTCGCAGGGTGGCAGGCTACACTCTATTTGATAGGGTGAGGAGCTCGGCCATCCGGGAGGAGCTCGGAGTAGAGCCGCTACTCCTCCGCATTGAGAGGAGCCAGCTGAGGTGGTTCGGGCATCTGATCCCGATGCCCCCGGGACGCCTCCCGGTGGGGGGTGTACCAGGCACGGCCTACCGGAATAAGACCCCGGGGTCGTCCTAGGACCCGCTGGAGGGATTATATCTCCAAGTTGGCCTGGGAGCGGCTTGGGGTCCCCGGGAATGAGCTGGAGGAAGTTGCGGGGGACAGGGTCACCTGGGATTCTCTGCTCTCCCAACTGCTACCGCGACGCTATCTGGACTAAGCAGTTAACGATGATGATGATGATGATGAGGTTCTGTCTGCCAGTAAACACGAACTGAAATGCAAACTTCACCAGACTGTTGGAGATTCAAACTCTAAAGTTTATGGTGATAAACACCTAAATATATCAAACGGAAATAAATATAAAGGCAGCTGATTCAGTTTAGTGCATTCTAGTACCCTGTGTTATATTGATTTTATTATCAAATATTAACGTAGGTTCCTTGAAGCTTGAAATAAACATCTGAACGGGTTAATGCCATAGTAGAAATATACTGTACTACAGTGAGATTTGGTACTGGGGGATACTGTGAATCTAATGTACTATGCACACTACATGTATGACAAGTGCTATGACGATAGGTTAAATAGATTGTGCTACACCATTATACACTAAAAAAGTTGCTTTAAATTTTCTTGATTAAAATATATAAATATGAATAAAATACATTACCTCAACAGAATTCTTGCCAAAAGAAAGTAAAATGAATGACAGTGACTTCGTCGATGTAATATTTCTCATTCATATGGAACCAGGATATGCATCTGAAAATCACAAAGCCAAAGCAAAGTTTTTTGATTACATAATGTTGGGCAGCTTAGCTAGCTAGTAATTAGTGATATTATTATTTGTGACAGTACTTTAACTAGCTAGCTAATACATCTTGCTAGCTTGTTGCTTTGCAGCAAAAAGGTAGCTAATTAAGCTGGATATCTGCTAGGTGGCTAACAAGTAACAATAACAAAGTATCAGCTAAATAAGCTTGGTGGCTAGCTTTAATATTTTATTTTCTCGTTTCAGGTGTTGACGTAATAAATTTCTATACCTGTTGCATGGCCCCAAAACATTTTCTTTCAGTTCTTGCAGAGATATCACAATTAATGTTTATTTGCTGAATTTAACATATTAATACAAAACATAAAACATGAAATATGGTCTGTGCAAAAGTTTTAGACTTTACGCTGCATTTTGTCCAATATGTTAAACTCCAAAAATAAATAGTAATTGTGTATTCCATGTAGAGGATGTGAGAAAATCAAGTTAGAAATTCAACCAAACATGGCTGGTAAACATTTTATCAGGTGTGTTGACATCAGTGGTCAGACTTGTCTGATTCTAACAGATTTACATCATAAAACAGTGATGTGTGCATATTGTCCCTGTTAAACAAATAAAGTATGCAAACTGTATTGTTCATGGCTCATGCTGAAGCGTTTAGAAGAGTCTAAATAATAAACGTTTGATAGTTTTTTTATTATATTGTAGACTTTTTAAAACTTTTCTGTTCCATTTCAAACTTTAATTGATAGATTGATACATTTCTTTACTTAGAACCCACTTCCTTCACTTCAGTGTTTTGTTTTTTTTTTGCCTGACTTTGCATTCCACTCCCACTCCTGAAACACCCTCCCAGGTGTATGGTGTCTGTAGCCCAGCCCAGAGTAGGGGAGTTTCCTGCTGTCTCCTCCACTCAGCATGGCTTTCAGATATCTTCTTGGGCTTCTAACTCACTGGTAGAAGCCCACTGTCAGACACACTCCACACTCTGTTTGAAGTTTTGACAGCTTCGTCAGCAGCCAATCCCACCATATTAATGTGAAGGCTGTTTGATGTGGGACCTGCCATAAGAAGTGTTGAAGCACATATACTTTGGAGAGCTTTTGTTTGGTGTATTCGCATTTGGGGAGGATGAGTTAAAGATCTTTTCATCGCAGTGTACTTTTTGGAAAAAATGCTGTCAGAGTGAGTTCAGTGAGATCCACATATAAAGTGCAGTGAACATTAGACAGATTAAAAGTCTAAAAATGGATCACTGATGAATTTTACATAGCCATGACGTATGGTTGAGTGCAAAAGTGTGGGCACCCCTGGTCGAGTGATGTAATAAGTACAAATGAAAAACATTATGGCATGTTTTAGGTTTTATTTCAGCGTAATAAACTTCAATTACAAGAAAATTTATAAGTTTGTTCGCAGTAAAGTATGTGTTAACATATTTTCACTTAGAAAATGAACAAAACATGTTATTTGAGCAGAAGTGTTAAACTTGAAAATTTTCTCCAGTTTCCTTTCTGTTTAGTTGTGTCCAGTTCCAGTCACTTGCTAGATCTCACACAATCACACAATACAGGGTGATTCAAAAAGATTCATCCGATTTCAAAGCGCCATATTTTGACAACCATGTGGTGCCTAGGAACAAATCACATACCAATTGCAAGAGGGGGTCATAGAGTTTCTGATTGTCAGCAGAAGATGGCTCCATTCAGTCTGCGAGGAGATGCAACCCCTGAGCAGAAAGCGTTGTGCGTTCTCCACTTCAATAAGAGTGAATCCGTCATAACTGTGCAACATGATTTTCGTCAGCAGTGAACCTCCAACAGCTCGAAGCATTTGTCGTTGGTTCCACAACACTGGATGATCTCTGAAATCACATTGAAAGAGCCTTGAGTTGAGTTGACACCAGACATGCTCAATCGAGTATGGGATGAATTTGACTATGGCGTTGATGTTGTCCGTACAGCTGCAGGAGGTTCATATTGACCACTTGTAAAATTACATAATAAACTTTATGCTCGACTAAACCATTTACAGTTCACTGCATTATTCTGTAATGATTTACAAGTGAAATAAATAATTTTGAAATCGGATGAATCTTTTTGAATCACCCTGTACTACCAGCACTAGGCGGGTAAAGGCTACCATATGCTTCCTATGAGTCATGTGAAGCCAGCCATTGCATCTTTTCGGACTGGCGCTAATTTGACATCATTGGACAGCTCAGTGCGCTTCGAGGAGAACACTAACTGCCAATTCTGTTACATCAGCTAACTGACTCCTATGCTAGCATGCATCACACTGACGAGGGGAGAGGGAGGGCCACCCTATCCACCCAGAGAGAGCAATGCTAATTGTGCTGTCTTGGACACTTGGCCATGGATGGCTGTAAGATCAGCGGGGATCAAACTTCATTCTTCATCTTTGCTACAGTATTAACATTTTACCTTCCATATGTAAATTAACTAATATGCTGATAACAATGACAGCAATGCTAAAACATATATGGCTGCCACTGACCTAATATTTAATGAAAGGACACTTCATAACATCCTTTTCAGTCAATTATTGTGCTTAAACTGTAACTCATTTTCACAGATGGGAACAACGTCCATTTAAAAACAAATGTCCATTTAAAAACAAAGACTGAGCAGGACACATTTGTGCATCCTCATAAATTGGCCAAAGAAGGACACATTTCCTTGCCACATTTAAAGGATACTTTACATGAATTTGAAATGGGACAGTGTGTATGACATATGTGGCCTAGAAATGTGACATTTTCATTCAGAGGTGGATGTAATGTGTGGTGTCCAAGAACTCTTATTGCTATAATAGTGGTGCTCTTGCCTTGACAAGGAATGGAAGAGCCCGGCCTTCTATGTGTCAGGTAGTGGTGTTGTACACTGTGCTCCATTTTAGTGAGTTTGAACAGGACAGAAATGGATACCGCTAGCTAGTTTGTACTTCAGTAAGCACAAGTTGGGGCTGAGTTACAAGCTGTAAAATAACAAACTGATAATAATAGTTACATTTTCTTCTTTTTTTGGCAAATGATGTCCAACGCTAACATATCATGCACTTTACACCCTTCCAAGCTTGGGATTGACTATTATTGAGCTCCTCACCACAAGAACAAGACTTGCTGCATTTCTAAATACACATCTTCCCAGTAACTTTTAATAAGGTTTATGTTTTCATCAAGTTTGTGACCTTATCTTTGGCCCTCACACGCATTTCTTTCAAATGATTTTTGTGTTTCCTTTTATATTTGTCCAAAAAGTTAGAATAGCACCCATAATACCCCTCCACCCTTTACGACTTTATGGTGAACACCCAGATCTAATGCCAAACTCTTCCTCTTCCTCTCTCACTCACTTGGCAGGAAATTCAATTAAACTTTTTTTAATCCACTGAGATAATCATTGTTAATTTGATTATTTTTGTCTAGTGTTGAAGAGAAGGAAATGATTTGATGTCCTTGATAGCCCACCGGACATCCCAAACTAAAAGGGAAAGTGTATATATACAGTATGGCTAAAAAAGTTTATTCTGAGATCATTCTGTCAAGAATTAGCAAGAAAAAAATACTTTAAAGGGCCTGGATATACTAAGTGATATTACAAAGTAAATGTATTGCTAATACATTGTGAAGTTGAAAAACTATCAACTCATTGCAACAAGCAAGACTCACTGCAGACAATAACAATAATTTTAAAGAACAACTTTTATTTATTTAATCATTGTGTCATAGTACTGTAAATTTATAATAGCTCATTTTGTGATTTTTTTTCTTTAGGAATGATTTTTGATAGGAAAAATAATATTCATGGTGAAATAATGTTCAACCTGTAATATACAAAGCATGCAGTTTGCTCTTTGCGTCTCCCGATGTGGCTAGAGGGATGTTGTGATACTAAGCAGAGAGTTATCTTTGCAAGGGAAGAGGGTGGAGGTACCATTGAGACAAACGCCTATAGCATCAAAAATTGCAGTTGCCACATTTGACCAGAAGCTATTCATAGCAGGACATTCCCAAAACACACAGACTCATCCCTGTCGCCTCAGTCTTACAAATACAAGGCTTCGTTGCCTTGCTCCGTTTTAGAAAGAAAAGTCCTCTCCCAGTTTAGAGCACTCTAAAAGTGCTACTAGTGAACTGCTCAAGTTTCCAAATGGAAATTTCTGTTTTTATTTGCGAGATTATCAATTTGTTGTTTCTGTTAGAGCCGTTATGGAGACTATATTCATGCATATTTCAGATAGGCAGCAGCTAAAATATTCACGTCATTACTAGGCCTGTAAAAATTCACTGATGCATCATGATACATCAAGCTGAAGCTGAAGATTTTAAATGATTAATTATGATTGATCAACATTATTTGGTGTAGTTAATTGTAATTAATTGCATTTGTCTTATTTACACACATTTTTTTTTTTAAAGCAGTGCTTTTTGTTATGGTTATGTTAGTGGACAAAATAACCTTCATCAGAACATGTTTATTATTTAAATAGTTGAATTATATTATTTTCATTCTGTGGATGAGGGTTCACATGAACCTGAACATGTAAATCACGTGATTTCCAAAGAGTTTCACAGCTTTCAGTTTTCATCACCGATATCCAGTGAGAGCAACAGTGACTGAATGTTACAACCATTGACTTTATGTATCAGGTATACCATAAATATAGTCAGTGGTTCTGACTCTTCTGTGATTGTAGCCTCGCTTTTGTTAGTTCACTGCTCATTCGTCTCCCACGAGCACTGGCCAGTGTAGTTAGCTGAGGGTGCTGAAGGTATCCTTTTAGGGCTGTATTTGGATTGTAAGGTCTACATTTACAAATTGCAGATCCTGTCATAGCAGCACGTGAGTGGCTGGGCTTCAGAGTCAAACTAGGAAAGTGTGTTAGCATCATTAAGAATTTATCGTGCTAACATGCTATAAACGCTTTAACTTTGACAGGTCCAATTGTAGTATTATTCAGTAAAGAATGTATCCATTATTTGACCCAACAATTTCAAGCCATTTTAAAATGCTAAAATAAATAAAAACTTGGTGTTTTGTTTCTAATGTAAGTATTTCTGTATTATGTAAATAGTTCCTCCTATTACATTAGTGTATGTGGTGTGTTTTTACACCCCTGGTCGTTACACACTGTAATCTAAACTTTATACATCATACGTCCTTGTCTTTGCATCTTTTCAGGTGAGAGTCGTCACTCAAACACAATTGGTTTAGCTTTTCCAGGCCTTTACAAAGTCATATGCAGTTGTGGAAGTCCTGTCACTGTGTAATGAGAATATATGGAGATTAGTGTTTGTCATCTGCGTGTGGTCACTGACCACACATCTCTTATGTTGCTCTGACATTAATTGTTTAATTGATCTGATTGGAGCGTTTGGAGCCTTCAGTTGTGGGTGTGGAGTCGTCTAATGATCATGTTCCACTTCCCCGACGCTGAGCTCAACACACACTCTGTCTCTGTCCCAGTCGGTGTGTGTGTGTGTGTATAATGTCTGTTCGGACCTAATGGTCAATTTCCATTTCCCCTCAACTCAATTTCAGCTCCAGCACTGACGCTCTCTTAGCTTTGATGTTCTGCCGTCCACACAGACGCCGAGAGGTGAAGTACAGGCCTGGCGCCCAGACTGCAGGGCAGCGCGTGTCTGTGTGTGTGTGTGTGTGTGTGTATGTAGGAAGTGAAATGTGGGTCACTGGATGGACACTGACAGCTGGTGGTTACGTAAGCGGCAGTGGGGGGCACGGAGGCGGGCCGTGTGCAGTAGGCACGAGAGAACGTGTTGGTGGGGAATCCCCACTCCTCCACACTGCCTCTATAGCAAGTGCGTTAGCGTCTGTCTCAGTGCCAGGGGTTCCACAGGCCGTGGGCATGGGCAGGCGGAGGTGGCAAAACGAGCACGAAGGCCTCATGTCCCCTTCAAAGCCAGCTGGAACCGTGTCTTTCTCTTTCTCGCTCTTGCTGTATTTCTCTCCCACATACACCCATACTCAGTTAGTGGCACAAACTGAACAAACACAGGATATAAACTCCGAATTTAAGTCTTTAGCTAGAATTCATACATACACAGCTTGAGGAAATGGCCCACTGACCAGAGCATTTCCTAACTTAGGGCCCAGTCACATATTTCAATGCAAATCGTAATCAAGGTTTCCGTGCTGCAGATTTTTGGTAGCAAAAAAAAAATTGTTTTGCGAACTTTGGTGTGAACTTTGCTGGGAACTTGGATGTGAATTTAACCAATTCACCCAATAGCACAGCTGCTTTGATTGCACAGACTTCGGAGGCCATCTTTGAAAGCACAGATCCAGAATATTAGCTAATTTTGACATCATGTCAGCATGATATTGTGTATAATTCTTCTCGAATTGACCAAGTTAACACATAAAAGGGAGGCATGAGTCCATTGCTTCCTCACCACAATATTGCTAACACAGTATCTCTAACAGTGTCATGTGTCCATCAGACAGTCTGCATTTTTGCTGTACTATAGCTCCCAGTACAACTGAAACATGAATTTAGTGTTTTTAATGGTTTGACTCAGATGTTTTGGGAGCTGGAATGGAGCAAATATGTGGACCATCTAATGGGCCCTGAGGTCTGGGGTGAGATATCAGCTCACTGCTGCATCTTTAAAAGAGGCATCAAGGAGTTCACTAGGTGTCTCTGCCGACCTCTCAGCTTGAGGTCCAGTGGTGTCTAAAGCCTACAGATAATCGCATTTTCCAATTTTGATGCTCTTTTTTGTTCATTTCTCTGGTCATTCATGGGTGGTTAATCCAACTACAAGCACAGATTTTTGAGGGGAGCATAGAGAAGATTCAGGAAGAAGCAAGAAAGTTTTTCATTTTTCAGTGTCGTAAAAATAAGCAGGAAACATCTATTTAGCAGAAAATGACACAAAAACTCCAACACTAAGTATATCAACTCTATGAGTATGTCATTTGTCCATTCTTTATTTTTTTGCATTGTACTGCTACTTTAACTCCTCCATCTTTCCAGTCTTAAAACCAACAAGTTACAGCATTGCCCTCCCTGCAAAAGCTGTTCCAAACAGTATCATGCCATTGTTCGTTTTGACACTAACATTCGCACAAGCAGCTATCCAGACTCACCTTGGCCAGACTCTCTGTGTGAATTTGTTTCTCATTTGCATCTAAAATGGCTAAAGGACATATTTCTGAGGTGATTAGATGTAAGATAATCCACTTGCATGAGGAAGGGGAAAGTCAAAGGGAAATAAACAGAGGTGGGAACAAGTCACTTAGTTGCAAGCAACAAGTAGGTCTCGAGGCTGACACTGGGGTCTCAAGTCAAGTCCCAAGTAAAGATAGTCGAGACTCAATTCAAGTCTTGAGTCAGTATATGCAAGTCTCAAGTCAAGTCCCAAGCCCTAATCTTCGAGTCCTAAACAAGTTAGTCTTCATTCTTAAGCAAATTTAGGGCCATTTCATCATTGAACACCAAAAATGATGGCAACCGTAACATAGCCTGTTAATGACAGCATGCCTGTAGTGTATGGCTGTATATTCATTTTTAAATGAATTTTCCCTTCCACCTTAAATGGTGCAGCAGTTCCATTCTGCTGCACCGTTTAAGGTGGAACAGTAAATTGAAATATGAAATTGGCATGTAACAAGTCAACTTCAGCCTCATGGTGAATATTGCGCTTGTGGTAACTGCAGAAGCCGTTAAAGTCAGTCAAATGGAGAGAGCTGTGTTTCTTTTGCTTTGCTACCATGAGGAAAATGCTCATTTCACCTGGTAAGTTTATCTAATAAGAGTTTAAAGGCTGAGCGAGGACTTATTGATGCTGTTAATGCTTAAATTGTTTCTAGCTTATGGAGGCGAACGTGTATTCCGAAATAACATAAGCCAAGCGTAAGCACAGTAACAGACATTTGACAACATTGCTGTATATCAGATTTACAGCAGGAAATGAATCCATTCAGTGGAAAAGTAAGCAGCTGCACTCAGACTCCTCTACATGTTTCTTCCACTTTGGGTCTTGGGTCTTTCCAAGTCATGAGGCTCAAGTCCGAGTCATTGGTGTTCAAGTCAAAGTTGAGTCACAAGTCTTTCTCGATTTTGTCGAGTCTCAAGTCAAAATTTGTCATCGAGTCCACACTTCTGTAAATGAGGAAAAGAAAAACCAAGATTTTGCAAAACTGCAACACTAATCATGCATGATGAAGGATCAGTGCAAGATAACATATCATATGGTGATTTGTTTTTTCTTTTTAAAGGCATCATGAATTCTGAAAAGTGTAAACATTTTAATACATAATGCATTACTCTCTAGAAAATGTTTAAATGGGAAGAAGTTCATTTTACAGCAACATCACAACCCCAAGCACACTGCTGGGAAGAACAAGACATAGTTGTCAAACAGTTGAATTTATTTGGGATTACTTGGTTTGTGAGAAGCAGAAAATGGAAACAACTTCAGACTGAACTTTGGAGTTCCATCTAATGGATTTAATTGTGTTCTTAACTAGGTCCCTGCATTATAAATTCTATTACTTGCGAATGATGCTTCATAACAGTATTATAGAGCAAATGTCCTTCACTTCAGTTTAAGACCCTTTATGTCAATACAATGCCATTTACTTTATAAAACATTGTGTCATCTTGCAATTGCTGATCTAACTTTATAAATATTCATTCATTGCTTACATATGTATGAAATCCTTGGGTAGGCAGCCTTCAAATAAAGTGTTACCAAACTTTCCAAGGAAGTGAGCAATATCAGTCCAGCTCATCCCTACGTTCTGTGGTTAGGGGTGAAATATCATGCAGTGTGCCTTTAATGAGGCAAGTGCTTTAGTATGTCAGTTTCCAGAAGCAGTACAGTGTCAATAAAGATATTGATATTATAGCAGGTTTAGTCTTTATATCTTACATGTTTTGGTTAAACACAGACCTGTATCTCATAAAGTAAAAACAATATGTGTAGAAAACTGGTCTGTGGCTGCAGTGATACCACAGCCTGTACATTGACTTTATGAACCCGCAGCATCTGGCTACGTCTCTGAGCTTGCAGCTGAGCCGCTACTAGATTCTGTCAGAGTCAAGTGTTGGAATAATGCGGGTCTTTGAAGTGTAAGCACTTCAAAAGAATGCGTTTAGCCCATAATCAAGCGTGCACATCTCAAAGTCAGCACTTTTCCGCTTTAGGAGCACAGAAACCCAGAGACGTCATTAGTTTGGGAGCTATAGTCGGTTCAGAATGAGTCATTTCTTAGTGAGGCTGATTCACAGAGTAAGATATTTCAGCTGTGCAAATATCAGGTATAGATACTCAAAATAGAGCTTACTGAATTACATGCTACAGCTAGTGTTTATAATTCATGGTTTGTTTCATTGTTTTTATGTCATGTAGATTTGACCAGTTTTTGGCCAGTGCACTCCTTGTAAATTTATTCCTGCTTTAAATCTACAAGGAGATCACTGGCCAAAAAATTTGATTTCAAGCATTCCTATTCTCACAGAATATGATATCCTTCAGAAGACTTAGTTGCTAGTAGCTAATTTATCTGCAGTTCAGTTGTGTTCCAGTAGTTTCACTCTGAGCCCTTAGCCGTTTATACTCCTGCACTGCTCCACAGCAAACTGATCCTGCGAGCTCAGCAGCAGGGACTATGCTGTAATTGAAGCCATTAGCAGCAGTGCAGTGTGGTAATGGGCAGATCGGAGCCTCCCTCCCACCCACTGATTCAGCCATTAATCAAAAGTGCTACGGCCACTGCCAAACCCGGCTCTACCGCGCAGCCCAGCGGCCCTGTCCCAATATTCCACCAGGGGCTCATGTACTCGTGGCCCTTTGCTCCTTCTGTGTTCTTGTTGACTAATTGTCTTATGTTGAGGGAGGGTGCTGGGAGGGTACTCGCATTCTCTGGACAAGACATTTCATCAGTGCAGCAAACGTACAGAATATAACTCTAAAATGTCCCATATTCTATTATACATCTTTCTTGTATTTTATTGCTTTTTCCTTTCAGTCCGTTTATAACATTTGTGTGTGTATATGTATCTAAAAGAGTCACAGTTTTTCCAGGACAACTTGCCAATTTTGCTTTATCCAGTAGACATTTAACAGGCTGTTTGTTAGCATGCCTTTAATATGGACAAATGCAAATTCTGACTGGCTCACCTGTTTTGTGCCTCATTCAAAAAGCAGGCTGGGCTGAAGTATGGAACAAAGTTAATTTTGGACTGAAATCCTTAGCCACTCCTTTCATATACTTTGGCTGCAATTATACGTTTGCTTCCCAACAGCCAGGAACAGCACAATGTTTGTTGAAATGAATGTTGAAAATGTAATCATTTTCCCTACATCATCCAAAAACTCTGCTAAAGACTGTTTGCAGAACAACACTCCTTATCCCTTGGGCAGGGCTAAACCTCTGTAGGCTGAATGGGTGATTGTATATACATGAGCTCATTGTTGTGACATCACAAACATTAGGAACTGAAAATAGGCTTCTTATTTTCCATATATGGAAAATAATAGTGAGTAAACAGTATGTTTTGAAACATTTGAAACATTAATGTTGACATCAAACTTTTACTTCAAAAACAAGGAAAATTGGATTTTCCATGATATTAAGCCGTTCGGTTTTGAAAGGCCTAAATCCAAGTGCTTTTTCCATACAACCATTAAAAATGAGTCCATATGATAGATCTGCAGGCTGCTTTGGCCATCTTAATGGTATTGTTGAAAGAGCAGCTGTGCTCTTGCATTGAAGCTGTTCACTGAAGTGAATGGGAGCCGAGTGTAGGCAGCAAGAGCAGCATGCCACTGTGGTCCGCCATGTTTTGATGAGTCATACTGGGTCTATATTAGCATCTGAAAACCCCCTGAATGCTTTCTCTCACACAAACACACACACACACACAACTCCTACAAAGGTTACTTTACCATAGAGGGTGCAAACTAGGTCATCTTCACACAAGATGGATGAGAGAGCTGTGCTTCAGGATTTCAACAGGTGAGCCAGCATATACACCCACACCCTCTTACACAGCATATGCACACATTTACAGTGGACAGATCCACACACATGTTCAGTATACCAGTTACACACATACAGCCTTATATACACTCAGTCAGATGTTTGAAGATACCTGTTTTCTACAGTAGAAGCAGATTAGTAGTAGTAGTAATTGTAACAGTAATATTTCAGTGTACATTGAAATATTTTAAACCAGAGTGTAAATTTAGAGACTGCAATCATTATTTCAAGTTTTTGGAACAACAAGAAGTTATGCTTTAGTGGAAACTTAATGTGGTAAAAAGCAGTTCAAAAGCAACTAAGGGCAAAAGCAAAGTCAGTACTTTCTGCACAAAGTCATTCAGAGCGTTTAATGTGAAGTGCTCTGTTCTGGAGAAACTTACCAATGTGAATTGTGATAGGAACCATTCATCTGATGTGTTTAATGCCTCCAAAAGCTACTTCACATCATGTTAGTACATAAAATAATTACAAATATGTTGTCTTTTTCAGTATTTTACCATAATCAACATTACATATAAAAACTCAGATATGTGTAGGTTCACTGGTTGTTTTAGATACAAAATAAAATGTCTGTATTTCATAAATATATGTTGGTAATTTCTCTACAATGCACAATTTCACATCAAACTACTCTTGAGATATTTTGTTCACATCCCAATGTGATAGAATTATGCAAAAGTCTTTAAAAATTTACATAAATTATTTGATTATAGTGAAGCAAAATACAACTCTTTTTCCAGAAAAAAAAAGTTGGGAAGCTGTGCAAAATGTAAATATAACAATGCAATAATGTGCAAAATCATTTAAATCCTATATTTAATTGAAAATAGTGCAGACAACATATCAAATTTTGAAACTGCACATAGCTTGTTAACAGCATATAGTTCAAAACCCAGCATCCGTGATGGTATGAGGGTGCATTAGTGCACATGGCATTGGGGACTTGCACATCTGCGAAGGCACCATTAATGTTAAATTGTATATACAGGTTTTGGAGCAAAATAAGCTGCCGTCCAGATGACATCTTTTCAGGGAAGGCCTTGCCTATTTCAGCAAGACAATGTCAAACCACACGTATTACAACAGCATTGGTCTGTAGTGAAAGAGTCACTAAACTGGCCTGTCTGCAGTCCAGACCTGTCACCACTGAGAACATTTGGCGCATGATAAAATAAAATATATGACAAAAAAGACCAAGAACTCTTGAGCAGCTGAAATCCTATATCACACAAGAATGGGAAAACATTTCACTTTCAAAACTACAGCAGTGTCTCCTCAGTTCCCAAACGCTTAAAGGATGTTGTTAAAAGAAGAGGTGATGAAACACAGTGGTAAACATGCCCCCCGTCCCAACTTTTTAGAAACGTGTTGGCATCAAATTCAAAATGGGAGACATTTGATTTGATATGTCTTTGTTCTGTATTCAGTTAAATAGAAGATTTAAATTATTTGCACATCACTGCGTTCTTTTTATCTATATTTTGCACAGTGTCCCAATATTTTGAAAACAGCGTTGTAAAATAACACCTAACAGATTAACATAAGCAATGTTTTTATCACACAAACACATAAAACAATCCCTGTCCTTAGCTTTAGTGTATATATGTAGAATGGTTTTAGAGTATTACCATCATATTAGAATTATTTGCTTGGTTTTATGTATTTATATGAAACAGCGACTCCAAACTTTTGAATGGTGATGTATATTCACATTAAAGCACTTTCCATGCTTATGTGTACACACATTCAGAGGTTTATGACCTCATTCAACCCTGTTGTACCATGAAAGTAATAGTGTCATCTAGGCAGGCATGTCACTTCCTGTATTGCTCAAACACAAAGAGAGAAAGGAGGGAGGAGCGTTGGAGAAGAGAGGAAGAAAGCGCTACATCACTGGCCACTTCCTATCTCTCTGTGTTCCATGAATCGACAGATCGGGGAAGTGGAAAGTGTGTGTCTCTGTGTGCTGAAATTAGCCCAAACACAAACTACCGACACTATTTTTAGAGCTGTGTGTAAATCTGGGTGTTAGCTGCCGCTCCGCCCCTCGGACTCCATGATGACATCGTTATTGTGGTCAGTGACAAGTGAGTGTCACCAGCCTGCTACAAACCAGACGTGAGAGCGAACTTTAAAACTGGTAAATGATTTCCATATCAAACCACTGGGGTTTTCCCTTAAGGTCATTTTGCTAAACTGTTGGTTCTAGGTACTGGGAGCCAGCCTTAGTTTTATAAAGTCAAAAAGTTTTATGAATACATCTACAATAATAGTGATATATACAGATGGATTGCTGAAGTCATAGCACTGATCTGTGTAACATACCCATACATAGCTCAGCCAAATTTAAATATGTGTTCATTGGGTTTTTCAGCATTATTTAAAAGTTTGTTGGGAGGGCTCAGCAAGAACTAAAGCAATATTTCATTATAATGTTCTCATTACTCCACATGTTATTCAGCTAAGACATGCTCGGAAGATGAAGTTTGCTTCTTAAGATGGCCCCACTTTGTTTAAGTAGCCCCCAACAGATTATCTATAGATGTTCAAATTATTAACAAACTATGTTGAAACAGTGAGAGGGTTAAGATTAGTACCAGGGTTAGGTTTAGGACCTGGATAAGGATTAGGTTTTCAGTTAGGGTTAGGGTTACAGTTAGGGTTAGTAAAGATCAAGGTGAATTGAATAGACATTTAGTTGAATGTTAGTAAAATGCAAGATAGTCTTCTACAGTGGGTTATCCGAATAAAGTGCTGCCGTTACGTTTCGTACTAGAGCTTTGAGGCTAATGTAGCTAACAAGTAATAAAAGCCTAAACCCCCCAATTAGGACTGTGCAAACTACATTGAGTGGTTAAACAAACCCATATACTTGCTTGTGTGTGTTGTCTTGGCTGAATGACTGTATCTGGGGTAAATTTTATCTTTCACTGATCTTTAGCTTTAAATTGTTGAAATCAGACCAAGGGAAGTGTTTTACAGTACATACATCAGGATGGAAGAATAGGTTCATGTCAGGCGTGTGAATAGCATGAAAGCATTTTCAAATCTCCCCACCCTCTCACCCCCTCAGTGTTAGCTGTGTATTTAGCTGACGTCAGAATCTAAACTCAGGCATAGCTTAGTCCTGACACATCGATTGTGATTCAACAGTGCAGCTTGAAGCTTGGGTAGGCAGTTGCTCTTCTGGCAGCTGGTTAATAAAACCAGTGTCTAATGACTTTAGGCTTGTTTTTTCCTTACAGAAAGAACTACAAGCATTTGGGGGCCTGTGGTCCAGCATCTGGAAGCAAAAGTGAATATCTGGTATTTGTCGAGTGAGAGGAGGGACAGGTGTGTGTGTGTGTGTGAAGCCCCGAATCTAGTAGGGTCAGGTGCGGTTCAGGATGTGCAGAGGCGGGACATTATCTCCTTCTGTTCTCGGCCCTGGAGGCCTTAAGGTCATGTGACCTCATAACGCCAGGTCCCCTTACTCCATCTCACACACTTAATCACACAAGAACTCCTCACACACTCTCAAATACACTCACCTAAGGGTGAGTGATTCAGTAAAAATATAATATCTTCATGAGTATCGTAATAATGATAATGACCCACTCCGGTTCCAGATCTTCATTTGCTCCACTTTTCCATTATCATTCACACCTGCAGCTTATTCATAGACTCATTTACCCACATATATGTGTCCCTCAGTTTGGTTTGCCAATTTTATAGTGCAGTTCTGAGCCGTCTGTGTTTGATTTTCCTGTGTTTTTTGGCTCTTGCTTGGTTTCAGGTTTATGATTATGGAATTGCCTAGTGTACCTGGCTACTTGTTTTTTGACCCCTGCCTGCTTGAATGATAAGTGTTGCACAGCCCCTAATAAAGCTACTTCGCACATAGGTTCTGGCTCTCAGCCCCCTTTGTTACAATGCTCTTTAAAAGACAACTGAACTGTGAAGAGTATAAAACAAATAACACCTTATTTCAGTCTTTGTATGATGTGATTTATCCTGCCTTTTATTCCTCTGTGAAGAACAGGTCATTTTCTGGGTGTTGATTTTGTATATTAGTGACAAGTGCTCTCATTGAAGGTCTCAGTGGAGGGAGAGCCTGTTAGCATCAATGAAACATAGTGTACAGAATCAGTAACTGACACAGAAATGTAATGTATGCGATATGTGACATTACAGTAGTGTTTTATACAGTCCTGTCCATCAGAGACATCCATAAATGAAATGACAGAGACAGCAGTAAAAATATGCAGCCTAGTTGAGTGGGCACGTTAGTTTGAGTGGGGGGTGGGACGTTAGCTCGATGTGACACAGAATCGAGCAGCACGTCCTAACAGCCTGTATAATCATATTCTTTTTGTGAAATGGAAATATGGTAAAATAGCAGAGACTTCACTTTTCATGACTTTTCAGATGGTAGATACAAGGGATATGTAGGTTATTTGGCAAGGAAGTTTTGTTTACTGTTTCTCCTTTAAGACGGAAGAGGAAAACAAAATAAGAATTTGCAAAAATAAATCAGTAAAATAAGATAGTTAGCAAGAAAAGATAAATAGCTTAGAAAGGGCATGTAGAAAATATACAGGCCTACAGTTTATTAAAATGTCAATTTTATGTTTTAACAGGACTGTAAAATATGGTAGTTTTGCTCGTACCTGTGAATAAATAAGATTAAAAATAATTATAACAATTAAATTACAATTTGCCCTGCAATGGATTGGTGACCTGTCCAGGGTGTTTCCTGCCTTCCACCCAATGACTGCTGGGCTCCAGCTCCCCCCCGTGACCCAGAAGGATATGCGGCTTAGAAGATGTGTGTATGCGAGTATTACAGTTTGCTTCTACAAAACATGAGTGCCTTAACATGCACGTAGCAAAAAAGACATTGTTCAGAACTTCACTGAAAAGTCCGAAGCTTTTTCGCTAACTATGCTAACTACTTGCTGATGTCAGCTACGTCTGGAAACAATGAAAAGTTATTTCTCTGACAACCTATCATGTTGGCACATCGTCCACTGAGACAAAAAAGACCTCGTGTAGAAAACAGTGAGTCCTCATCAGCGTACTAGTTTGCCCTAGTGTTAGCTCATTAGCTCTGAAGAGGCAGCTACTGTTACTCACTTGACAGGCAACCTATGATTTCCTTTGGCTATTTTTGAATACTACCTGTCCAGGGTGTATCCTGCCTTCTGCCCAATGACTGCTGGGATAGGCTCCAGCACCCCCCACGACCCAGAGGGATAAGCAAGCCAGTGTATTTTGAATACTAATACATATTTTAAAATATTTTCTTATCTGCATACTGTTCATTTTTGGGCTGCTCATTTTTTTAGTCTGTGCTCAGCGCTGTTTTAGTAGGAAACAAATCTTGAATTACCCAACCAAATATAGATTTTTTTTTGGTCTTGTGGTATCTAGGTAAACACAGCCAAACCTGCTTTCCCATTGGCTATGCCTTCAGAAGCTGCTCTGAAGGCCTTACACATCAGTTTAAATATTAACAGAAACCTTTAAAAAATGAACGTAGACCTAAAAAGTAAGCCTACAGCCTTATGTTATTTCTGCCAAACTTTTTTCTTCTCTTCTTTCCCTATGGCTGACTAATTACGCATTCATCAACTTGAATATCAAAACGCACATCCCTAATAATGGCATAATGGTTTGATGCCATTTGCTGTTCAGTTTAAAAGGGTTCAGTTACATTTAACTGAGCAGTTTGGAGTTACTCTACACTGGTTGTTGTCTACTGGCTCACTATAATTGGTCTAAATCTGTTTTTAATGACAAGTGCAGTTGATCAGTGAAGTTTCCCAGGGAATACGCAAAGCATCATCTTGTAATGTAATTTATCACTGTAATATTAACATATTACTATATTACCCACCCATACAGTCACCTTACTCTGAAACAACTGACTAAATGAAATGTAGAGCTCTCTTAAAACGCCAGCTGTGCGCTTCACTCTTTACTTAAATGCTTTTGATTCTCTAGTGGATTGGTAAGAGATAACTGAACTGGTCAGTGTAATACTTATTGTCATAGTTAAGCTAGTAATACTGGCCTACCGCGGAGAATTTCTATGACCTTTCTTCTTTTAGATTCACACTTATACACTCTCCCACACCTATTTGCATGCAAACATACACAGACGACCACACAGACACCCTTGTTCGTTCCAGGATGTGGTGCGTTGTGCTGTGTGTGAGCTGACGGGGTTTCCCTTTTCACCACTGTTGCATTTCCGTCTCTGATGTGTGTTTTCAGAATTGCGTTGTGTGTGTATGTGTGTGTGTGTGTGCGTGTGTGTGTGTGTGTGTGTGTATGTTTGACATACAGTGAGTAAACTAGCTGTAGAGATTTCACTTTTGAACCACTCCTCTTCTTATTAACAATGTCTTATCTCTTGCTCTCCTTGAGGGCAAATTTGGTTTCTTTGTATTACACATGCATTTTTTCCAGTTAAAGAACATGAGTCTTTACCATTTGCCAGGCCAGTGATGCCTCGAATACGTAGTTTTTATTCAGATGGAATGCTGAGAAATATTTGAAATGCTAATTTTCACTTGAACTTCACAATAGATTACATACATCATTTGTACAATATTTTAAAAGGTTGGCTTCGTAACAGAATGGTTTAGGAAAAAATCCAATTTACATAATTTTCCACAGTCAAAACATGTTTGGTATCCAAATTTTGCATCTTCGGCTACGCTGGAGATAAGAGGCAGACGTATCTATCAAACAAGAGATGTCAATAGTCACCCAAATCCTTTCCATAAGAACTTTCCCAAACCTTCGCTCACCCTCCTCAAACCGATTATGTTGTTTCTGTCTTCAAACATATATCTTCAGTTTGAAAATGCAAGATGAACCTTTATTTATAAATAGGAGCTACAGAAATTGTGAACCTTAGCACAGCACCCGTTTAAACTGGGTACATGCAGCGTTGGCTACATGGTGAAGTTTTGTTCATTTCTGTAGTTCACAGTCATACTCTGTCCTAAACCACATCCTTAATGAAGACCTGGATGTTGTTTGAGCGGGTTGAGAGTTCTTTTGTCTTAATCTCAGTCTCAGATACTCAGTTCACATGGAAATGGAGCATCTGATATATTTTGCACACAAAGTTTGTCACAACTATGGTGTTGAGTCAGTAGCATTCTGATTCTGGTTATCCACACGTTCATGTATACCCACTTCCTTGCAGTGTATTTATCATTTAGACGGGAAACATAGTTTTGTTTTTCTAGCTGAATTCTTGTCAGCAACAGTGAACAGCTGTCTATACATTTTGACGACATCTGTGAGATTTTACTTTCAGCTTCCCCTACAGGCATCAAAACAGCAGCCTGTGATTGGTTATTTTGCATGTCAGTCAAACAGCCTGCTCCTGACAAGGTAGGCGGTTCTTGGCCATGTGCGATGAAAAGCATCAGGCTGTAAGCCAACAGGAAGAAGTCTGACTTGCAAGACTAGGTGACTTTTGACTTTTAGTGGTTTTTAGCAACATAGCCTTGTAGCTCCTGCGCTAAAGATGCAAAGTTTGAACACCACACGTCTTAACTGATCAGCTGTATCTGGGTTAACTAGTGTAATTTTGGCATTTTTATTTTCCTAGTCTAATTTAGTAATTTAGATTTTTCACCAAACTATTCCTTTAAGTGTTCTTTATGCTCATGTTATAGGGCCCTATGCTTCCTTTTTGCCTACAAATGTATACAGTAATAATTAAATCACCCGGTATCTATTACTGAACTTAAAGGTTCCAAATGCACTTCTTTGTTAATGTTAGGAAGCACAGAATGGGGTGATGAGAATCAGATATTGTCATAGCAGCCGGAGCTGTGACTGGTATTTACCCGCTTGTCTTGCCAGAAAAGCCCTCGTTCTCCTGTTGCCACCTCCAGCACTGCAACAGCCTGTGTGTTTTATTTAGACACGATGTGATCACAATGTTTTGCAGCCCAGAGAAGCCCAGCAATACACTCCAATTGAAAAGACTTGTCATTTTCAGAAACACTATCATTAGGAAATACAGTTCAGTTTCACATTGAAGATTCAGTATTGAATGATCAGCAGTACTAATAGCCAGCTATATTTAAGGCACATGACATGGAGTGGGGTTTCAGACTTAATGACAAGAAGCCAAGACTGATGGACTGAAGAAGCCCACACTAACACTGTATTCTGTTTAAAGGGAAAGCCAGTTTAGCATGCTAATTTGACTTCAGTGGGCACAAGGAATTCATGCAGCTTGTGAAGCTCCTGTGTTAGTTAGTCTAGATGTAGTTATTTCACTGTCCCACTTGTGAGCAGGAAGGGCAGAAATTTGGGCGTGTTTTGTCTACTAATGCAGTCCCTTCACTGCAAAGCAGGCAACACCACGAGTTTGCCCCTACATTGTTGCCATTAGTATCTGTTTGGTATTAAGCATTATTACTACTTTTGATATCAAAGTCAAACTTGTCATCTCGTCATGGGCAAAGGCCTGGTCATTGATATAACAAGTAGATTATTGTTCTCTTTAGGAATCTTCACCATCTGACAGACACCACAGTGGTTTCAAGAACACATATGGTACTTTCAGAAGTCATGATTAAAATGTAGTAGTAGTCAAATCCTCCTCTTTGGTAGAAGTAGAACTAACATGATGCAATATCACTCCATTAAATGTGAATGTCGGCCATCTAGATACCTAGTACTTGCACTAGAATCTAAGTTGAAAAAAAATATATATACTGTATATTGTATATATTTATATTATAGATAAAGGTAAATGTGAAAAACAGTATGTCAGTAATTTTTATCCAGTTTAGTGGAAGATATACACATCACAAACAGAATTTCTTGAAATTCCTTATCAAAAGGAAAAAAAGACTGATTCTCCATTAACTTTTTAGCTTAAAGTATACACAGTTTATAAATCCCATTAAGTAACTAGTAGAATTGGAATGAAGTCACAAACGGTCTCAGAAAGGATGAATAATCAGTGAAGCACAACAAATACTGTGTTGTAGAGAGGAATACTTGTACTCCGATTCTCTCAACCCCTGTAAATATCTATAAATATGCATAAATCCTTGTGTGAATTGTGGTCTTCATATGAAAATGTTTTGTATGTATAAAGCTATTTCTGACTTGTTTAAATTGAGTTTTTTCCTTCTTTTTATTTGTCTTCTTAGGGAACTGGGATCCACAAGCATTTGTGCAGAAGTTTGGACTTGAGGGCCCAGTGGCTTCCCTCCAGTTCCTTACCCAAAACCATAGGGATTAGATGACCTCTCAGATCTGGTTTTCATGTTTCACCTCTGACCGCCACTGTCTCTGATCCAGTATTGTACTTTGTTTTGTAACTGTACTACAGACTACATTACTGGTCCAATAAAATAAAATTTGAAACTTTTAATTTGTTAATATCCATCATGTCCACCAGAATAAAAAAAGAGTATTTTAGGCTTCCGGTGATGACTAAATATTTGTATGTTTAAAAGATTACCCTATCCTGTATTTAGAAGAACATCGGCAAAACTTAGTCTTTGATTTCATCACTTCCTTTGAGAGTGAGTAATAGGGCTCTAAAACATTATTTGGTATGTAGGGGAAAATAATAATAAAAATAAGGAAACTAGCAAACCACTGAAGGTATTTATAATGAAGTCTGAGGCGGTATATTTAACGCTTCTTTGCATGCATTAGTGATGTAAGAGGTGAGTAGTTGCAGCTGGCCTGAATACAAACTGGTCCCACACGGGCATACACACAAATACACACGCGCAGAGAATGACTACATCCATGCACACTGTGGCCACTATTCGTTTTAAAAACTACTCTGCCACTCTTACATAATCCACCCCTCACTTACAAACCACTGCAGCATTGCATTCCTGCTTCTTTGGCAGGCCAAACTCCTCCAGTTAAGTTCAGAAAGCAAAGCAACAGGCTGCACTGAGGTCAGCGCTGCTGAAGAAGGGTTTGGTGTTGAGCTGCTCTGGGGATTTCAGGCGGCCGGACAGAGAAGCGGAGAGGGGAAAAAAGTGGGTGAGAATGGTAAAGAGTGGCTAGTGTGTTATCTCGCTTCTGGAGAGTGTGTGGAAAGAGTCAAACAGGAGAGGAAGTACGTCAGGGCCAATAGAGGAAGCACGGGGTGAAACCAACACCACAAATACAGCCCGGAAGCCGCAGTGGAACTACGACTAAAATACTCTCACAGCTACTTTCGGCCAGACGCTCCTGGAGCAAGTGACGGAGGGGGGCACGGGTTCACGGCTTTGCTTTTTTTTTAAACCATACGATGGTGTTTTTTCATGGGTGAGAGGAGCGTTGTGTTTGTGAATGTGACAGCCATGTTTCCACTGCAGTTTTGGTCTTCACACGCCCGAGTAATTTTTATGTTTATATTAGGCAGCAGATTTGCATGCAGCACTATTTCAGGCAGACTTTAGCTAATAATATGTTGTTACTTCATATCAGAAGATTTTGTTTAGTTTCAAATGGATCTGGACTACCTATTTTTACAGCTGAAATGAAGTGCCACAGTGTCTTTTTTGTGGTAATAAATGGTCTTTTTCAGATGTTCTGTTTGACAAAAGGGCATAAAACATTCAAATGACTAACATCATTAGGCATGAGGGTTCTTCAGGCAAAGGCTTGTCATTCCTAGTACCAACAAGAAGCCTACACGTAAGTGTTTGGAGTTCGCAAAGTTGCACAAAACTTTAAAATAGAAAAGAACAGATCGGGTTAAAAATTGCAGTGTACCCCAGCAAATTAATTTGTGTATGTAACTTAATATTAAATATCTTTATCCCCTTATTATCTCCTATAACTATTTTACATGTGTTTTATATGTATTATTTCCTGTATATTTATGTTTGTATTCTTGTGTTATAGTAGTTACCAGATAATTTGCCTAAAGAACGATAAGCCTTAAGATTATACTAACTGAATAAAAACAATAAAAAAACAATAACAAAAAAAAATAAAATGCAGGTTTATGCTAAAAAGAACTGCAGTCATAACAATTAACTTTTTTCCCCAGTGTGAACTCCTCACTCAGATAACCCTGTTTTCTCCAAATGTAAGGATGGGTCATGGCAGTGTTTCGCTGGAAACCAAGAATTGCTTTCCATTCTGCAGTTCTGTCTCGGAGGAGCATTCAGTATCAATACTCACAATGTTTGAAAAAAGGGCTGGATTTAGAAAAGCAACTTTGATGTGCCAATGATCAATGTAGGTTAGTAGTTTGATTGACTTGGAAATGGTGTCTCATAGATACACACAGTGTCTTCCCAGCTGCATAGAATACATACATGCAAATGTACGTAGACAGTTCTGGATATTTTCACAGGTGAATACATCACATCTTCCATTCATGCACCCACAGCAGAGTGGAAAAGGTATGGTGGGTCTTTGTTCCTCTGGTGGTTAAGCCAGTCTTTGGTGAGCCTTGCTGTGGCCCCTGTGTGAACTCAGAGCATTGATCAGTTTGTCCTGGGCGCACATTTTGTTTGGTTCTCAGACTCAAACCATCTCCCTCAAACACAACAACAACGCTACACAACAAAACAAACTTGCCTTTTTCCATCTTTGTTCTCAGGCTCCTCAATGATCCTATGATCAGACCTATTGGCTCACTTCAGAGTCATCTCTGGGTCACCAAGCTATCCAGGGGTTAGAGATATAACTACAGAGAAGAGAACCGAGCCATTTTGTACCTGTTGTACACTAAAAAGTACAAAAGAGAATTTACTTAATTTTCCACTTCCAAAATATAGTACTGTGTGAAAGGCACAGACCACTTTTCATTTATTTCATTTATAGTCAAAGTGACCATCAAGTTTTTCAGCATCACGGAAAAAAGCAGAAAGCATATACTAAATAAAAACAATTGCTTAAACAACTAAATATAATATTTATTTTAGCATATACTGTGCCTTTATTACAGGTTCCATTCCTTTCAGAAGTCTTGTTTTCAGTTTTTCAAAGAAATATGCAGGGAGATTACACATGTCCAAAGTTCAGTCTTAGAAGTTGGTTGTATTTTCTGCTTCTCGCAATCCAAGTAATCCTATACACATTTGGTGATGCTAATATCTGGACATCGGGGTAGCCGGTCCATTGTTCTGAGAACACCAGTAGCTTCTTTGATTTGCATATGTGCTTCTAGTTTTTACTTTTTTCTCAGTAATGGCTTCTTGACAGCTACACATCCTTTCAGACACACAGAGCTGAGTTATCTTTTCACAGTGGAAGGATGGACAGAAACACCTTTTGATTTTTGAGATCTGACGCAAGAGTGGAGCTTGATTTTCTCCTCTTTCTCAAAGATGAAAGCTTCAAGTGCTGTTTATCTGATGGTGACAGTGTTGGTGTCTACCAGGTCTTGCAAGTGGTTGTTAGGAGTCTCATTTTCTCTGTAGCTTTTAATCATTATTTGAACTGCTGTCTTTTTCACATAATTTCCTTTGACTTCCCCCTTCCTTATGTAAGTGGATTATGTTATGTCTAATCTTATATCTAATCTTCTAAAGAAATGAATGGCTTGTACTTAATGGCAATTTTGACTGTTTCTGACTTTTTAATTATTGTTAAAAGTAAGTAAAGTGAAAGACAAAGTGGTGCATTTAATATATTTCATTCATTGTGGGTAATGTACACATTTGAATTAAATAAATTCAGTCTTTTTCACTTTTTTCAGTGAACACACCCTAAGATAGTAAATGCTATGAAATACAACACAAAATGACGGGATGGAACAAGTAAATGTTAAGGGTTTAAGAAGAAATCTGTATAGTATGCAACTGTTAGTAAAACAAATATATTTGCATCAAACATGCTTCACAAAGCTCAAAGGAGAAATAAAATCATGACACACGGAACTTAGAAATGGAAAGTGGGCAGTTGGATCTGTGGCTAAATGATAGATAGTGTGTGTGTGTGTGTGTGTGTGTGTGTGTGTGTGTGTGTGTGTGTGTGTGTATTAGTGCTGATGTGCCTATTCAAATAAGAGGAACTTCAGCCAAACTGCACTGGCATCTCTCAACACCAACTGCAATGACTTTAATTTTTTTTTTTTCCTTTTCCCTGTTTTGATAAGATTTGACAGTTAAACATGAATACCTGTGATACTCGCCTTAGTCAGACCAAATCTTGTATAATTGCTTGTTTATGTAGGTACAGTGGCAGTGGGTGAGTGGCTGACTTGATAACAAAAATGTTGTCTTGAAAATCAAATGACTGCAGGTCTCTGCCTTTCATCTAACCACTGCCACTGTGCCCTTGAGCATGGTGCTTGGTCCCCTGGTGCTCTCATGATACGTCTGTTTGTTCTGCCCATTCTGAAGAGTTTTGGAGCTCCACAACTACTCAAGACCACGTCTATGAGTAAAGTTCTAAAAAAGCCTAATTTAAAGTAACTGCAGTGTACACCATACGTCCAGTCACCAGGGGTATTATTAAGGGGGTTTGTCCCACTTAACTGCAGTAACAGCCTCTGCTCTCACTGGAACGTCATTCCAGCTCATCCCAAAGCAACTGATCACCCGTGTCATCAATGGTTGAACCTTTAAGTAGTTAAATGCACTAGTTATAAGGGGCGTCTGGATAATTTTGGACATACAGTGTACCTTTCAAGTAAGTCAGTGTGTCCCATCCCTGGTCCTGGAGTTCTCCTACCATCCATACTTTAGTGTTCTTCTACTCGAGCACACCTATTTCAACTAAGATGGGCTTGTTAATTAGCTGATTAGATGGATCAGGTTAGCTAGAGAAAGAAAAACACCATAATATGCAGGACAGGTGTACTTTAAAACAAGAGTTGGGCAATTTATATTAAAACTGTGTGTCTAGTTGAGCCAATTTAATATATATCTGCTTAAAATATTAGTATAAAGATCAACTTAGAATTTCCCCAAAAGTAGTTAGCTGAACGAACACTGAAAGGTACAATGGAAACAACCACACTCTTCAGGAATATCAGTGGCATTCTCACACCCTTTGCCTACGCTTTTAATACTGATATACAGATTATGCAAATTTTGTTTGGTTACAGTTATCAGTACAGCACAGGAGCTTTTGCTGAAAAAAATCATTTTGGAGTGATTTGACTTTCTGTTCACATAAAAGCTTTTACATTTTGTTTCCTCAATTTAGTAATTCCCTTTTTAGCCAAAGCATGGACTGACCAAACACTGAGATATACATAGGTTGCTTGTGGGGGGCTTTTTGATGAGATAATTTAATGATAACATGCAGGCTATTGTGTGTCACAGGTAAGCCTTTGCATAATCATTGTATGTGATTCCAAAATGTATATAAATAATCTTGCAATCGACCTTCCATTAAAGGAAAAAGTAGTGTCCATGGCTCTGGGCCACATGAGCAACGAGGAACAGTCATTTGAATTGGCCTGAATGGGACCTGGAAAGAAACACAACTAATTTGATTATATACCCATAGTGGCTTTGAATTTTCCACCACGTAGTTAAATAAGCCAGCGCTAGATCTGTGACAGCCTTGCACTTCCATGGAATCCCTGCATGCAAAGCAAGCCAGGGGAACCCTACACACACGGTGATGTAACGACTGAATGGTGCAACTGTTTAGAGAACAACCACTGGAATCGTTCACTGATAGCTCCCCAGTGGACCAAAACATAATAAGCCGGTTATGGAAAAAAACAAACAGTACTTTGTCAAGTGTTGTGTGCAACGTTAACTCCATTAAAAGGTTTCCCTGGTAGGAAAGTGCCCTGACAGTTTGTTCCTGCTTAAATGGAATTCCCTCGCTCTTAGCTACTGAAAGGTGGAGAGGGGATAGGTGTAGGCCAAACCTGAGAGATATCCCACCACCAAATCTATTACCCAGGAAAATGTACATAATCCTGTGTGACAGAGAGTGACTTCACAGATCCGTATATGGGCCCACATTGGGAAAACATTGTCAGTGTATGAATTGAATGTAATTATGCCACACATTATGTTCAATCAAATTAAGAAGACAAAGCATTTTCAGACTTTGTTAACTCAACATAAAATGAAATTGCACCCGTCAGCATATTTCTTTTTCTAAGTCAACCTACTTAGTATCACAGTGGTTACTGCATAATTCGTAGCAGTCGCTAACAATTTGCACTATTGATAACTGAATAATATGCCTAAAATGTAAGGGTTAAAATATGTTAGCCTGCAAATGTTGGGCTTTCTTCAAACCACTGTAATGTGCAGTTTTGTGCAGAAGTCAGAGTCTGCCCTTCATTTGTTTCATTTCCAATCAAACTTACCATTAAGTACAAGATATTCATTTTTCTGGAGATATTTCTGAGGATATCCAATTGAATAAAGCAGGGGAAATCAGAGGAAATTAAGGGAATAACAAGAGTTTCAAAAACGATTAAACATATGGAGAAAATGGGACTCCGAACAACCACCTGCAAGACCTGGTAGATACCAAAACTGTCACCATCAGATAAACAGTGCTTAAAACTTTCATCTCTGAGAGAGAGGAGAAAACAAACCTTTCTGATCTGAAGAAACACAGGTGAACAGGTGTTTCACCTTAGTACTGGGCCTGAAGGGATGTGTAGCTGTCAGAAGCTGTTTCTGAGAAAAGGAAATAGACACAAAAGAAGAAAATTTGCAAATCAAACAAACAAGCTGCTGATGCTCTTAGAGCAATGGACTAAACATGCCATGAGTCCAGATCTCAACTTTCTTTTCTGCTTAATTGGATCATGAGAAGCAAAAAATGCAAACAAATAAACTTTAGAGGTGTGGCGAAAAACCCCTGCAGATTATCTGAAAAAACTGAAAGCAAGTCTCCTGACAAGAATGGAAGCTGTAATAAAGATAAAGAATGAACATTTTAAATAGTCAAAAGTGGAATTATATTTAGTTGTTGATGCTTCTGTGTAATTTTCTTTTAATTTAGTGCTTTTTACCGGACACTTGAAATTGCATAACTCGTACTTAATGACTGGACATTAAATCAATGAATCGCCTCTGAGGTTTGCACAGTAATGTATATTTCAATAGTATTCCTTAAACAACAAGCTTGTATTAGGTCTACTACCTGAGTTTTCCCTTCAGGAAAGTTATGGGATAGAATATGTAGATGCGTTCAGTGGCAAAGCAGAAGCCCACTGGTTAGGCCACAGCCAACTTAAAAAGTTCAAGTACGGGTGGGCAATATGGCAAAATGATGCTCAGTGAGTATTCATGATATTTCCTTTTTCTGACTTTTTGAAAACAAGAACGAAAAATCCTAAAAAAATGCTTATGCAAACTGTCAAGAATCTCTTCTCTAGTAGTTGATTTGTGAGAAATGTTTTGCTCAAATTGTGCCTACAAGCCTGAGAGTGAATATTCTTCTTTGCAGGAATTGCTACTTGCCATGGATGAGAAAATGTGTAGACTTGAGAGTGACACTTGAAGAGTAACGCCGAGAAACTTCTGGGACTCACCTACTTTCCAGAGAAATGGTGAAAAATTTGTTTCACTTCCTGCAGGACAGGACAATACAGGATCAGATATCAGTCAGTACAGGAATAACAGGATGATTTATATTAATTACAGGCATGACAAGACTCGATTTTGGTTTAAAAAACATTTTTATTGTCGTTCCTGCTTCGCCATAAAACTGCAGAAGCACCTTCTCAAAACCACATTAAAAAAAACAAAGATGCAATACAAGAAAAGAAACTGCATGAGGCTTCCAGGTAGAAAATCACATGTGAGGTAAGTCTAGGAACATTTGGCCAGGACAGTAAAAGAGTGAATTTGTTCACCCGTATCGCACAGCATGAGTGAATGTTATGGCACGCTCACCAAGCAGTACACGTCATGGCATCAGGCAGTGGAAGAAAAAAAAATCTTTGCTTCCTCTGTTTTGTCTATAAAAAGTTTTATTCAAATAATCAAGTCTACATTCTCACTTTCAGTATTTGTTGCCAAGCTGGTGTAACTGCCGCCCAGCTAAAGCTGCCAGTAGGCCTCCTCATTAATTTGAATGAAAAGACTGTTACATAGAACAAGGTATACAGAACCATGCAGGCCAAGCATTGTGGACTAGGATAAATAACAGGTTCCTGCAGAATCTGCAGTGAAGATCATAGGATGACAACTAGAACCCTATTATCCAACTCTTCTCTATTTCAGCTCTTACAGAAGCTTCAGAGCTCCCGATACAACAGAGCCCATGAGAGACAACCGTACAGTAGCCTTTCAGGCAAAAATCCCAGATGTTTTTCTAGCTTGTGTTTTAATTTTTTGTATTTTTTATCATTTTTGTACATTTTTTATATTGTACCTTCTCCCAGAACTCGAAGCCCTTTCCAAAACCATGAAAGACAAGATGATGTACAAGATAAAAGTCGAGATTTCCTGCTCCACAAATGCCCAGAGGGATTCTGCAATCATGGAACCAGACTCAGTTACAAAGCCTCAAACGGAACTGATGGCAATCAAGAATTAGATGAATGAATGGGAACAAGGTGGGCAGTAAGGACACAACATTTTAGATATACATTCATGGACCTTTTAGTGTTACAAAGTAATAAATTCCAATTCACTTCTAAAGTGCTTTTTATAGCAGATGTTGTCTGACAGCAGTTCTAGTGAAACGTGGATCCAAGCACTTGATAAGCATTACCAAGGAAAAACTCCCTAAGTGAGGACAAAACACTGACAGGAACCAAGACTCGAAAGGGGAACCCGTCCTCCTCTGGGCCACACCGGACAGCGGAGATACAACAAACCCCCCCCCCCTTGAGATCTACTTGAGATCTACTTTACCTTTCCAACCTACAATCTGACCAAACACTATCTGATCTACCCAGTCAAGGACTTCTAATGAAGCTCATTACCTTTAACAGGTCTAGTAGACTGTGGTTGGAACTAGACTCCAAATGAAGGTAGATGTAGTTGGTGGTGGATCTCCTAACCTTCACAGACCTGTTGGCGGATCATGGCTTTAATTCCACACCCGTGTAACTTCATAACCCACTCCTTTTGCATAGTTTTCCATAATAAGCTGTAGGATGTGGACATACAAACTAGTTTAAAGAGCTACTGGCTGTCTGTTACCATGTCAGCACTTCTGTCTCCATGGAGAATAACCTGTACCCGTGTCCTGATCGGATCGTGAGATATTTCCAATCATGAGAACAGGGAGAACCCATAGGAATCCCCTGATGACAAATCCCACAGCGTCACACTATCGCTTCACCTACACGTTTCAGCCTGCCCATACTGTGGCAGCGAGCCACTGGATTCCCCCCGTTTGTGTGTGTGTGTGTTTGTCTCTGTGTTTACCACGGCCCCTGATACACTCATGATTCAGACCCCTCTCCCACTCGCTCTATTTTTGCTTCATTAGGGCCAAGTCTGTCAGCTAATACTACTGCAGCGCTCCAGTGTCAACTGCCAAGGCGACTAATTTCAGAGTTCAGAATGCGTAGCTGCTTTGGCAACACCTCGCTGAGGGATTATCTGGGTCGGATGAAGGTTAAGGTCATGTGAGTGTAGGGACTGTACCACTATATGTAATGGGATAGAATATGTAGATGCGTTCAGTGGCAAAGCAGAAGCCCACTGGTTAGGCCACAGCCAACTTAAAAAGTTCAAGTACGGGTGGGCAATATGGCAAAATGATGCTCAGTGAGTATTCATGATATTTCCTTTTTCTGACTTTTTGAAAACAAGAACGGAAAATGAGAGGTGGCTATGAAAAAGTACGTACTTAATAGTAATACATAACTCAGGATTTCCAAATAAACTGTTTAAGAAGGAACAGAAGAAAGATATCAAATTGGTAAAAATAAATAAATAAATAAATAAATAAAATAAGATGATGTCATAATGGGCTGACATCCAATCAGTTACTTGTTACTATGCAGACTGTGTAGTTCATATACACTGGTAACTGTTTAACCCTTAACATGGCCAGGGCCCGCCAGCAGGCCCAAAGCTTTATTACTCACTTCTATAACCTAAGAATAGCTCAACCAGTTTGCATTGAAGTTCCTGTAGTAACAGAACAATAAGCCTTAGTATGTAATAAGCCTGGGATCTTAATGGGCTGAAGGGTTCAGTTGGTCTAAATCTGTCTTTTAATATGTTTTTCAGTTTTCCAGAAGTACTGACTACATTCAGAAAACCATATTAAGGAGTAATTCATCACAATATTGACAGCTTATGATCATACTGTCCCCCTTAAGTTCAGCTAGGTGCTAGCCATATTAGTACTGTCTGTAAAATGTCAGTGAGCTAAACTTTCCTGACATGGATCCACCCAGGACTTTATGGCTTGGTGGAGAGTTCGAATTTAATCCCAGTTATACAGTGTTGTCTGCTAGTTTGGTAGCACCAGAGCTTGTTGAGGCCAGGCTGAAATATTGGTGGCCTGTGTCTGCCCAGGCCTCTAGGGGGGAAAAAATGTAGGAACTTATTATTCTTCTGTGCATTTTTCGGGATATCAGTTGACAGGCTTGTAGCCGGCATGCAGATGTCAACCTGATTTGCAGTCCAAATTGTAACTTTATCTTTCTTTCTTTCTTTCTCGCGCTCTCTCTCCGTATTGCATCAGCATCCGCTTCAGCACATGCATGGCAGCCTGGACTTCCACTCAGTGTGGGTAATAAGAGTGGTCTGCTCAATGATTGGCCTGGCGAAGGAGTGGAGAATTTTAGCCGGACACATGAGAAATCTCATGGGAACACTCCGGCCTCCTAATTGGACTGTGTACAGTCAAGTATGTCATCCTACACACAGTTATATATAATAATAATGATTATTAGCACCATGATGTCTTATGATTTTTGGCTACTGTATTTTTTGCCTGGTTTTCGGGAGGGAGGGGGGTGCATTCTTGGCCTTCTTCTTTCCAGGTATGTATTTTTTTTGTTGTTGTTTTTTGCTCAATATGTGTTTTTGTGCAGTTTACTGAAATGAGCAGTGCTCATGTTAGACTTTATAACTTTGTCTACCTGTATTTAAACAGACAAAATAAGTTATAAGCTCTAACACGAACAAAACTTGCCGCGGTAAACTACAAATATATATGAAAATGTTTTTAAAAAATGAAAAAACTGAAAATAAGGAGATATTTGCTACATGTTATGGCTATATTTATTTTATTCTGTATTACTCTCCATTCTCCCTTATCTGAAGGCAAACCTGGCTCAAGTCCAGGCCTGCTTTCTGCTTTTGGCAAATTATCTGTGCTTTCTTTTTCTGTGTTAGTCCACTTTAATCAAACAGAACCACTACAAACTAGTGCTCTTGGTGTTCCTTGGCAAAAAAAAAAAAGAAGTGAATGATAAGATATTTTCTCTCCGTTTCTAAACAGATGAAATATAACCCATGACGTTTTGGCCTCTGCGGTTCCTTTAATGGCTTTTCCACTAGTTTGCTCGGTCGGAAGTTTGCTAACCAAATAAAGGCAGGAGGGGCGGGGCCGGATGAGCGCCTTATATGGAGTTTCCACTCCAGCGCTGAGAGCCAAAGGCGAAAGAGCAAAAGCCAAAACCTAAAAAACCCAAAGTTAAAAAAAAACACAGGCAAGAAGTCCAAACGTCTGTGGATCCTGCACTGTTTACAAGCGTTCAGCTCTGTCCCAGTAAGCCAGCGTCTCTGTGAGCCCGCCTTGTAGAAGTGCCTGATCACACTGGCTGGTCATGGGGCTCAGAAATGCCTTCGTTTAGCCCAAGTTTGCCGACCCCACCAGTCTGAAAACTCGCTCTTTTCTCCTTTAGTGAGCCAAAGCGAGCTCCTTTCAGCGGGACTTCCCTGCTTGCTGCTTTCCTTCTATGCTCTGGTTGCTTGGCGGCGTGTAGTGTGAATGGACTGAATCCCCTGGTTGGAGACCCATGGGTGGAGCGTGGTGGTGGTGGTGGTGGGTGGGTGGGTGAGTGGGGGTTTAACAGGTGGGCTTTGGTAGGCCTGGGGACATTAAGCACCAGTCTCTCTTCTCTGAATAATGTTTTAATACCCCACGTACGACCAACAGCCCAGTTTCTGGAGTATTTATGTACCTCTGAAGTGCACAGTGGTGGCTTTCAGTTCACAAGTGTGTGAGCTGAGTAGAAATAAACACCACAGACTCATAGACTTCTATGGAAAAAAGACCAGGTCTCCCAGTGGCCCAACATTGCAACCCAATTAACCAGCTTTTTAATCCATTATTAGGTACATGAGGCTTCATATAGAGTTTAGACGTTCAGTTGATTAGCTACAGCTTGTAGCCTACCATAAAGACTTTCTTCCCATCATAAAGACTTTCTTTTTCTTGCCCATTGAAGGTTAACAGGGTGGTCTTTTGAGGTCCACCTGCCTGCATAAGGAGCACTAATGTGCTCTAAACATTCAGATTGGTTTATAAAGTAATCAAACAGGAGGTATCAAAACTTTTTTCTTTTCTTTTCTTCTTTTTTTTTATTTGTTTGTTTGTTTTTGAATTTTCACGCTGCGTGTGCCACAAATAAGACCGTATTATTAGTAGTAATATTATTAGTTTTTAGGGGATTTTTTTTTTCCTCTCATTAATTGCGACACGGAAACTCAAAAGCAGCGGAAACAGAAAAAGTGTGAAGCAACAGAGTGAGTGGCGTGCGGTTTCGTCTCCAGCGTGCGCGTGCCATTACTCGATCGTTTAAAAAAATAAAAATTAACGCGCAAAAAAAAGAGTTTGAAATCTTTCAGTTTTGCTTTTTTGCGCGGTGCACCTGTGCAATGCACGGCTGGGTCTTCACCCCTCTCTCTCTTTCTCTCTCTCTCTCTCTCTCTCTCTCTCCGTGTGTGTGTGTGTGTGTGTGTGTGTGTGTGAGGAGCTTTCCGTGTCTCTCGCGCTGTCTCCATAAATGGGCATGTGCGTCACTGCGCTGCTCCAGCCCCGTATTTAACGAGGCCAAAAGCGCGTTGGAGTTCCCGGCCGAGCAACAGAGCAACACACACACTCACACGCGCTCACACGCGCTCAGAGACAGAGCCAGAAAGGCAGCGGCGCGCGGGCTGCACTTGTGCAATCACCACCAACAACACCAACAGCACCACCACCACCACCATCATCATCATCAACATCATCATCATCATCATCATCATGAACACAGGGAGCCAATGCAGAACTTAGAGCTTCATCTCCAGCAGCAGAAACACTGCCGCGCGCGACTCAGACTCAGCGAGCAGATGGAACACGCACGCGCCTGAACTGAACTTGGATAACGCGGGATCGCGAGGGGGATCTTTTTATTTTTTTTTTATATATTTTTAGTTTTTTGTCCGTTTTCCTTTCTTCTTCTTCTTCTTCTGCGAGATCATCAGGCTGGGTGGATAAGCTCGTAACAAACCTGCGCGCGGGGCTTTTGATGCCTTTACAAAGTGAAGCCAGCCGTGTGCTATGACAGGCAAACTGGCCGAGAAGCTCCCTCTTACCATGAGCAGTTTAATGAACTCCATCCCCGAAAGCCTTTATCCTGAGGAAGACAACATCCCCACCTCTATGAACGTGTTCACCAGCGCGGAGCCCGCGGCGCACTACTCACACATGAACACAGGTGAGCGCGCGGCGGGGCTTTGGGGGTGCTTTGTGTGGGGTGGGAGGGGAGGGTTGTTTTGGGGGCGCACCTACCCGAGACCAGTGTGGGTTAAGGGGCTAAGAGAGATAAGATCGTGAGCTGGAGTGGATGTGATGCACAAAGCAGTGTGGCGAGCCTCTTGCAAGCCATTGTGTGGTGCGATAGATGGCCATTGTTCAGACCGCAATCGTGGCTGATTAGCGCACAGCTAAAATGCCCACTGATGTAGACCACTGCTGGATCAACTCGTAGACCTTATAGCGTTGAATCCAAACCTACAGTCTTTAGTACTGTGCGCGATAAAGTTTGGCTCACTCTCGTAACGCTGAGGAGCGTGTTGAGGTAACTCGTATAGTGCTGGATCAACTCGTATAGTGCTGCTTTAACTTTTATAGTGTTGAATTAACACCTGTAGAGTTAACGCAGCCTTTAACAGGCTTAAGTGAAGAGTGCTGAATTCACTCCTAGTGTAGGTGTTCATTCAGTGAGTGAACTCGGCGGTGCGAGAGTTATTAATGCTGTTGTGTAAATAGTATAAGTGTTTATCCAGCACTGCGTGTATTAATTAAACACTATAGACGTTAAACACTTTAATCCTCTGGGATATTTTTTAAACTCTCTCTCTCTCTCTCTCTCTCTCTCTCTCTCTCTCTGTGTGTTTGTCTCTCTCTGTCTCTCTATCATCCATGCTGGTATTAACTGAGGCTTTAATGTAAAGTAAAGGCACTGTTTGGTAATGTAGAGGTCCATCGTTGGTTCCTCACTGCTGAGAGCCCACCGGCCTTTATTGGCCAGCGTTAAGTGGTCTCACTGATGCTCAGGTGCTGAAGTGTTGTGCGGTCACGTGACGGACAGGTGATGCAGCCCGGTTAGGAGCACTCGCAGCTCCACGTACAACAATAATCATATAATACATGTAATTTGTAAATCATGTACAGCAAAGCACGCATGTAGGTTAGGATCAGCTAGAAAAAAGTGGTAAAAAAACAGTATAATAGCACACTATCATATCTAAATCTATCTATCTATCTATCTATAACTATATATATATATATACATATATATATATATATATATATATATATATATATATATATAGTATATATGTAGTGTGTGTATGTGTATATATAGACACTCACCAAACGTGTGCTTGTGGCTTTATATAAATATATCAATGTAACTGTATTAATGTATTATGTAAATATATAAAAAATAGACATATATAGTGACACAAGTGTTTATACATTATTTATAGATTTTTGTAATAAATGCTGAAGTACTGAAGTGGCTCTAACTGCCCTGGTAAAGAGTTGCCTCCTCAGTCTCTTGTGCGAGCTCGTGCAGGTGAGTGCGCGGCGCGGGCTGCTTTAAACGCGCTTCACACGTGTATGAAAAACAAAGACAGGAACAGCACGCGGAGCTCGGCGGATTCTTTAATAATCAAACATTTTATAACACGGCGAATTTAGAGCGCGCGCGCGGGTGGTCACTCTGAGCTTTAACACTACCGGGGCTCGTGGGGTCCCCAGCATTATAGAACCACAGACTGATTTAAAGCACTTACTTAAAATAAACAAATAAAGAAATAAAAATAAAAATAATAAAGAGAAAAAATTGCACCGAGCGCGCAGAAATAATTATTTACATTTATTTCAATTTAGCACGACGTGACTGGTTCATCTACTCTAACAATTCTGGGGAAAATGACACGTTAGGAATTCAATTAAATTGAAGGAGGTAAAAAAATGGGTGACTGATTAAAACAGGCCTAATTCCGTTTAAGACCGTGATTATTATTATTAGAGGATTATTAGCGGTTAATATTGGCCACTCTCTGCGTGTTAGGAAACGAAAAGGAAGTCCAGAAACTCAGCGCGCGTTAAACATAAACCACCAGAGATTCTCCTCCAGCACGAGCCAATTCAGAGCCAAAAAACAAACAAACAAACAAATAAACAAAGAGGAATTTAATGCTGAACCTCAGCTAAATTAATCGCATAATAGCCGGAAGTCAGAGCGCGTGAACACGTGAAAATACAGACGAAATGAATACAAATAAATATTAAAATTCCGTCCTGGACAAAGCTTTAAAGCCTTTTTTCCCTATGTGTGTGTGAGCTTGCTTGCTTTCTGTTTGCTACGCACACGCACACTCACACACACTCACGCACACACACACAGAGTGCCTTTTCTGGGCTGAATCACAGAAAGCCCACGCAAAAGCTAGAGATATCAGACGAAATATCAAAATATCTGTACTGCATCAGACCAAATATCTGCACTGCCTCCCTCAAAATGAGCTGCAGTAATTCATACATACTAAGTCAACTTGCTCTGTTATGGATGGTGGACTAATGAATGAACTCCACTCTTCAATACTGCAGGACATTACAACTCTGTGTAATGCCCAAGCGTTTTAATCCCACTGTTTTATACCTACTGGGGGTTTAAAACCCATAGATCCCTCAAACAGACTCAACCTCATCTGGTCACAACCCCTGTGAGGCTGCTTTAAAATGCCAAAGCATCCAAATTCCCACATACTAGACATTAAATGATAACATAAAATTCAGGGGAAGCGACTTTGATTCTTCTTATCTGAGGGAAAATCCCGAGCTTCTCTGCTGTTCTTCTTGGCTTGCCCGAGCTGAATTCTTTTCCCTCAGAGACAGCACACTAAGTGGTCTTTTTTACACACACATATGTGCAACTGTGCTGAATAGACGTGAACACTGGCTATAATTTTGGTTTTGTTTGTTCCCACCATAAATCATGATTTGGGATATACGCTGTGATTACTGTAAGTACGTGTTTAAGGAGCAAGACAAACCCGGCAGGACGTCATGGGGTTGTTGTTTTTTTGGACGTTCTGTAAATTGTCAGAGCTGCATTATACAAGATCAAGTGCTTATGTCAGAGTTCATAGAGTTTATGTATTAAACTACTGAATGGACCGAGGCAAAATATCCACACTGCATCCATGACAGAGTCCCTGATGGAGGCACAAGCCCGTTGCTGAACTTCATGCCTGTGAAAAGTGAAAAGCATGTATGTCTCAGATGATACCCTGTTGTACAGGGAATCTTCACTGCTCTACTTCTGAAGGACACATTGTAGTTTACAACCTGAGAGAGAGAGAGAGGGAGAGGGAGAGTAAGTGAGAGAGAGAGAGAGAGAGAGAGAGAGAGAGAGAGAGAGAAGGAAGAAAAGACAGAGAGGAGGAGGAGGGGATATTCACTTCAGTCTCGAGTCAGTCGACAAACTTTTTTCCCTCAGTCAAAGATCTAATTATTTTCCCGTCAGCTTTCCTCTTTTGGACTGATATGCCTTTTTCTCTTTCCTTTTTTGGAACAGACAGTTAACGGAGGTATGCCGAGACTTCTCTAACCAAGTTAAGAGCCAAGTTCAAATCAAGTCATAGCTTCTTGTCTGTAGAGTAGCTTTCTAACAGCTCGGTAGTTCCACCTAAACGTCTTAGTTATTTAAGAATCTAAGTGCTTTTTGTGTTGCTTTCTTGTCCGTTGACCTTTTCGATCTGTTCCTGCAGATAATATCATGGACTTGGGGATGGGAGGTGAGAAGAGCAGTGGGGAGATCCAGTACGGCTCCAGTAGTTTCCAGTCAAGTCGGAGTGGACAGACTGTCACTTACTTGGGCAAGTTTGCCTTCGACACCCCTCCTTCGGGGGGCATCAGTGGCTCGGGTTGGTGCCCAGACAACAACATCATCAGCCTGGTGAGCGCCGGAATCCTAGGCGTCTCGCCATCACCTGGCAACATCACCACCCAGACGTCCTCGTCGGGTGGCAGCATGGGCGGCCAATCGTCGGACATTGAGCAAGTGTATGCCCCGCCCCTTCCCGCCTACTCCACCTGCGGCGAAATGTACCAGGAGCAGGTGTCCTTTCACCACAGCCCAGCCACCTCATCCTCCCTGCCCTATCCGGCCTCCGACTACCACAATACCTCCTCCAAGCCCAGCATGGACGGCAGCCTCTTCTCCATGATCCCTGATTATAACCTGTTCCACCACCAGGGCGATGTTGGGGTGATGGAACACAAGCCCTTCCAGGCCATGGATCCCATCCGGGTGAATCCGCCACCCATAACACCCCTGGAAACCATCCGGGCGTTCAAGGACAAGCAGCAGATCCACCCAGGCTTCCTGGGCGGCCAGCAACAGCACGCGTCCCAGCACCACCACCACCAGCCCCCTCAGACCCTCGCCCTCAAGCCCATCCGGCCACGCAAGTACCCCAACCGGCCGAGCAAGACGCCGGTCCACGAGCGGCCACACGCCTGCCCGGCCGAGAACTGTGACCGGCGCTTCTCGCGCTCCGACGAGCTCACGCGCCACCTGCGCATCCACACGGGCCACAAGCCCTTTCAGTGCCGCATCTGCATGCGCTCCTTCAGCCGCAGTGACCACCTGACCACACACATCCGTACACACACTGGGGAAAAGCCCTTCTCTTGTGAGTTCTGCGGACGTAAGTTCGCCCGCAGCGATGAACGCAAGAGACACGCCAAGGTGCACCTCAAGCAGAAGGACAAGAAACCAGCAGACAAGGCTGGTGGTGCTGGGCCAGCGGGCAGCCACTCGTCCCCACCAAGTTCCTGTGGGAGCGCCGGACCCAGCAGTGCCAGTATCCTGACTGTTACCACGTGCGCCTAGGGAACTCTCCGCAGTTAGATACAATGGGGCTGGGGGGAGGAGGACACTGAGCTCTTTCCTTTCTTCTAAAAGGCCTGGCAATTGACTCTTACACTCTCTCCCCACTCTCCATGTATCGGTTTATTTGTTACGGTCTTCGATGTTTGTAGTCAGATGGCATAGTCATGTTGCCCCGCACCTTTTTGCTTTAGGTCAGGCTAGTGAGTGTTCAGGGAGGAAGACTCACTAGTGTTTTATGGCAGGGAGAATAGCGCACTGGGGCAGCAGCTGGAGGGACAGGGACAGTTTAGGTCATCCCAGGGCAAAACAGAGGCACTTCTTTGAGAAAAGCATTACAGGCTCAGGGAGTCCTACTTCCGGCTCCGGGGACCTACATGATCCCCTGATATTTCAGTCTGGGCCAAATTAGTCTTTTTTACAGTATGGTATAAAATACAAGGTGAGATACACTTGGCATCTGAGTTTTGTTTGTTACAGTGTATTTTGGTTTGTCATTAACTTGTCCAATTTTTAAAAGTGCAATTTAATTTACTCGATGTTGTTAATACATTCTTTGCGCTGCACTTTGGTTCCTGTTGTTTGTTCTAAAAACTGCTCGTTAAATATTTAATTGATGATTTTTTTTCAGAAGAATGTGCCAAATCTGTTGACATACTACAGCCAACTTATTTTTGTTGTTATTCTTGCCAGCGTACCAGGGACTATAGTGAAGCTACTGGAACGATCTGTTTCAGATATCGATCTGAAGGGAAAACCTCTAAGCCCAGAATCTTACCGTACTGAAAGGCTCAGTGAGTTCAAGCTTCAAGTGGGTGTTTCTTGCGTAATTAGACTGCATTATCTTAATATCTCAAAATCCCTTCAGTACAATTAAAGGATCTGGATGCCTTTTGTAAACAGCAACAGATTGCCTGTACAAAACCACGAAAAAAAAAAAAAGAAGCAGCCTGTGTTTTGGTATCTGGGCTCACTATGTACGGTTTACTTATTAGTGTGAAATTAAGAAAGCAAAACTAGTGGCGTTTACCTTGAACCCTTAATCTGATGTGCACATGGGCCAAAAAAGAAACCTATATCCTTTTTTCATTGTTTGTCCTTAAAGACAAATTCAGAGATCGAGGGCAGCAGATCATTTTGCCTTTATTGTCTTTTTTTTTATTTTGTATCGGTTGTTGTTTTTTTGCTGTCTGTATGCCTGCATGCATCTAGTATTGGTAGTATGTCTTGGTTAGCACTGAAACAAAGGTTGCAGTGGTCATTTCTGGGAACCTCACAGCAATAGGTGTCCATCTCAACCCCCTCTATACAGAGAGCTGATGAAAGAAATGATGTGAAATGTGAAATATGAAACACTGCCATGTTTCACATGTAAATCCTGTCGGTATTTCTGTTTACGTCGTTGTTGCTGTTGTTGTCGTTGTGTTACTCTTATCGCTGACGTTTTTATTGGGCACTTGAAGTGGTTCCCATTCTTTAATCTTCCGAGATTTCTTCCTTCCTTCCCTTTTCCGTTCCACGCATACTGTATATTCGGCACACGTTTGAGTACACATACACGGTTTTCAACACAAAGTACTTGCCAGCCAAAATTATGGAAATAACTGCCTTAGAGCACCACCGCTGGGCAGAAGCACGGTTGATCTGGGATGCCATTGTTCTGTGTTTTTACTGACTGAAGTCTGCCAGCTATATGCATGCCATTCGAGATGTTTTTGGATGAAAACAGTTCTGACTTTTTTTTTACAGCTCTGAGGGGCAGCACCAGTAATGTGGTTTTCTCCACGGCTACTCCTGTTCGGATCACACTGAGAGATTGATTCTGAATATCGAGAGGGGTGTTTTCTTTTGTACAGTTGCGTATATAAACATATTACTACATGTTTTCTACTAAGAATGTACAGGACAAAAAAAGCAATGTGCTTCAGTATTACGATGTGTGTGTGTGTGTCTGTGTGTCTGTATGTTTGTGTGTGTGTGTGTGTGTGTGTATATGCGTGTGTACATTAATACATACACACGTGCATGCGCACTCGGATTTTACCTTGACTGAATGTGGATGAGAAGGGTGTGTTTTAACATACATTTCTGGAGAACATGACTGTGTACATAGTTTAGAATGTTTCTTTTTTTAACTGTAAGAGAGAGAAGCGTCAGTGTCAACCCTGTTGCATCCCCCCGTCATTCCTGCAAAGTCTCAAAATGTTGTTTCTTTCTGTGCATAATATACAAAGAATGAGATGGAGACACACTGAATGATGTGTTTATTAAATAAATAAACAATAAGGTTATTTGAAAAAAAAAAAAGACTTGTGTATCTTAATATCTTTATACTCTTCTTATTAGTGAGCCTGCATGAGTGCACAGTAATAAATAAGACAACATACACAGCTGCAATTCAGTAAGTACTCGAGATGCAAGATGATATCGGAATAATATTGGCCCCAGACCACTTTCCACTGGATGAAATGGTTTGTCGGTCCAAACTAAAAAATTGCTTCATGTAATAGTATTTATTCCACTGAAACAATGGCTCATTCAAAACTAGTTCATTTAGTAGAAGTCATTTTGTAGGTTGGGCTGAAGAAAAATTTTTTACAGTGTAGATTTGACCAATAGTTTTAACCTATAATTGATGTGTTTATCGTTCTTTGGAAGCAGAATGTTTATGCGACACCAGACTACCGTGCTAAAATATCTGCATTTTATTCACTTTACTGCATTTGTAACCCTCTGCAAACAAAAATTACATTCTCTGTAAACCAGGAAGATCTAATTCCTACACTTTATAAATGTTCACATATCAGCATTGGCAGATATATACATGAAAAATATTGAATATTGGCCCACAATTCCCATATTGGTGCTTCCCTAATATTTATGATATTATCTCATGTATATCTCATGTTATCTTATGCATAATAGCAGTATAGATTGTCATCATAATGGCATCAATTGTGTTCAGTTTTCTCAATGAAACCTATAGAACAAATGCAAACTAAGCTTTTTTTCTTGAATAAATAGACGGCTTATGCTGTAGGAATTGTTTCAGAAAATATCAGCCAGGACTAATTTTCTTTTTTCAGAACATTAGTATTAATTACATTTTCTTAGTAATAATTAGCATTTCTTGGGTCTTCTTAACAAATGTAGCTCACATAAGCCAACGCATGCAGGCCTTTTCCATCCTCCTGTTTAGAGAGAGTGAAAATTGTACATGGCCGTGTCAGTGGTGCCTTCGGCATATGCCCCCTTAGCGTCACATTCCTAATAAACTCGGCAGTTTAAATGTTGAGGCTTGTCCACACACTGCCATCCTGCACAAAATTGTCCCGCTGTAGGCCTGTGTGTCTTGGCAGGCTTCCATTCGTTCTCTAATTAACAAGGCCCCCGATGGCTCCAGAATGTCTTTTGTTGGTTTTTCTGAATGAATGGGTGGCTCAGGCCGTAGGAGTTGTTTCGGAAAATCAGCCGGGCTTATGTAGACTGGGTTGGCCAATCTAAGAGTTTATCAGCGTGAGCTAGTACTGCCTAGGAGTGGATCTGTAAACACTACTCTCTTAAAAATAATGGTTTCTAAATGGCTCTTGGCTTGGATGCCTGGTTCTAGGAAAAGCCTTAAATTGCTGGAGAATTTATATTATGTGGAACCTTAAACACATCTCATTTACAGAAACGGTTCAAAATATATTAAGTTTCTTAAGGGAGCCAAAAGTAGCTCTAAAGAGCCCTTTTTGGCACCTTTATTTTTATGAGTGTACGTGATGAAAAATATATACACGCTGTCCCTTATTTTTGAGGTATACATGTATACAGTTTTATCTTATTTAGCCATGCAGTTGCCATTTAAATGGTTGTCTATTATAGTGATTCTCCTCTACAGTCATTGCAGGGAAAACAGAACAGTGTCTGGGGAAGTGATTCCATCCCTACTGGCAACTGTCTGAAGCTAAAGAGCGATTCTGAATGTATACGTAGGCGCGGCTCTGTTAGATTTATGCACCGATACGGCTCTTAGTGTCGTGTGTGTGTGTGTGTGTGTGTGTGTGTGTGTGTGTGTGTGTGTGTTCCCGGCGTCTGAAGCCTTTGCTGTAACAGAGAGGAGAATCACAGCGTGAATAGGTTACACTCACTGATGGAAGAGGCAAATGTTGAACGGCGTTAGCATTAGCGCTGTTATCACCTCTCCATGGATTTGCTTCATGTTTCCGTTCCCTCCACAGCCTCCCCTCCTCCAGAGTGATGTCTTTATTTCTGAGGCGTAGCTATACATGGTATGGGAAGCACTGCTTTTTCTCTTTTTTTTTCTTTCTTTTTCTTAGAAACAAAAATAGCTTCTGGCATAGGTTTCTGTTTCATTTTATTTCTTTATTTATTTATTTTACATATTTATTTATTTATTTATTACTTTCTTTCACTGCCAAGATCTATCAGATCACAGGGCCAAACTGATCCAGCAAAACAGAAGAGGCATTTCTCACAGATCAGATAGGAGCAGACCCTTCGGGTTTGTGTTTTCAAATATCAAATGGGCCTGCTTTTTGGGCTTTTTCTTTATCAACCAGGAGCTGTGTTCTTTAAAGTGCAGCAAACATTTAGTCGCTGTTCAAGCCAAAATTTCAGAACGTTTTCATTTTTCGTATTTTTAGACCATTTGAAAACTGAAATGTTAAGGTGGCCTTTTATTTTATACTGTGTGAACATGATTATGATTAATGCACCAACAGAAATGGTCCAGTATTATTTGGGAGAAAATGTATGTACTTACACATACATTTATGTTTACACATATTTTTTTCCTCTCATAGAAATATTGCTAAAGACATTGTATGTTTTTTTTTTTTACATACTTTTATTTTTAAATAATATCACATGATCCTATGGTGCTACACAGTACTGTACAAAAGTCAGAGACCAACCTTCATTTATTTAATTTCAGTCAAACCAAATTATATGAATTAAAAGATATTAATTATCAGTGTAAAGAAACAAAGAACATAATTTAACAGATAATTTATCACACAAGTCTCAACAACTAAATATAATATTAGAATTTCTTCGATTTCTTCATTTTGTGTGTCCATCATTTATCTTTTGCTTTCAATTTTTCAAAGAAATCTGCAGGGATCTGCATTTTTCTGCTTCTCAAAATCTAAGTAATCCCAAACACATTCAGTGATGTCAAGGTCTAGACTCTGGGGTGGTCAGTCCACAAGCAACCTCTTTGTTTTTTGCCTATTTCTTTTCTCAGTAAGAGCTTCTTGACAGCTACACATCTTTTCAGACCCATAGCGCTGAGTCGTCTTCTCACAGTGGAAGGACGGACAGAAACACCTGTTTTCTCCTCTCTCTCAAACATGAAAGCTTTAGCTCTTTAAGTACTTTCTTATGTCTTTATCTGATGGGGACAGTTTGGGTGGTCTACGCGGTCTGGAACAGTTGTTAGGAGACCCATTTTCTCAATAACTCCAGTTTTGAAAACTTTTGCTTTTTCACTTATTTTCCTTTGACTGTCCACTTCCTTACGCAGGTGGAGTATCATATCTAATCTCATCAGACAAATATCCCGAACATTTAATCACTTGTACTTCACATTCATCTTGACTGAAAATTAAATAAATGAAGGACGTTCTCTGACTTTTGCACAGTACTTTAATTATGCAGTAATATACATCACCTCAACTCCATACTACTAATAAATGGCAACTGACATCAAAGCTAATGGCCTCTTGATAGTTATGGTAGTTAATTATGTCACACCACATGAAATGGACAGCAGTGTTGATATGGCCTAGACCTGGACCACATCCGGCATTTACTTTTGGCCAACATACAGCACAGAATAACGGCCCAGACGGGGGCCAGATGTGTTTTATATGCATCTATATAGAACCTTTATATGATTGGTTCTATATAGAACCAAAAAGGGTTCTTCTATTGTTATAAGCTTGACATCATAACAGTAGCAGAACTTCTTTGGGTGCTTTTTTCATTCTCCACCAATCTGAAGAACCATATCACCATGCAAGGAACCACTTAAGCATGAAATGGTACTCTATAGAACACATTGTTCTAAATAGAACCACTGCCTTTAGTAAAGAACCCCTAAAGTAGCATATTTATAAGTGTGTAGTTTAGCCTTTAACTATAACTAGTTAAAATATTACGCAACCACGTCTGGTCCTGATCTGAGCTGTCATTCCTTGAGGTGTGTGGGCCACAAGTAAATGCCAGATACGGTTCAGGTTTCAGGCCGTATCAGCCTTTGCTATCTATGTACGTGGAGGTGGTAGTAACTACTTCCTTTCATTCCATCACATGTACTTAAATGAAATTTGGATTTGTACTTTGAAGTACTTTCAAATAATAATACTTTTACTTAACTTTTCAATTTTGGGTTTAATTTCACTCTGTTGTGTTGGTTCATCTCCAGGCCTGCTTTACTGTTTCACACCTCTTACTTTGGCGCTTTAGCATTTTATTTTAGAGCAAAACGATCCCAAATAGAGAAGAATAGAGTCTAACAAACTTCAGTTCCTGTGCTGATAGATGCTGGATGTACTAAAAAGTTCCACTGCAGTTCTAGAGGGACCCGAGAAGCTTTTTGACCTTGCACTTTTTAACTCCTACTCAGGTTGCTTCTTCTAGATCACTTTTACTTCTGCTTGAGCCATCATTTTATTAAAGAAACAATACTTTGACTTGAGTGTGGGTTCACTACCTCTGATGAGGTCCATGTATGTAAAGGGGGTGAAAGCTTTTGTTAAAGACACTGTGACAGGATTTTTCAACCTATGCTGCCTGAAATGTGACATTTTGACATTTTTTTGGGTGACGTCAGAGATGGAGGGCAATGGAAATCATGACAAATCGCCCCTCCCTTTCAGTTTTGTCCCAACACGACTGTTCACTGTCCGTCTCTGGAGCTTTGCTAAGCTGAAAAGCCCTGTTTGTGCCAAAAGTGGGTCGAAGGCTCAGCTGCCCAAGAACAATGCGCACTGAGGGCGCCGCCACAATGTAAATTAAGGCCCAGTCTCTGGCCCACTGGGGCCTGCTCTAAGTTGGAGTCTGTGTTTATTTCATTCATTTACTCCCTCTTAGGCCCTCGCTGAGGCCGGCCATTACAAACTGAATGCAGTGAGATGTGACTAGGGGTGGGTGATGTGGCGATAAGTTACTGTTATCACAATAAATTACGTCACAACATGCTTTTCTCAGTATATCTTAGATATCGTCAGCACCTCTAGAAAATCTGCATAAAAAGGCAGACATACAGCAATATTATTAATTATAGAGAGCCTGTAAACAACACCAACTAGTGTATACTAACTGCATATTAACAAGTAGCTGATTAGATGTAAGTCTATTAGCAAAGGTTGGACTAAAAAAACTATTTTTAAATGTGGTGCTTAGACTTATCACAATTATTGTCATCTGTTGGGTTGAGACAAATGTATGTAAAGCAAGGGTGTCAAACTCAACAAGTAAAAGGGCCATTTTTAAAAATCTCAATAAATCTGTGGGCCAGAGAAAAAAAATGTTAATTTTTAATTAATGTTGTGCTGTGACCCAAACTAGCCATCGTTTATGCAAAATACACAAAAACTTTAGCAGTATAATACAGGCACTTGTAGTAGACCTTGAAATATTACATGAATACTTGAAATATTCCAAATTTAAACATCCCCAGGAGCTCAGTCTTTCAAACCTACCTATTTGATTGAACTAGACACCTGGCATCCTTGGGCTTAATTCTCGAGACGCTGAGCTAATGTTAAGCGTTTATATTGGTTGAACTGCAGCTGAAATGCATTTGGTGATATGACTGGTGTGGAATTGTGTAGAGTTGTGTAGAATTGAGGTGTAACCGCTGTCCCATAGATCGTTGCTGGGGTAGGAAGGTCTGAGCGCAAATTACATTGCAGTGCATGCTGGGGACTGTAGTGCAGCGCATTGTGAAAGAGGTAAATATTAATAGAAAAATTAAAATACTTTTGCAGGCCAGATAGGGTTGTGTCATGGGCCTGATCTTGTGTTTGGCACATGGGATGTAAAGTAAGGTAGACACTGAGATACATCACGGATCTTATAAAAACAACAAAAGTTTTAATTTCTGACAAAAATTGTTTGTTTATTTGAGCTCCAGCTGTATCTGTTGTCAATTGGGAGCAACCGAGTATCAACAGCTAACTTCAGCCAATTTTAGGCTTGTTGCAAACAATAAATAAAAATGACTATCATATTGTTTGTATGGTGACTAATCATCAGCTAAAATTTACTACTACTACTGTTTTTAGATCATTTTGTCTGTTCCAATCCATCTACAAACTAAATATTGTGATACAAGAAAATGCATTTAAGTATTGGTATGGTACCATAAACAAAGACCAATCACACTGTTCTCAATGCTACACGACATGCTGCATAATTTCCTATATATATATATATATATATATATATATATATATATATACACATATATATATATATATATATATACATATATATATATATATATATATATATATATATATATATATATATATATATATATATATTTAAAGCACAAACACAGTCAACCATTACTGGATTAATTTCAAGAGTAAAAACATTTTAACAATTAATGACTTGCTAATGAACTGTTTTCATAGATGGAGTTTGCATGTCTCTGCATGATAAAGCATACAGCAAGCTACTGTAATATATATGACAAAACACCACTGATGTGATGAGACAAAGTGATTAAAATTCTCAATTTTCTCAGTGTTCTGATTCATACTTTGTGAAAATATTTTTTCTGCCTTTCCTTTGTGTTATACTGTAATACGTTCTGTTGTAATATAGCTGATCGTCAGCTAAATACACAGATCAATAAAAGAAATGCACTGATTTGCATGCAAAGACGTATTATTCTTCAATCCTTATACTCATACTCACCCATGTCTCACTGCGGTTTATTCCTCCATGCCTTTGTTTAAGGAAAGTTGACTTGTTCTTCTTTGTAAGACCGGTTCTACTCCTACATACCCAACACAGGCACGTCCAGTTGACTGTTGCATATTTGTTTTTAAAAAAAATCTGAAGGGTGTGTCTGAAAGAGTGCAATGAAAAAAGTTTCAGTTAGGGAAAAAAGCCTCTATTCTATACACAAAACCTGACTGCTATCTGAACAAGCAACCCATTGATAAACAGGTTTGGGCCAAATGCCATGAAAAAGTAGTGATTTTCTCTGTCATTGCCTGCTTCAGTCCACTGTTGTTAGCTTGATCATCTCTCAAAAGAGCGCAGTAACACTCAGATTAATAACTGATCATCACATTGATTTATCAGTCTACTCAGGCTTTAGCAGAGCTCAGTAACACAGATTAATAATTGATCATCACATTGATTTATCAGTCTACTCAGTCTTTAGCAGAGCTCAGTAACACTGAGATTAATAACTGATCATCACATTGATTTATCAGTCTACTCAAACATCAGCAGAGCTCAGTAACACAGATTAATAATTGATCATCACATTGATTGATCAGTTTACTCAGTCTTTAGCAGAGCTCAGTGACACTGAGATTAATAACTGATCATCACATTGATTTATCAGTCTACTCAAACATCAGCAGAGCTCAGTAACACTGAGATTAATAACTGATCATCACATTGATTGATCAGTTTACTCAAATGTCAGCAGAGCTCAGTGACACTGAGATTAATAACTGATCATCACATTGATTTATCAGTCTACTCAGGCTTTACCGGAGCTCAGTAACACTGAGATTAATAACTGATCATCACATTGATTTATCAGTCTACTCAAATGTCAGCAGAGCTCAGTAACACTGAGATTAATAACTGATCATCACATTGATTTATCAGTCTACTCAAATGTCAGCAGAGCTCAGTGACACTGAGATTAATAACTGATCATCACATTGATTTATCAGTCTACTCAGGCTTTAGCAGAGCTCAGCAACACTGAGATTAATAACTGATCATCACATTGATTTATCAGTCTACTCCGGCTTTAGCAGAGCTCAGTGACACTGAGATTAATAACTGATCATCACATTGATTTATCAGTCTACTCCGGCTTTAGCAGAGCTCAGCAACACTGAGATTAATAACTGATCATCACATTGATTTATCAGTCTACTCTGGCTTTAGCAGAGCTCAGTGACACTGAGATTAATAACTGATCATCACATTGATTTATCAGTCTACTCTGGCTTTAGCAGAGCTCAGTGACACTGAGATTAATAACTGATCATCACATTGATTTATCAGTCTACTCAGTCTTTAGCGGAGCTCAGTAACACTGAGATTAATAACTGATCATCACATTGATTTATCAGTCTACTCAGTCTTTAGCGGAGCTCAGTAACACTGAGATTAGTAACTGATCATCACATTGATTTATCAGTCTACTCAGTCTTTAGCGGAGCTCAGTAACACTGAGATTAATAACTGATCACATTGATTTATCAGTCTACTCAGTCTTTAGCGGAGCTCAGTAACACTGAGATTAATAACTGATCATCACATTGATTTATCAGTCTACTCAAACATCAGCAGATCTCAGTTACACTGAGATGAATAACTGACCATCATATTGGTTTATCAGTCTACTCCGGCTTTAGCAGAGCTCAGTGACACTGAGATTAATAACTGATCATCACATTGATTTATCAGTCTACTCAGTCTTTAGCGGAGCTCAGTAACACTGAGATGAATAACTGATCATCACATTGATTTATCAGTCTACTCAAATGTCAGCAGAGCTCAGCGACACTGAGATTAATAACTGATCATCACATTGGTTTATCAGTCTACTCAAACATCAGCAGATCTCAGTGACACTGAGATGAATAACTGACCATCATATTGGTTTATCAGTCTACTCCGGCTTTAGTAGGAACTTCAGTTTGTCAAGAAGTCACTAAAAAGGTCCTTTTTAGCATGTTTGCTACATTATATGCACTGATTCTTAAATACTTAACAAGCACTGATAATGTTTCTTTTAAAGATGGCATATATTGTTTAATTTAGTGGGTAAGTAGTCTTAAAATATTCTCTTAAAATGCAAAACAGTAACTGTATTCTGAATACTGGCTTTACAGAATAATTTCTCTATTCTGAATATGTATTCCCAATACTTGTATTCCGTTACATCCAAACCCTGCTAATAAATAAACGTATTAATATGAAAAAGTAACTGTTTAACATTTAATAATCACAGTAAAGTTTGAGAAAAGTCCATGATACCAAGCCGAGCTCGACCTCGTAGCTTTCCGTAGTTTAAATCCTCTCTACCTCTAACCTCTCTCAACTCCCTCAGGTTTACACTCAGAGTTGTTGTTGTAGCTAGCCAGCTAGCTAAAGAGGGCGATGTTTTTTGAGAATAAAGTGTTGTCTGGCGGTTAAACTGGATTAAACACGACAACATGAGCTGGTATGTATCGTAACTAAGTCTTGTATGTGTTAGTGTGGTGTACTAGTTGAGTAAACAGGGCGCTGTTGCGGCTGGTTTTGGTAAACATTAAGCTAGCAAGTTCGCTAACTTATGCTAGCCGGCTTGCGTTTTGGCAGAAAGTAACTAATGGTTTATACATTCAGACATTTCAGGAACATGTATTAACAGTCTTTGCCTTTTCCAGCTCTGCCTGCAGAAGTTAGCTGTCCTAAAATGTGAAAACGTGTTAACGTTTTGTTATAACTTGGCTCGAAAGTCACTTAGCTAGCTAGGTTAGTTAGCTGTTGCCTCCTACTGTAGCCTCACTGCTAAGCTCAAGCTACTGACCAGCACTCAGGCTGGTTAGATATATGTTATTCTTCTTTTTTAGCTCATTTAACCGACTATTTTGTTTTAGTTTGGTAGATACATTATTTAGCGAATCAACAGGTGTTTTCCAGTGTAGAGTTGAACATTTTCATAAGCGTTTCGTGGTGGCTAGGTGACTCTTAGCTCCACACAGAAGTTAAGCTGAAGTTTTATATCAACCACGTTAGCTAGAGAGCTAACTAACCTAGCTGGGTTAGTTTACTGTCGATGTAGTCGAACCGGGTCATTTAACGTCGAACTTGGATCAACAGTTCTTGTCGAGACGTTTCGGAAAGACGTCGAATAACTGTCAAGTTAAGTGAAGAAAAAGGACGATAAAGGGGGATAAGAAGAGAAATTCTGTAGGTTTTCCAGACCTCCTATCTAGTTCTGTAGTTGAGATATAAACAGTCATTCAGAGTGGTTTGATGTAAACACAGTTCACTGTAGAGACACTTACAGACTTGAGCTTTCCTTCGTGGTGTTAGGAACCAGTGGGTGCGATGTCTACAGTGGACAAATAGCCATTTTATTTACTGTCCAAAGTGACCAGTGACCACACACTTGTCATCTGAGGTAGCAGTGTAATGTCGACGATGGTAAAATAGTGTTAAATGTGAAAAACATGTTTTCTTTGGGGGGCTATCTGGCCCTGCAAGTGCCTCTCCACCATGAGCAGTGTGTTTTAGTTTAATAGTAACTATTTGATCTACTAACTCCGTGATGTAGGTTTCAGAAGCATTAAAATGGGAATCCCACTGATTTTTCAAAAAATTTAAACAAAGTAATTCAGAGTGGTTTAAGGTGAAATGATTTGTTCTAGAGAAAGTTACAGGCTCGTATTTCTTTACAGTGGTGGTGATGGGAACCAGGGGTCACCCTGTCTACAGTACAAACATAACCAATTTATTTACTATCCAAAACGGCCAGTGAACCTATTCATGCCTTCTGAGTTTTCGCATGTGGTGTTGATCATAATAAAATAGTGGAAAATCTAAAAAAATACATTTTCTGGGGGGACTAGTTTGACTTACAGCGCCCTGCGTACCCCTTCACCATGAACGGATTCAAATAAATGGCTTACCGAGACGTTTTAGGCCAAAACTTTATCACAAAACTGATGTAAAACAATGTCTCAGAGATCAGGCAGTGTATATCTGATCACTTCAACTTATATCTCCGTGAGGGAGCGTTCAGTGGCATTAAGCTCTTCAGACGTCTGGTTCCGATCACCACCACTGTGGACTATTCTGGCTCGGTAAGCTTTTCTAGAATGGATCATTTTGCACCCAACCGCTCTTAATGACTTTGTTTTACTTTGTCTTAAGCATAAAGTTTTGTCGAAATGCTGAAAAATTGGTGGAGTTCCCTTTAAACACATAGCAACCTGTATGTTTCTACGCAAGAAAGAGCAGCTTCTGTAAAGCTGACTGGACAAATTTGACTTTTAGGCTTTTTAGCCACAGTTTTCCAAAGAAAATATAGATGCCTGTGAAGTGTTTGTCTGGGGTTATGTGAATGCAACGTTCAAACAGGAGGCAGTTTGAATGTGCAACTTCAAAATAAACTATGCTTGTTAGGTTTTTGCACCAGTGACATTAACTGATGAAAATCATCTACCTAATTCAGTAAAAGTAGTATTAAAAACAATATAAGCCTCCAGAAAATGGTAATGAGTGACCCTTGAAAGAGAGCGATCCAGTTTAAAATTTCAATATGTTGTTTTATAATTTCTTAAGATATTGCATTAAAATCATTACACCCTTATAGGCGAGATATTTAGGTGGTGAAACCATGTGTTTTGGTTTCTTTTGGTTATTCTGTGGACTGTGCTTTAAAACCTTGATTTTAAGCAACAAACATCACTTTTATGCCTTTATCATCATTGATAATGAATCTCTGAATCTGTCCAGTCTGTTCACCCTCCAAGCAGATAGACTAAACAGAGTCTGAAGTATTTGTGTTTGTCTGTCATACTCTCTGTAGTCTTGAGTTCAGGTTAATCAAGTTCAGCCTTTTCCTTGTGACCTCATCCAGTAGTTCTTTGACCTAGTTTCAGTTATTCTTAATATTTTACTCAAGCCTGATATCTTCAGCCTGGATTGTTCACTGTTTCTCATCTGGAACCAACTTCCGAACCTCACTGGTTCAGCTTCTTTTGTTACATCCTACGTGGCTTAAGACCAGTCTGTGCACATTATTGTACAAGTCAGTCTGTCAGATTATCAAGAATGAGTGAGTGCGTGCTTGGGAAAGTAATGACAGGACATTATAGAGGCTTAGCCTAGTTTACGTCTGCCTTTAGGCCCAGTTACAAGTAAGAACATCAGTAACGGCAGCTAATGCGCTAGTGATTTTAACACAAGAAGAGCGGTAGCTTCATTTATGACTATGTAAACAGTACTCTTGAATTAGGCAATCCAATTTTTTATCCCCAGTTCTATCCACCTACTTCTGTGTTGAGTATTGGCCAATAACGATCCAATCCAGTCTTTATCTTCGTAGATAATACAGCCATACCAGTTAGGTAAGATGCTGAAGGCCATTGAATACTACAGTAAAATTACCAATTGTGTACCTTAAATATGTTTTTTTTTCCCAGTAGATATTTGTACATTTTCATAACCTAATGTTTTAAAACAGAACAATAAAATAAAAAGCCTGGAGACGAGACAGGGTGTGTGGAGTCAATACAACTTAAAAATATAATTTCAATGAATTATGCTACAGTTATACTCCCTGACTAAAGGTACTGAGATGTACCCTTGAGGAGACCACCCCAGTCACAAGAGGGGTACTGCCCCAGTGACAGCCCCAGAGTGTATAGTGTGTTTAATATTGACTTATCATCGTATGTAATGATTAGGCTATCAGTATCAGTTTTCATATGTGTGTAGTAGCATACTTTCTGACTGTTAATACATTTTTGAAACTAACGTCAAATATCCGTTTGATAGAACATGGATTCCTATTTCTCAAGTGCTCCTTTGTCTTGGTTTTGAATGTGCCGTTTCTGCTGTTTCTTGTTTGAAGAAAGAAGCAGCGCAGTAGTTTCATTTTCAACCAGTCTCATGAAAAACATGGCAGGAATTTTGTTTATGTTTTTCTGGTGGCATGCCGCTCAAGGCAAGTGGCAGAAAGTAGACTTGAAGCCTAACAGCCGCTCACTCACATTTTTAGTGTTTCGACGAAACGTGGCTCAAAGGCCGTATATTTGGCGCTGCAGATATTACAAGTTCTCATTTTCTGTAAAATACTTTCACGCTGCAAACATTTGACCTCTTTGTTCATTTCTGGAGGTACACCTCGCTTCTGCAGGATTATAGATAATGTCTGTTTTTGTTGCCTCTACAACAGTGCTGTGAATAGAACGCTGAATCGGAGCTGGGTTAGGTTTGATGTCTAGGTCAGCTCCTTCAGTTTGAATCAAGACATTGCTACTTTGTACATCAGTCATGGAGGTAATGGTGTGCTGGGATTAGCCCTGTATGTCTCTTTCCTTAAATAAAACTCACTGATAATCTGGTAAACTCTAAAATGTTTGTTTCCAGTTTGAAATCCAACTGGAAACAAAACATTTGTACCAGAAACAAAGAAAAATCGTCCATTGAAAGAAAATTTTGGCAAAGGCTGAATACAGAGCCAAGCAGACAACAGCCATGAAGGCAAAGAAGTCATGTAGAACAGGAAAAGAGTACTCAGCGTCGCTACTGTCCTCCATCTTGGATTTTCATCTGTCTTCTGCCTGCACGTTTCTATTGGTTGACCTGCCTCCACGTCAAAATCCGTTGCAGCAAAAGTTGAAATGGTTTAAACTTATTCAACGTTCGACAAAGCGTCTTTTGCTGCATGTAGACACGTTTCTAGTCTGACAAAACTGAAGCAGCGTCCTAAATGTAATACACCAGGGGGCTGTGTTTCTGAAGCTGCGTCAGCTTTTACTGTGTAGGCACCTAATTCATTTTGGTCAGTATAGATTGTATGTTAATCATATCACTTTTTGTTAAATAATGCATCGCAGTTCATATTAATTAGGGTAACAGAGAGAATGAATGAAGGAATAAATTAATAAATTAATAAAAACTTAAAAACTAGCAAATGAAGAATAGGCTAATAGTGAAATGGTGCTTGCTGCCCATTGTGCAGACAGACTATATAATTTAGAGCTCTGTAAAGCTGCAAAACAGTTTTGCTACACAGTCCTGTTAACAGTCGAACAAGTAGACCAAATAAGCGATAAGTGATGTGTGAAATTCAGCGACAGGTCTCTATTAAACTTCGGTATTTTTTACTGTCTGGTTTTCTGACCAAGCTGGACCCAGACATTAAACATGGCCTTGTCCTTTTTCCCTTTCATGCTTCATAAATGTACCCCACCCCCCTTTTACCCATGTAGGGTTATGCATCTTGACACAAACTGGACAAATCAACGTCATAGTTGCAGCGACAGTCTGATGCTGAGGTTGGAGGTTGGAGCTTTGCTTCCTTTGGGGGGGAGGGCTTTGAGGGCTGGCCTCTTTTAATTATTCCTATCAGAACCAGTTTTGCATGGTAAGGGTGTAGACTCAAACAAAGTGGAAGCAAAGCGTGACGTCATGGTGGACGGCTGTGAGGTCAGTTTCTGGCAGAAGCAGCATTTCTGTTACACACATGGCTAGTGTTGTGGAGCTGGCCGGCATAAACTTGCGGTGAAAGGATCCTTTATGGCCCAATCTGACCTTCGCATTCCATGCAAGCCAACTGGCTCGACAGAGTGACGCGGTCACCACGACACCAGGGTCACCGACACAACGGTCACCATCAACCAAGCCTGTGTGTGGCTCATTGATAAGATCCTAATGCTGTACGCTACTGAGGCAAGAGCAAGTGTCCATTTGCAGCATTCTTTATCATGGCTGATATGGCATAATACTGTAGCGTGAGTCAAGCTCATCTCTACGTAATTATCACAGCAAGGCTGAAGGAAAGCTTTGTTAGGTGGTATTAGTGAGCAGGACGCACCCTTTGAATGTCTTTATGTGTATGGGGTGGATAAAGGGAAGTCTCAGAGGTTCAGTTGAAAGACCCTTCTAAAAAATATGGAATATGAAATTAAGTTCCTATAGATTCTGTTTTCATGATAGCCGCAAGGATGTTGTTGGACTTATATGTGAGCGTGGAATCACACGTAATTGCACAACTGGCAAAATTTTACAAGCGCAAGTATTTCACTTACCGAAAGTGCAAGAGGGATGTATTTGCATCAGATACACAGCACTTGTGCCAATCGTTATGCCTTGTTTTCATTGTGGTTGGCTAGATTGGCAAATATTGAAGAGACTGATACACAGATCCTTCACACAGACAAAATAAAAATGGTTAAAATAAATGCACTACATCGAATACAATAATAAAAATCTATAATTATGGTGTAATAGATCAGAAGTTCTCAGTCTTCGGGACGCATTAGATTTGACCGATACTTCAAGCTGATATTTGATGACATATTTATTGCACACAAGAAATCTTCAGCTGATGGTGGATGTATCTGCCGATGCCGACATTTGTACATTTCATTAATGTTTGTGTAATTGAAAAATATTGGATAGCGTTGTTGGAACTCAGGTCCCATATTGGGCACCCCTACTTCTTCATATAGCACCCCTGATCCATTCATTAACTAGTTAACAATGCAGTGGGACAGATTTGTTAAAGTATGCAGAACACAAAAATGTGCCAACGTTGCCAGGACTGACTTTGAGAGCCACTGTTATAAACGTTGCAAACCTAAATGTGTGAATCGCAGAAAATTTGGAAAAAAAATGAACTAGTATTAATGGAGCCCATCTGACAATATCCATACAAAAGCTTGTTGCCTATTAGTATTTTACTGGTGTGCTGATGTGTGGGGCTCTTTCATTTCTGTCTCTCAAGTGCTGATCCTGCAGTTTCATCTGATTTTTGGTCCACGCTTGAATACATGCGGTGTTTTAGCTGCTGTGCTTGGCTAACAGACTGTACTCTACTGTAAATGTTATTTCTTCTATAATATAAAAAGCCAGTCTAAACCCACACAGCTCTTGGTTGGCTAGTCTCCAGTCATTATGCACCTGTTACCTTTGAATGTTTCTCTCAAAAATTAGTGTTCACATCTTGTTACTTATGTACAACAAGGGAAAAAGGTGCAGTAAAACTGTTAATTGTGAATAACCACTTATTCCATTAAATAAACACTGAAGGTTTCATATTAAATCTACTGTTTGACAAAAAAATTTGGCTGCTGAAGTTGAGATTTTTTCCCCATTAGTAGCTACAGGTGTAGATGTTTGAGGTAGGGCTGCAACTAATAGTTATCTGTATAAATAATTGCTTTGAACTGTATTATTTGATTAATCAGTTAATTAAACCATAGAATACCGCAGTCTGTCAGAATGACTGCATATCATTTGAACATTATGGAGACTTATAGAATGCTTTTATTAATGGGGGTGAAAAGGTATTCAGGCACCACATGTTAATGACAGTAGTACTTTGTTGCAAAGCCGTTGTTGGTAATTACAGCTTTGAGAAGTCTACAGCACTGTTGTTCAGTTTTGGCCCTTTCTTTTCAGCAAACCGTCTTCAATTCACCCAGCTTACGAGGGTCCCTCTGATGGTCTCACAATTTTAAAATTCCCTATACATTTAATGGGATTCAACTTAGAATATTTACTAGGCTGTGCAAGAACTTTCACTTTTTTATTAACCAGTCTTGAGTTATTTTGGCCTTTTGTTTGGGGTTGTTGTCTTGCTAAAATGTCCATCTTCCCCCATTTCCCATTTCTTGATGAGACTAAGTTTTCCTCTAATATCTCCTGGTACATCGCTCCATTCATGTTTCCTTCAGTTATGTGTAGTACCCCAGTACCATTTGCATAAAAGCAGCTCCATACTGTGAAGCTCCCACCTTCGCACTTCACTGTGGGTTGGGTCTTGTGTGCGATTTGTAGATGTGCATCTCTGTGAGTAGTTTTGTATGGAGTGTAGGATTCATTGCTTATTGTTCTCTGTGTAGCTGTTGTTCCTGCTGCTTTCGTCCTGCAACTACTTGAGTGACCGCTGGCTTCTCTTTTCCCTTCCTTATCATTAGTCAGAGAGAAATCTTGTGTGATGCACCTGTCCATGGAGGTTTAGCTGTGGTTCCATTAACTTTCCAATGGCATATTTTCAATGGTTTGTTACTTACGGGGATGCTCAGTAGTTTTTTGTTCGTTAAAGCGTATCTTCGTTTATGTTTATGGTACTTTTTAAGTTAATATTTGTAAGTACAAACTCAAAAGACATTGAGTGTAAGTTTGAAGTGGATTTGTGCACTGGAAGTATAAAAATAACTAAAAGTGTCTGAGTACTTCTTTCGCCTCCATCTTTGCTATGTGATAAGTTTTTTTTTTTTTCAGAACATCTGTTCATGCATCAAATTGTACCAGATCTATTGCATGCACGGTAAAAAAAAATTAGTCAGGTTAAAATTATAAGGCAACAAACTTTATCGTGGTGACCTCAAGTTAACTCAAAAAAGCTGCAGAGTTAGTAGCCTTATAATTTTAAGTTGTCCTGACTTTTAATTTTTATAGTGTACAGTATCAGCCCACAGCAGCCACCCATATCCACACCCTCAGTTTAACCCTCGTTGAAAAGCTTGATAGTTACTTGGAATGCACATTTTTGCATGAACTAAGGCCATATTTAACCTGACTAAATGCAGGTTAGGTGGAGGATCAGTTGCTATAGTGATTGACCAGGGTAGAGACTGAGACACTATTGTTAGCTTCTCAAATTTGTGTGCTTGTTGAGGCCATGTTGGGGGATAATGGAGGAAAAATGAGTCAGATTCAGCCTTTGGCATTAGAAGCTGGTAAACGGAGTTAAATTCTTTGTTCACGGATTTCTGCGCTTCATTCATCTCTGCACCATGACCGAACCCACTGTAATTCAGACCGTTTCTGTGTGGGGGCTGGATAGTATGTAGTTTTTTTTTTTTTTTGTAGTTTTGCATTCATTCACTAGTAGTATTCATTCGTTCTTTTGACGGTAGCCTCTTGTTGACATCTCCCTCTCTTTCCGCCTTTCACTGGATGCTTATCCCTACTGCCTTGAGCTCATTGTGCTCCTGTACAGACTTCTGTGCACTGTTCAGTGGACACCAGGGTCAGTCTAGCAGTTTTTTAGCGCTGTACCTAAAAAACACTGTTGACATTTTTCCCATCTCTCTCCTCTCTGTGCCCTCTTTGAGGGCATGGGATCAGTAGTCTTTGGTCTTTAGTCTGACCACTCTTCCTATGTGTGCGGGCGTCTGTAAAAATGGCCTGCGAAGCCCCATGACTGAGGATTCCCACAGTAGAAAACTTACTGGTTCTGTCCAGGAAGGCAGTGTTAGAATCCTTCGTATGATGGAGTTGACCTAGTCTATATGGAGCGTTCAAATATAGTATTGTGCTGCGTCAGGGTGTCTGTGCAGGAAAGTGCATGTCAAGTTAAGACTAAAAACTATGGACCTGTCAGCTCGAGATTTCGACCGCAAATTGGAAGAGTGTAGTAAGTTTCAAAACTGTTCACTCCCCAGTCCATACAGTCCACATATAGAAACTAAGCTGCAAAAACAGCCTGTTGAATTCGTTGTTTTTGTAATGTCACGAAAACCAACAGATTTACGTATTGCCACCTATTCAGCCCATAGCAGTTTAGCTCCACCCACTCACGCTAAAATTATAAGAAGCTTTTTGACGCTTCAAAGAAGACACAATACAGGACAGCCAATCAGAACAGAGATCAGTCTGAAAGACATCTTAACAAAAACTAAAAGAGATTTTTGAAATTTTGAAAATGGTCATGATGAATTATGACAGTTCTTCATATATAAAAACATCAGTAAGATTATAAGTGGACCTCAGGGAGGGAAAAATAACATGCAAGAAAAATGTAGAATATGAGCCCATTTTACGTTTGTGTAACAGATTTAAATACAGTGTCAGAACTATATTCTCAAAGGGTTGCTTAATGCAACTAACTTGACAGTAAGATTTTGCAGATGACAAAAAAAGTTTGAATTCCTACCTCAAACTTGCCACACTTTCCTTCCAGCAATTCTCTTATAGACTTATTTGCTTATGATGTGAATGTCCTTAAAAATCAGAGGAGGGCTCATTCAGCTCTCTCTTGTCCACCTCATGGCCTGTTTCTCCTCTTTTGTTTTTGGCTAGTTTAGTTATGTTTTGATGAAAGCTGGTTGGCTTAACTGCAGTATTTTATTTGAGTTCATTTCTAACGAAATAAAGTATTTTAATAGTTCTTTATTCTTATGCCAGCCCACTAGCGTTCATTGAAAACTAGCCACCGCGTGTAGTTTACCCTTGTTTACTGTAGTATTGTAATAAATCTAACCTGTTATAACAACAAAAACCTTCATTTAAGAAGAAAAACACCTAGTTAACGGAAACCAAGAAGGTCACCAAGAATTCTGTTAAGGTCTGCTACCAGTGTTATGATATTCATTATTAAAGACTTTGAGGTTTTACTGTTTATGTGATTTCATAGTTGGGAACTTAGGATCGTTTAACAGTTCACATAAGACAGTCTGTCAGTAAAACACAGTTCAAGTCAGGTATTTCATTGTTTACCATATAAATAATTTTGACACATATTAACCTTTTTAGCTCCTTAAAATCAGCATTCAGTCCACTCATTGATTGAAAGACATTCAGTTGATGAGTCAGTATCATGCGCTGTGTATTTTTTTAACCATCCCAGTTGTTCTGTTTTTCTAAATTCACTGTTGTTTAGATTTGTTACCTATAATTTAGATTTCTTACACAATGAATCTTGAGTAATTCAGGATAACAACATTTTACCCTTGACCTGTTTCTGATTTGGGATTTGCCCAGCGCCATAATCACTAATTAGCTTTTGTTTAAGGATCGACATTGGGAAATGCTCTGACGTGTCTTTTTAACCGTAATGAACTCATCTGTCCGAAAAAAAAGGGGGGAAATGGCAGTTGTTCATGTAACCTCTTGCGTCAGCACATAAAAAAAAAAAACACAATTGACTTCAACTTCTCTCTCTTTCTCTCCCTCTCCCTCCCTCTCTCCTAGACGGGCGTGATTGGTGTTTAGATAATATTGGCTATAGCTATCTGCCATTGCGTTACGTTTGACGGGTGAGTCAGCGTTTGGACTTGAGGAATTTCAGTGGGTGAAGATTTGAACTTTTCCATGATGGTAGAGCCACAGCAATAGTATGGCAGAGGTGAAGAAATGTTTTCCTTCAGCCTCACTAGGTCTAACCATACTGTCGTTAAGCCCACACGTCTGCTAGTGCCGGATGATATATTGGCTATACTAGCACTGATGTCACACAACAATATTGGATTTTATTGATGATTAAGAAAACCTAGTATGTGTGTCATCTGGCGGGTCTTGAATATTGTATTAAAATAACAGTTAACAGTGCAAACTCAGTACAACTAAATAAACAGTAAAGGTCCTTTCTGTCAGTCTGCTTTATGTATAGTTTACAGTGCTGTGTAAGATTCCATGTGGTGCTATTTTAACCCATTAATGTGCATAACTGAAATTTTAAATTGATCTGTGTGTTCTCTGGGCTCGTCTGAGAAACTAATCTGAAGAATATTTTATGTTTTTGGTCAGATGGGACCACAGATTTTTTACAGAATAGAAAATCTAGGTAGATGTTCATTCAAGGTAAAGGCTGTTCACGATTTTATCACTCCAGACCAATCAGAACGAGTTCTGTAGCATTTGAGAATAAAAGCAGTCCAGTCAAAACATGCTGTGTGAGGTGTGTAAGACTTTGTTTTTGCCATAGTGTAGCAGTACCGAGGATGAATGAGTTCACCGTAACAGTGCTGACTTAAGCATAATTTGGTACCATTATACTATGACATATACTATACTAGACCTGGAATGATAAGCAAATTTGAAAAATTGATAAATCGGGACAAAATTTACAATAGGTTTGAAAAACTTGATATTTTCATTATTTAATACTACGAGTGTTTTACACATACATATGTGAATTTGCACAGTTTCCATTTACGCCAGAGGGGGCGACAAACCTGAGTTTTGCGGACACAAGTTAAGCAAAAAAAATAAAGATAATTTGCGAAAAATCAATGTTGTCCCAGCCGTACATATATTTCTAAAATATCGTGATGTTGATCTTTATCAGTATCGCCCAGCTCTAACGTCTGCTGAGCAGTTATTGTCCTGTCCATGCTGTCTTTCATTAAGATGAACAGAATCATGTACTAAAGAGACGAGGACTTAAAAACATGCATGTTTAAGAAATGCATGCACACAGCGTAACGAGAATTGAACTCATTAAATAAGAATTTTTGAAGTCTTTGATTAAGCCGTCAACATAAAGCACACACACTCCCCCCAGCTATATGGCTACACATCATACCTGTCACACAAGGCATGTACGCACACACACAGTAGACCACACACACCCTTGCAGTTGCGCGTCCTCCTCACACCCCTCTCTTTCCGTCTCATTAGCTCACACACCTTTGCTTTGACGCAGCTGCCGGATCTGAGCGGCTGCCATCGCCAGCCGTCCATCATTCTACAGGGACATTATTACTGTCACATCAGTAACAGCCTCTGTTCGTGTGTGTGTGTGTGTGTATACATATATATATATATATATATATATATATATATATATATATGTATATGTATATATATATATATATATATATATATGTATATGTATGTATGTATATGTGTGTGTGTGTGTGTGTGTGTGTGTGTGTGTGTGTGTCGACTCTATAGCCTCTAACAGCAGGGAAAAACAAGTATTTCCCCTCACAGGGTTTCTCTCTTAGTCTGCCTGAACTATAATTAAGAAACGACTTGGCGTGAGAATTGGCATGGACGAATTCTGTAAAGGTGGTCCATAATTCCTGATTGCTGCCTTTTGCTGAAAAAAAGTTGTTTTAGAGAAAAAAATGGCTGATATGTTAGAGCCTGGGGGTTTGCTGCTATTTAATGAAATATTTATAATTATGAATGTACTGAAAAATGCCACACTTTATACATTACTGCGCAGAAGACATTTATGCATTCAATTTCTACTCAAAACGGCCGTTAAGTACGAGTTATTCTTTTTTCAGAAGATATTTTTGAGGAGATTAGCTATAAACCACTTGCATAATGAAGGGGGAGTCAAGTGAAAAACCGATACTGGAGCGTCGGAGTCTCAAGCTCCACTTTTGCTTCAGATCTGAAAAAATCCACACGTGTTTATGTCCATCCTTCCACTGTGAGAAGACTAAACGGGTGGGTCTGAGGGGATGTGTAGCTGCCAAGAAGCCATTACTGAGAAAAGGAAATGGTCTAAAAAGATCAAACAGAGAAGCTGCCGGAGGTCTCAGCAATAGACTGACCACCCCAGAATCCAGACTGCGGCATCACTGAATGTGTTTGGGATTGTGAGAAGCAGCAAATGCAACCAACTTCTAAGACTGAGCTGAACTAGTTGTTGAGGCTTCTTGACTGTTGTCTGTTAATTAGAAGTTTTCTGCTTTTTTTCTGATGCTAAGATTAAGTAACTTTTACTTCATGACTGCAAATCATTTAGACAAGACAACTTTGTTTATATGGCACCTTTCATGCACAGTGGTCATTCAAAGTGCTTTACAAATAAGAAAATACAAAGATATTTCAAACTAAAGTTTAAAAAGATACAGAGGAAAATAAATTTAAAACCTGGTTATATATAATAATTAGAAAGAAATAAACTTTAAATAAAAAATTAAATTAGGATAATAAAATGTTGTTACAGGAAAAAATTAAAATAACACAATAATATATGAGTGAGTCCTCATGCCCACAGCTGCAGTACACCAGTGCTAATGTCTCACAGTATAACACAACCTCCAATGTATTGTTGAGATTATACCGTAGTTATTATTTATCATATTTATTATTAGCTTTTGAGACAAATATGACACACAAATCAATTGAAGAAAAAATATTCTATTAAATAGTCATCAAATATCAAATATCCTATTAAACAGCCAACAGACTAGCTATCAGTGATATCACTGCATTTACTTTCCATCATCATCAACAAAATTAAACTAAACAAATGTTTTGGTGAATTTCCATGGACTTATTGATGATGTAGTACCATATACACTCTTAAAAACAGAGGTACTAAATCGTTCTGAAGAACCTTTTTTAAGTTTAAAAAAGTTCAGAACAGTTTTTTAAATTGGTGTAGAACCTTTTATAATATTTGAAGGTTCCTTACACCTTTTAACAGGTTTCTCACACTCACACATCTCTGTTTCCTTAGGAAACCAAAGTGGGTCTTCTGTGGCATCCCTCTGCGGTACCTTTTTTTGGAGTGCAGTACAGCCACAAAAATGGCTCTAAGATTAAACAGTGAACAGACAGCGCTGGTTCAACAGAAACAGATCCTCTTTTTTTTGTTATATGATAACTTTTTTGTTTATTATGTAGTAGCACACAGTCCGTGTTTTGAAGCAAGATACTCCATGAATTAGAGAACTGCATGAGAATAGAGTTGGTGATAATACTGCAGAATTCCACGGTTATCTGCAATTATAGTGACACAAAAATTTCACAGAGAACGTTGGGATGTAAGCAGCTCACTTTGCCTTTCATGTTGAGTGGAACGTCCAGGCTAACGTGCTAGCGGTCATCCAGTTAGTCAACTGCTAGTTAAATCACAAATTACTGAATCAACCGAACCATCATTCATTTTCTTTCTTAATCTTATAAAAATAAAAAATGTTCTTATTGAAATGTTTGAATATTATATTCAATTCAAAATGGTTAAAATTAAAATTTAATTCTCAGGGTGGGGGACCTGAGTAGCCCAGCTGTCTAAGCACTGGCTCTGTCGTCAGATCACAGGTTTGATCTCCGGCGATGCCACAGCCATCTGTGAAAAGGAGCCAAAAGAGCATAATTAGCTTCCCTCTGGATGGGTAGGACGGCCCCCGTCACCCAGCGCGATGCTATCCAATGTGGGCGTCTTTAATTTGCAGAATTAGCAGTTAGTGTTCCCCTCCAACGACGTTGTGCTGCCCAGTGACATTTTAGCAGCAGTTTGAAAGATTCAGTGATGTCTAACTGGTCTTGGACGAAGCACGTAGTAGCCTTCAGCCTTCCAGCTTGGTAGCATCATGTTATTGGACACCTAGCTAGCAGGTGAAACGGGCTATGATTAAATTGATGAGAAAGACTAAGTAAAATAAAAGAAAATAAAATGTCTGTCGCTGCTTGTAAGAGCAGGTATAGAAGCTGTGGCACTTTGCGGAAGTTTGTGTAGTATAAAGAAAGGAAGGGTTGAGCTGGGGCTGGTTGCAAGATGATGAGATCCAAGAACTCATTACTGAGGTTCATTCTTCATGTTGACCTGTGGCTAGCAGTTATCTGCAGCTGTGGACTGCACATATGCAGTAATGTGGGTGACTTCTGCTGATTGCACATGTGTGTGGATGCATAAGCCATAACATGAGTGCTTATGAGTGCCTGTTGTAATAGCAGACCAGAGGAAGGGTTTTTGTATACGAGAGCCTCATGTGTATGTGTCTGCCTGTTGTACAGACCACAGAAGGCTCATGTGACAGTGGGGACGGTCGCTTTTAATTTTCAGTGTCCGCCTTTGATGGCCTCCATATGGATGCTGTTAGAGCAATATCAGTGACTGGATATTTAGTGAACCTCTGAGCTCCTCTTGAACTTCTGTACCTACTGAATCAGTTTTGAATAACCTATGCCACAAGGCATCGGCCTGATTGATGTATCTGTGCTCCAGAACATTGAGCATTGAACTTACATTGAACATTAAGGTTAAATTTTGTTCAACCAAAGAGAAACTGTAGCACTCACTTTTTAGATTAAAGTATCCAAATTTAGAGTAGGTCTTTATTGTTGTGAGCGTTCTATAAAGCTTAGGACAGTAACTATGAACAGAACGCGTTTGTGGGCGGAGCATGGATTTGAGGTCATTTGACGCATGAGGCAGCCTTAAACAAACTGGGGTGAAACAAACTGGAAGCTGATAGCACCCAAGTGGCTCATTCCCCTCATGCCACATCGCTGTACCCAGAGTTTGTGCAACCAGAAGTCTCAGAGAGGGAAACTTGCAGCGCTCTGAGTTTGTGGGAAAGATGGGGGCTTTGTCCAGTAGGCATTGCAACAGTCAATCAGAGCATCTATCATAGAAGCAGAGGGAGATGTTTGCTAGAATCTCCAAGATTGATGCCGTAACATAAGAGAAGAAAGGCTACACTTTGCGCTGGGTATCAAAATCAGATATTTTATAGTGCTGTGCTCAAATGAAAAAGTTCCGTCTTTCGATTTCAATACCTGAGTCATCTTCTCAGTGTCAGTGAGCCAGTAAGCATGCTTGTTCTCTTGATCCTTCTTTGATGATTGGCTGGGTTGAAAACATATAGGGAAACCGTACTTGCTTTGTATTTTGGGTTGCGTCAACAGAATTTCACAAGAGAGGTCTAAATGTTGACTTCAGACGAAAAATGTGAAAAATAGTAATTTTGAATACATAAAAACAAATTAAAATGTTTTTTTTTAATTGTATAGTATTGTATTCATAAAGAAATTTGATTAGATTTGTTTGAATTTTGTTCAGAGTCAAAGTCAAGGTATCAATATTGAAATAGTTTGAATGATGTGCAGCCCTAGCCTTAAGTAAATTGATAGAAACCTGGCAAGAAGTTAACAGTAAGAAGAAGGAAAAAATGGAGTGCTTAAAAATAGTTACGTGATAAATTTCCAGAGCAGTCGTTTGTTTTATTGACCTTCTTTTTGTAGGTTTTCCGATGTTAGTATTATGGCTTGTTATATCTTGACATAATTTCATTGCTCTATGGTAGCCTAACAGTTTATTCTGTCTTCCCTAGGATTCCATTCAAGATTGGACAACCGAAGAAACAGATTGTTTCAAAAACGGTAAGCTCAGCATTAGTGCTTGGTGTTATTAATATTATTTTATTATTATTTCTTTGTCATTCAAATTTGGGCGTTAAACAAAACGAAAGTTTGGGTCGGTGCTCATAAAGTGTCCTGGTATGAAAAGTCAAATATAATTTTGCTGTTGTCAGAATAAAACCTTGTATCTCCAAAATGGTAACTTTACAGGAGAAGGAAAAAGCTTAGTTTACTTTTAATGTGAGTCAATTTTTTTCCCAAGTAATTTTGGACCGTTTCTTTTGGTCGATACATCATGAAATTTACACACAATGTAAAGGGCAACAGGCATTTTGAAAAAACTGAAAACCGAGGTTTTGTTCTGACAGCAGTGATTTACAGTGTCTTGGTGCAAATGAGAAGCTGTCTCAATTGCTAGAAAAAGGTATTTGACTAGTCTAGCAACACAGACGTGATTTTATCAAATTATGGTAGCCTGTTGGTGATGGTAGAAAAAACTACAGCATGTACTGAAATCAAGACTGTCTCAAGGATGTCGCCTCAACAAATGTTCACACTAATTCTTGGCATAATTAGAATTGATAACACCTGAATTTATCATGTTACAGATGCAGACTTTGTGATGAGGTTTTTTATGATGTGTCTGTTATGAGTTATGGTTTTAAGTCTCTGACACAGTTTTAAAGTCTGAAAGTAAAACCTCTTATGGGGTCAGTGAGTGCACTTCCAGTCCACACTGTGTTTTGGCCTGAGACCATGTTAGCAGCTCACTGTGCATTTACATGAACAAGCCTTTGTTTTCCCTCCACGCATCCCTCGTATATCTCTGGAAGGACAAAAATGGACGGCAGCCCGTCTGCACAGTTCACACTGAGACGCAGCCACCCGTCGAGTTGCTATTCCAGAGCACAGAAACCCAGACTTGGTATTTTTACGTTACTTCTAGCCAGACGCTACAACTCATCAGACTCTGCAGTGGCAGGCAGTCAAGCTCTGGCCACTTCAGTCAGTATAAACGCATGCTTGAAATGCACCTTGGCAGCGACTTCCTTTCCTACGTAAGCCCTGTGGCATTGGCCCAGCGCTGGGTCTGCCCGGAAAATGACCATATCCAGAGCTGGTTACTTTACCTCTGCCTATTTTGGGGGGGGGGACTGACTTTTCTTACTTCTGGGTTCTCAACTGGGTTTTCTCTACTCACACTACTAGAGGATGCACTTGAGTGATGCACTACATCAGCTATTTAGTTAATTATCAGTCCCTTAAGAAGCTGAAGAAGTGGTTAGAGCTAGGGATTTATTTGTCCAGTTCTTTGTTTTTTGCTCCTGACCTCGACTCGAGTCCATTAAAACTGAGTATCTGCTGGTTGTACATAATGTCTGTGTCACTTTTATGGCCTTTTATGTGGAAAATCATGTGCAATAGTGTATATAAAGCTTAATATAGCAAGTGACAATAGCTTTAATCAGATCAGAAAATTTGGTCCTAGTCTGAATACAGTCCAGGAACTTTGCCTGAGCCCTAGTCAAGTTTTGTGTCCAAATTTAACCCGAACCACAAAGTTTTGAATCCAAATTTGACCTGAACCTGAACCACATCAAATTTTGAGTCTGAACTTGACCCAATGTGAACAGTGTCAATTTTTGAGCCTGAAACTGACCTGCACCCAGCAAAATTCTGTCTAAAACTGACCCAAACTGACCCATCACCCAAATTACTGATTAAAACCTGATAGTTCTCATAATAACACTGGTTCAGGTCCTGCACAGCGACAATAATATCTGTTATTAGATCATATATAAATAAGATAAAGCCTCTAAATTCTGCCAACAACACTTGGTAACTCCAGTGTATCAGATTAAAAATATATTAGTGTATGAAAGGGAAGAATGATAAGTAAGTAAGGCAAAAACTAAAGATAAAAGGATAAAGTCTGTTAAAAGTCGGGAAGCAGCCAAATGTGAAGTTTGAAGCCAACATGCACCCCACACATGAATGGGACATTGAGTCAAACCCAATGTGAGAAATCGCTGAATTCACTAAAATACGCCTTGGTCAACTCCAGTACCGGTCTTTCAGATTGGATCTGGACATCTCTGTGTAGAGTCCTGCAAACACCACATTGTGCACCAAAACACCACAGCTGACCCTGGAGCAGAAGATATGTGCAGATACGCTTTCCTCTGTGTTGTGAAATGGTAATGCTGAGTGTTTCTTGAGAGAGAGTGCGTGTAAGTCACACTTAATTGGACCTGAAGAAAATTTCACATCAGCCCTGAAAATAACCATAACTAAAATTTTTGCCACAGTCATTCTTTGGAGCTAGACAGGACCTACAGGCGGACCTCTGTGTGGCCTTGGAGATGGCCTCATGAACGTTTCCCAGTGCCTTCACCGCTTGGGCCTTTCCAAAATCGGCTGCTCAAAAACCCTGACAGACGTCTGCCAAGAGGAGTGCCTCTAATTACTGTTTGTCTGAACATTCCTGCCGTCGTTCCAGAAGGGAAATGCTAGGAAAGATGTCCATCTTAAGAAAAGTCATCGTTGTTATGCAACTAGCGCCATAAGCAACTGACCCTTTTACAGGTCAGAATGTTCAAGTATGGCATCCAGCATGCTGAACTGATAATATACCACACTTTTAATTAACATCAGTGTGATCACTTGGGTATTACACAGTTCTGTTCAGTATGATTAGCAGTGTATTACTGCATCAGCATGGATGGGACCTAGCAAGGTGCTTTTAGGAGGTTAAATGTTAGCAAAGCATGAGAAATGACCTGCAAACTGAAGATATGGGTGGCAAAGGCCTACGACATTAAATACCATTTTCTGGTTATTTATTGAGCATGAATAAGTCACAGCAGGGTGTTACTCAAATCTTAAAGAGGCATTACAGCAATGTTTGGAGCTTTCTTTAGCGCAGCACTGCACCGCTCATCCTCATCAGTTTGACAGAATTTACGATTTTGTGTTGTTTTTTTATCTGTCCGTGTTCCATCACCACAACACAAATTACACAAATACATTACAAAATTATAAGGAATCCTTGCTGCACTGAACAAGCCCTGCCTGCTAGCCAGAGATATTCCGGAGTCGCTTTGAAAAAGTCTGAGACGAGTCTTGGGTCACAGGTGTCTGGGTCTGAGTTGGGTCTCAAGTCTTCAGCACAGAATTGCAGTTTCATTTCGTTTTTAGCTGCAGGCAGTGCATTGGGCAAAAGTTTAAACCTCATTAAAAACCTGTCGGATTCGACATGGCTTGAAATAACGAGAATTTTTTTTTAGTTCAGAATCACAGAACTAAAGCGCTGAACACAGTAAATATGTAAAGGAAAGAAGCAAAACAACTTGGCTGGGTTGCTTAGCATGGACAGCAAGTGTACTAGCTAGCACAACAGCTAATTTAACTAACAGATACAGTTAGTCTTTAGTTTGTATAGCAACAGTGATAGCTAGATAGTGGAATAGCTAATCCAGGTAAAGTTTTAGAAAGTTTTAAGGGAATGTGATCTGCAATTTACCAAAACTTCCGCTAAATTAGCTATCATGCTAGCTAGAATACTGGCTATCCCAAACAATGTTAGCCAGCTGTTTCAAGCTGTTTTACCACTTTACTTTCCACACCATATTTTACTGCATGTAGCGCTTCGTTCTGTCCATCAGACTGAATCTGATGCAAGAACAACATTTCAGTACTGACTGTGTGTTAGTTTTACTAAGTTACTGTCATCCACAAAGTCACACACATGAGGTTGGTAACGAAAGGTTGTATTCATTCAATCCTGGTCATGGAAATATACCACCCTGTAGAGTTCAGATCCAGCCCACCTGGCTCTAATGTTCAGATGCTCCTGAAGGCCTTTATTCCCTCGATCAGATGTGTAAGATTAGGGTTGGAGCAAAACTCTGCTTTAATGAGTTTCGGTTGGCGCTCCTAATTTAATCAGTTTTGTTTGTGTTGAAATAAGAGAATATAAGAGAATAATTATGCCAGCTAGCAAAAGAAATTCAAAAAGCTTACCCAAGAATCCACACTAAAACAGGGGGTTTCCTAGTCTTTTAAACCAGGAAATCTCACTTTAGAGTCTATTGCAGCACTATGTATCCAACAGTTGTAGCCTTGGTTAAATTTTTCATTTTGGCCATAGTTTGTCTTTTAAAAATCATAAGCAAAAACTAGAAGTGATGTGAAAACAGAAAGTAAGGCTATAGAGATCCTACATAACATTTGTTTTATATTACTTTGGAAGCACAGCCGGAGCTACAACACTCATCTCCTTTTATTCAGGCTGAATTTACAGGTAAAATTTCTCTCTGAATTAATCTGAGTCACTGTTTGATTGTGCTAAACTAACAGTGACCTCCGCCATGCTGCCCCGGTGATGCCAAAGCCACGAGTTTAGCTCCATCCGCGTCCATGAGTGGGTGCCTTCCTCTCTCCGTCCGTTCGTGGGGGAAAAACCACTTCCCTCTCTCATCTCCCTCTTCCTCTGTCCGCCTCGCTCCCTCCCTTGGTCTCCTTCCTGTTATATCCCAGCGCACTGGATACCCCTGAGTGGGCAGTTCAGAGGATGGGCACGCAACTCTTGCAGTCTGCATGCTACCACAAGGTACCAGTCGCCCGTCCCGTCCGCCAAAACTGTTTACTTACAGGCTTTGCCCACAGAACCACAGGACAGGAACCCCTGCTGCTGCAGTTCCAGCAAAAACACCACTTCACACAGGCAGTCCAAACACACTCACACTGGCATGGTGGCACGAACAAGCAGAGCCAGGACAGCGCTTAAAATTTCAATGACTGCTCATTTCCAAAGGAAGAGTGGTCATTGTTCTTCTGGTTTGTTTGGATCTTTTGTGCATCTCCAGGAGGTTCTGGACAGATCTTATCCTCCACCTCATGTTCAGGTCAACCCAAATGCCGTGATGCAAGCCCTCCGTGACTTTTGTTTTTGACAGAAAACAGCCCTGCAACTTTTACCGTTGAAGCACAGCCCTATACAGCCTGTTCCTTTTTAATATGGGCCTAAAATACAGTGTGAAAAACTAGAGCGGTTTGCCCACACAACTCTTTAAACAGATTGTTTCTTGCATTCCTCTTGCTCCATTCTCTTATCTCTCTCTCCATGTGTCTGTTCTCTTTCCTCCGCAGGTTGAAAGGGACTTTGAGCGGGAATATGAGAAGCTCCAGAAGTAAGTTGACATGTGGTTCAGTGCCATGCTTTGAGTCTATTTGTTTTTTTATTTTTTTTTTTGGTTCCCCTCAGATTTATTGTGCTTGTATATCATTAGCTCACCTGAAGCCGTGCACTGGAACATTTCACTTGAAAAGATATCCCGCTGCTGCATGTTCTTGTTTTTGTCTTGTCAGGAACAAGCAGAACTATAGAAGGGCAGCCATTTCAAAATAGGCCTCTTATCCAACCCCAAATCTTGTTATATTTGATCAAAGTCACACTGTGTTAGGGTACATGTTCCAAAAACTAGCTCTACTCCATGATACGGAGATCCATCTTCATCTAAAAAGTTGGTGTCTGGGAGTCAAAATACAGGGATAGTTTTTGGTATTGGCAACTAGTCTGGTGAAACACATTAATTGACTTCACAAGATTGCGCTAGCCACAGTCTAAGGGTGTTCCCACCAATGAAATATGGTACCCTGTGCAATTGAATCTCCAAAACAGCAACCTGGTCACCCTGGATATTACAGTAACTGTTTTATATCAGGAAAGTGGGTTTGTCCACGCATGGCTAGTCCAGCTGCTTGTTCCAAAAATGTACTGTTTCTACAGAAAACAGTTCTAATCGGGCTAGATATCAATGAATTATTTAATGCTAAATTATCTTTATACTACGGCTGCCTTTATAACTTTGTCTGTGCCGGAAGGGTGGTTGCAGCAGTAGTTCAACCTTTTAATACTCTAAGACCTTTGTTCCAGTGCTCCAGCCATGTGAATCATTTGGAAAAGGTTGAGAAGTTGAATGAACCTTAAACCCGAGTCAAGAACAGTTAACGCAGACAGCAGAATGCGTTCAAATATTTTTAAAAACAATTATTTACATTTGTTGACCCACCAAAAGAAACCAGTCCACCTCTAAGATTTCACTGAGTTTCCAGTAGGTTGTAGTTGGATAATACTTAACTGTTCAAAGGTTTGAACTCAATGTTTTCAACAATATTAAAAAAAAATTGGTTTAATCTATACAATTATTGTACTATTCTGCTCCTGTGCAGCTTCACAGGACACTAGGAAGCTGTAAATAAAAAGTAAGAAATTTTAAATGTGTCCAGACTGATGAAATAAGCTCTAGATGATTCTAAAATAACTGAGAAAGCTGTTTATGTAGCATTTAATAATAATAATAATAATAATAATACATTAAGAATAAATTAATAAAAAAATAAATAATTTAAAAATAAATAATAATAAAACATCCAAAATTCATCATATAAAAAGTGGAGATCAAATCTAAAGGCAGATAACTTAACAAAAAAAGTAATAAGATTATTTATTTATTTATTTATTTATTTATTTGTTTTTTATTATTTATTATTTTATTTATTTTATTTATTTCTTGAATGTTATATAATAGGGACATATTCATGCAAAGAAAGTAAAAAAAAAAATTGGTGCCAAATATAACATGATATGCTACATTGCCATTTTGTCTCGAAATGGACCTTTAATAAAACATCCATCAGAAAATTTTAAAAAATTGAAAATTTGTAAGGAAATAACACCTGCAGGTAACAATTCTACAGAACTAAAATCAAACATCCCTGAAATCAAAATAAATGAAAATTAGTTTAGCATGTACTGTTCAGTAAGTCAGTATACTTATAGTATATTTATTTTATTGAATTCTTTCCCACAGAATTTTTGAAATATTGAAAGTTATTATTGCACATATTATTGCAAAATAACAAAAACTGTTAACATGGCTGTGAAATGTTAATATGAACAGTGAGCGGTAATGTATGCAGAGTGTCACTGTTTTGTTTTGTAAAGTTATTTTTGTTGCATATTTCGTTGCTGCAGAAGAAGTGCAGGTGTGTGTCTGTTAAAGATTTGTAAAGTGCTGTTTTCTCTTGAAATTCATGAGATTTTCAGGTGGGAAAATTCATTGGAATTTAAAAAATAAGATGTATTGATCTCCTTCTGTGGAAAATACAATTTCTATCATTACCGTAATTACCCACCAAACCTGTGAAACTCTCATGTCTTTCGTCAGATCAGATCACCACACCTCAGTGCTTCAGGTCGTTTCGCGTAGGAGAGTTAACTAGCTGATATGGGGCGATGAGTAAGATACATGGGGAACCCTTATGAGAGGGATTGCACACACACAGACATGCAGGGAGTGGGCGTGGGCATGTAAGAACTTGAACTGAAGTGACTGAAATTGCCACCACTGAGTCTGATGCTTATCTGAATGTCATGGGCTACATTATGCAAGATCACCAGAAAATGAAGGTTTGACTCTCAGACTAAAATTCTAAACTAGATGTCTGCCAAACTAATTTTGCTTTGAATTGTTGTTACTTTGTTCCAAAGTTATATTTTTTATATTTCATTTGCTGTGCATGTAAAGAGATGTGAGATAGGACATAATTATGTCTCATTGTGCTGCTTTTGCTAATACATGAAAACAAAAGCATTTGTTCAGAAACACTGCGGTTTCAGTTTTGCAGAGCAATTATTAGACTAAACTGCCAAATGCTCTGAATCAGTGAAAGCCTGTATCTGTTCCGCACATAAATCAACATTGAGGATAATCCTGAAGTTGCTTGATTTATACCATGATATACTTATTGACTGTTGACTGTTGACTGTTGTGGTTAAAATAACTAATGGATGATGAAAATGCATCTACACCCCACATAGCAAGAAGAAAACATGATAAAACACAAAGATAAATAGATGTGAAGAGAAGTGATGAAAAATAAGAGAAAACTTAGCCCAGAAAAACAAAGAAACCAAAGATAGCACTACTGTATTTATATTATTTAAGCCTTGGTGAATATCTGTTGTTTAATAAAGTTGACAAATGAGAACTGCCATCATATTTGACAATTCACAGTTAACCGACAATCATGATATCTCTGCAAACCTGACCCCTGACAGAATTTTCATATTGGTCAGACCCCAACAACAACAAGACTTTCTAATAACACCCTGTCTAAAATGTACAGTATGTATGTTTAATTAGTAAACAGAAACCTGTGGGACTTTTTCAGGTAATCCTGTTGGAGGTTTTAAGGATCTGTGTAATGCATGTCTGGTACACTGGCCTCACAAGTAATGCAAGCCATCACAAGATAGTGTTCCACTCACAGCATCACTCCAAGCCCAGAATATGAGTATCTAAAGCTAATATGTTAGTCTGTGACCTGTGGTAACACTACATGCCATTCACATGTTGGAATAAGGCCTGCTGTTGGCATGCTAGTGCACAGAATGGAGCAGCTGGCACATTGGGGCTCGATTAGCACCTAGTCTGAGGGGCCTTCTTTCTCATCTGGCTCTCTGTCTCCACATTACACGTCAGTTACAATTTTTACCATTTTCTCCCTCCAGTTCTGTATCCACTTAGTTTTTGTGTGTCTTTGCCTTGGCCTTATCACTTTCCGCTGCTTTTTATCTTCAACCCTTAGCGGTTACACTTAGTTCGTGTTTAAACTTTTAATGGGAACCACATTCATAAGTGGAAGTGGAGATATTTTATAATGATTTGTATTCGATGAAAAGTTGCTGTTGTGCGCACAGTATTGTTTGGCTGAAAGAAAATCTATCCTTTAGATTTTTGTTGTTTTTTGACAGTTGAAACAAACAGAAAAAGAGAAATGTACATTAATTCACTCTGTCACTATGTAATGAAGTTTATTATAGTCATAACATCGAACAAAATCTATCAGAATGTATTTATTACGTTTAGTAATTTATTGACATTTTCATTGTGTGAACACAGAGTTTGCATCAACCTGAACGTGAACTGTTTCCATTGGGAACGACATCCAGTGAGAGCAACAGTGTCTGCATGTTAAAGTGTATATATCATATACAGTCAGATTTATGTAAAGTTCTTCCGCGAACACTGTTCAGCGTAGTCTGCTGAAGACGTCCTCCAGTGCTAACATTACTGATATTACTGGTTTTGCCACATCAGCGCTGTTTTATGTACTTCTGATTCAGTGTACTTCGGTGATAAACTAATTCACAACATTACAGTAGCTGGAAACAGTGGAACTCGCCGTATTTCACCGAGAGGCCTACGGTAGTGAATTCATAACAACAGTGTACGAGCATCGCAGCTTCAGGCTGGAACTACGGACAGTTCAAAAGGTTAAACTAGATAAATGCATTAACAGTGTTTTTTAAAAAATTAGTGGCGTTAGTAAGTAGACATATTGTTAATGCGTTATTGACACTGCTAGTACATTTTAATAGTGTAGTGAAAACAGTAGCTCTAAATTTGTAAAGATTTTAAAAAAATCCACGTCGTCCAAGTCAGTCAGCGTAGGCTCTTTCCCTCTTCCTTGGTTTACCTCATTGATTCTTTCTATCATGCACATAACAAAACAGTAGATCCCCCTCCTTTCTGCACTCTGCCTAATCAGAGCTCTCACACTTGCAGTGATTGGTGCCTCATGGGAGTTTCCCAACCTGTGTCATTTCCCTCCTAATTGATATAATGAACAGCTCCCCCATCACACACACACTCCCACTCACACACACACACATGCTCATACACACATGCTCACACACACCAGGCAGACGTGATAGTGTCATAATTGCAGATGTTAGCACCCTACATGCGTGTGAATGGGTCACTGTAGTGAACAACCCTGTGAAATGCCCCCCTCTGCCTTTCTCTACGTGAGAATATTGTTACTGTCATGCAGAACCTTGAATGAAAACCACTGAACTCTAGAGGGAGTTCCACTGAAAAAAACAGCATTAAATATGTTTTGCAGCTCCTAATGCATTTTAGGACTAACATTTAGGACCATCTAACATGTTTACTGCTTTCGGTGATGCTTTCACTGTTTTACTGCTGATCTTCAACCCTGTTACGTTACTATGAGTCATTGCTCAGTTATTCACTATGTAAAATGAGTACAATTGTATCAGCTGCTCTTGGTACCTGTAATGTGTACAATGTCAGTTTAAAAACATAACCAGTCTTTGCTTGCTCAAAGTCTACAGACATTTGTAGGGTTAAACTGTACCTGTACACTTTGCAAATGAAGCCTGTTGTTGTTTTTCCACCCCTGCACTGTCAATTCATTTTTTTGTTCTTTTCATTTGTCAGATTGGAAGACCAAACAAAGAAGCTGCATAAAGACATGAAGAAGAGCACAGAGGCTGACATAGGTATGTAAAGTGAATGTGGAGGATTTCTTTTCTCCGCTGTCCCACAATTAACTGACACCTGATTTCCAGTTTTCCTTTTACTACAGAAGTGGGTTTTTTTTTTATAGCTGATCTTTCAAAGGAAAAACAGCATTGTGAAATTTTAATCTGACTAGTGAAATTTAAAACTGTAAAAAAAAAAATTGTCAGATATGCCAAGGGCTGATTTTACAGGAAAAAGACAGACAGACAGACAGACAGAAAGGTTCTGTGCAAGTATGTTTTTTATTCATCAAGGTACAAGCAATGTAAATGTTCCCCTTCAATGGTACAACAGTGGTGTCAAGGTCCAGTTGTGTACCTTAAATAAGTTTTTCCAGGTTAAAAGTACATATTTGTACCTTTTCATAACCAAATGTTTTAAAACTGAACAATAAAATAAAACCCTGCAGACGAGACGGGGTGTGTGGAGTCAATACAGCTTAGAAAATATCATTTCAATTGATTATAGTACAATGTCCTGACTAAAGGTACTGAGGTGTGCCCTTGAGGGTAAAACCTTAGTGACAAGAGGGGTACTGCCACAGTGACAGCTTAGTGCTTTTTATCTGAGAGTGTACATAGATAGGTAGATAGTTACTGATATGACTGAACGATCTATTGATCTGAGAAATCTACCTTTTTTTGACCGGTAATCATTTTTAAAAAGGCCCAAATAAAAGTGAACTTGAACAATATGAAACCATACAGCCTTTCACACATTCTAAATACAAGTATTTTGTTGGGAAAAGCACGTTATTTACACCATTAATCTTGGAAATAAGTGCATTTTTGCTTAAAAAAACACCATGTTGGATAGAATAAGTGCAAATAAACAAATAAAGGAAAAGTAACAAGAATTTCTTATTTTCAAAAAAGTAGTTGATGTTGTGTGAGCTAGACTGGCCAAAATTGGTTCCAGATGTCTCCAGGACGCTCCCAGCCATCATATGAATTTGTTAAATTCCTAAACCAGCTCACATTATTTAACAGAATGAAGTATTGATTAGATCAACCAGGTATTGGGCTGCATGAGGAGAGGTTTGGAAATAGTTTAATAAATATTGATGGTTTCATCAAAATCAGTTTAAATACATTTTAAAAATCAAATAATCCTGACTGCTCTGCCTGGTACCATTGTGTCACTACTGGTTTCACAAGATATCCACCCACATGTCATGGATTATGAGAATTGTACCTTCTCAATCGCAGTTAGATGGAATAGGAGCAGTTGAGTCTGCTCAGGGTCATGACCTTGCTTTCTGCATTACTCTTTTGGTGGGAAAAAAAGAATGAAGGAAGCAGGAATGGGAGGGTAGAACGATAAAGACAGAACAGCATAAAGGTTGAGTGAGGGTCAACGTTACTCTCTTTCCTCTCTTCATGCTCTGCAGTAAAGGGAAGCCCATTAAAGAGAGAGTGCTGTCATTTGTGTCCTGATAATTAATAGGGTCCATCTGCTGAACAGGTTCTTCTTCCCCTTCCTCCTCTTTGGGTTTATGTGCACATTCAATGGAGCCACACCAGTTACATTGCTCACAGCAGGGAGCCCTTGTGTTCCGCAGCACTCAAACACATGAGAGCCAAGAAATGTGGCTAGTATTCATACTGAGCTGAATGAACAATTCGAAGCTTGAAAGTACTGTGGAACCCCAATATGAGACTATGACGCTTTAACAGCAGAGCAGACAGACGAGTCTTGTAAGTGTCTATTGTCTTGAGAACGCAAGGCTGTTGAGATACATGCTATTGCATCAAAGCTAGTTGGCAAACTGTATGTAAAAGGATTTGCCATAAGGCAGCTCCACAAGTTGACGCATCTGTCGAAAGGCATGAGCAGGAGCGCTGATAGAGATGATGAATATTCACTAAAGTGCTCTGATTGCGCCGCCGATGCCTCTATAGTGCCAGCGCCAATTATGGTTCATGGACTTCGCTGCCATGGCTGTTTTAACTCAGGCTGCTGATCAGATGCGAATGTCAGCGTCAACCCAAATCAGATTCAGGGGAGGCAGGAAGCCAGATGAAACATCCATCCTCATCAGAGGCCCAGTCTCACCCACCTCCCCGAACGGGGTAAAGACCTAGTTTATTATGCTGTTTTATTATGCTAATGGAGGCAGACTTGGGAAAGATGGAAAAGTTTCTAGTTTTTGGCGCCACGTTCGAGGAGACGGTTTGTTATTTAGTCACTTAAAGCAACACTATGTAGGATTTGGGGATTTCGAGACCTCTCATGGAAATATGTAATTGCATACAATGTGCAGAAGAATGTTTTGTAACGTCGGTCACCCACAAGCGGACGAGTCTGATTTTTGCGAGTGTGTAGAAAGAGTATTCAGAGAGAACAGTTAAAACTTGAAGGACGTTTATTCCGAGGGTGAGAGTTAATGTTCTACTATCGTCATCATATCTTCATCAGTATGATGTTGATTGTGCATTTGAGACCTAAACATTAAGTAGGACCTTCTTGTTTGAACCTGTGCCTATGATGTTAATATGTAAGGATTTGTGGTGTAGTCCGAAAAACTCCATATCTGTCCCGGCACCTCTGACTTTTAAATGATTATTTCAGGCTTTACAGAGTGACCCACAGCAGCCCACCGTATTTTGGTGTGTTCTTTTTTTTCTCCATACTTAGTAATGCTAGTTTTTTCAGTTTTAACAAAAATACTACATAGTGCTGCTTTAATAGTGGGTATATTTAGAGTTTACTTTTGCGTCGTACATCAAGAAACAGAATCTGATGTACACACACGGTCTTAGCAAACAAACTTATCTTTTGCCACACTGTTTTTTAGAAAAGATGTGTTTTTAAAGGGGTTCTAGTTTATCTTCCCAAAAGAATGCTTTGTAATCTTTGGAAGGCTCTGCATGGTTTGCTGTTGATCTAAGACCGTTTTTTTTGTTTGGCCTGATACTCTAACAGTCATCTAAATACAATTACTTAAGTACTATAATTGATCGTGACGGCCTTATTTGGTTCACCTCTCTCTTCTGTCTCTGTTTTTTTTGGTTTGTTTTAACTTTTATGCTTCTTCTGCTTATCTTAATGTTGCAGCCATGTCTAAAGCTGCAGTAAAGATCTCTGGGGACTTGTTGAGTAACCCGTTGTGTGAGCAGGACCAAGCCTTCCTGGAGTCCATGATGGCTCTGGATACAGCCATGAAAAGAATGGATGCATTCAACCAGGAGAAGGTGAGGACAGTTTAACATGCATAAACACTCCCTCATATCATTTCGACATCCTTTTAGCGAAGTTTCCCAAGAACACATGTGTACGTTGCTCAAGCTACCTACTTTACCAGCAGGTTTTTTGGGGGGTGGGAGCTGTATAGGTTGTCAGTGTAGTTCTGTTTGTTTTGCTCCAGTCATTCATCTTTATTCGCTAGGAAAACATTACACACATGCATTAAAACATGATTATTTTATGAGACTCCAGATCTCAGACTTTAGGTTATTCAGTTTCCCTGATTTGCTGAGTGCTATCATTTCAAAGAAAGTTCTCTGTTTCTTTTTTACTTTTCACTGTGCTTGATATTGTTTTCTGTGTTTACTTTGTGTATTTGATTAAAATTATGACTAAAGGTAATTGCTGTGGGAATCACTGTATTAGCGCTGAGTTTTGAGAGTATCTGCAGGGCACTGTGTTTCACTCTCTGGAACATGGCTGCTGCTCTGGGATTTTCTATTTTTCACCTGCTCCTGAAGTGTCTTCACTTATGTTGCTTCACTTAGAGTTTTAGTCTGGTGTAGGGATGCATGATGGCTTAAATCTCCTTATTAAAAAAGCACTACTAAAATTAAAACTAAGAGATTGAAGTTGGCTTCCGCACCAGCTTCTTGTTCGAATGGCAGTGTTTTACTTTAAATGGTGCAGCAGTTACATTCTGGCGCCTGAGGCTTCAGCAGGGAGAGCCGGTTCAACTTCATTTTTTCACTCTACTTGTATTAATTGAATGAAAAAAAGCATTCAGCATCACTTTCGCTTGGCCCCAGTTTACTACATCTTCTCAAACTATCTGTTTTTGAGCTGGAAGGTGGGAGCCAAAAAAGGCCAGGCTAGTGACGTTAACTGAGGTGACTTACCTTTTCGAATTGTTGGTTTACCTAAAAGACTGGCTTCCTGTGTTTGTGTAAATTTCAAGCCACATGTGATCTACTGTGACTGTGTGTGGTCTCAATATGACTAAGTTAATGTAGTAATGGCAAAATGCTAAGTGGCATGCTGTGATGCTGAGGAGTTGAACAGTGCTTGATGGAGCACTGGCGCAGGTGTGTGGACCTCCATTTAAAAACAATGGTTTCGAATTTTTGAATGCGTGTCCAGCATTCAGTGACCTTTACAGAAGGCAATTTGCATGGCCAAAATGTAAAGATATATACAGGTAAATTATCAGCGGTTGCATCGGCTGATATGTGCATGTAAAATATCGGATATTGGCATCAGCCCAGAATTCCCATATTGGTGGACCCCTGGTTTGGTGCACTCTTGTTGGGCCAATGGAATATTGTACAAGTGTTTTTAAAGCATTTCAGTTAAGAACGTCACTTAAATACCACCTCAGACCACCAGTGTGCAGCAAGACAACTTTGCTTTACTAATTTGTAATATAGTGCAGTGTAGTGTTTGACCTGCTGTATATTATTTTGCTTTGCTCTGTTTAACATGAGTGTGGTGCCATGTGGTGGACATGACTGATAAGTTTGAGGTTTTTAGCTTTTCTAATGACCAATACAGGTTAATTTTGAATAACAAAGCACTTTTTCAAAAGTACTGATCACTGTGCTAAATTTTCATTTGTGCTACTGAAATTTTAACCAGCTAGTACCAATGCTCCCACCTAAATATGCCTCAAATATGCAAGAAGACTGAACTTGACTTTTCATGACTGTTGCTCATTTTGTTATTTCAACTGTGGCTCCCACGCTGGTACGCCTCTTGCCAAATTTTGTTCATGAATGCACTGACAAAATGGGAAATGGTGATCATAAAAGCTCAGCCTTCTGCTTATTAGCCGGTTAGATGATTATCAAAGATGGCAAATCTTGTTCAGATTTTGAATTTCCTTTATGTACTTTTTATTTAGCTGAAGCATCATTTCCCCCCAAACTGTTGCTGAATCAGAGAAGTAATATTGTCTGTTGTTCATACTCAGGTTTTTCAGCTGTTTAAACATGTTTAAGACAAACTGCTATTCTGCCTCACAACATCCTCTATCTCATGTTTACTTTGCTTCGTTTTTTGGCAGAGAAAAACAGTTTATATGAATTTTTGTTTCTCACTTTGGCTGAAATAAACTCCGTTACCCTCTAGCAGATTGGGTATGAGTAAGGTTTTCTCACAACAGACCCCCCCCCCTCCCCGCCCTGCAACACTCCTCAGGCGTCTCAACCGAAAAAATCCGCACTCTTCGGTTTCGGAAGAATCCAGCCTCAGTGTTTCTGTCCTCTGTCTGTTCCCCACCGCTACTGATTAAAACAGATACTATATTTTTTAATGCTCGTTTGTGAGTCGTAAACTTGGTTAGAGCCCTGAAGCGATTCATAGAGCGCTGACAAGGCCTCGGTGGAGTGATAGCTCTTTCCGCTTGTCAGTTGCCTACAACCTCATAACCCCTTTCACCCCGGCAACGCTGCCCATTCGGAGAGAAAAAGAGAGGGGTAAGAGGCCACCCGCTGTGGTACGGAGACCCTTAGCGTTGCTCTATCCAAACTACCAAGCAGGTTACACTGTTCACTGTGTTTTGCGTCAATTTTAATGACTAAAAACCCAAGCATAAGGTCAGACACTTGGTTAAGGCCATTGTAGTTTTACTTCTCGTTCTCATGGTCAACAACTGAAGGTGTGAGGTGTTCACTTAGCCATGTGTGGGTGTGAAAGGTTGTTTTCGATTCCGCAGCTGATTCTTTTGTATCTTTCTGCAGCGGTATTTGGACCCCGTGCCCTTCTCATGGACCGGTCTGGAGGCGTTACTGCCAGGGAGAGTCTCGCCATCCAGTCAGAGTCAATCAGTCTGATCATCAGGATAGTGTGGGGTCATCCCTTTGGAAGAGAAGCTTTAATAGAGGAAACTTTCACACCTCAACTTTTGTCAAATATTCTATAACTTGGTAAAATCAGAACTATATAAATGCCTTATGACCCAAAAGAGCTGGTAACTGGTCCCCTTGCGCAGATATCTCAGTTTCGAATGATGCTCCTATGTAAAGCCTCCTATGTACGCCCACATATGAAGAGAACTATTCGTTAACTGTGTGCATCAAAGGATTCCCGTCATTTCCAGGGAGAACGCAGCCACCTGTTTGTTCTAGTCTTGATTTTTGTGGCTGAATGAATTGTATCGGAAATATCTGCATACATACATACACCAACCTTCGTGAACCGTTCCATAAGTGCCGCTAGATTTAATGCGGGCTGCTGCATAGCAGATCTCTCAGACAACAGATTTGATGCAAATGTGCTCTCTCTCCACTGACCCCTCTGTCAGTTTCACTAAAGCAAACACTTTCTACAGCTTTCCTCTCTCTAGCTGAGCTCTATGGCCTGCTATTCCGGTATATGGGCACTTGGCAGGCGAGCGCTGCGCTAGCCGTGGGCGAGAAGAGATGTTAGCACAGCTGATTTTTCCGGCTCGGCGTTCCTCAGTGTGCCTGTGTGAAATACCACCCCGGGATGCCTGAATGGTTAATGAGACTTCCATGAATCAGACGCCAAACCTGCACCGAACCCCCCCCACCCCCTGCCTTTCTCTTCGCGATCCAGTCCTGCCGTGGTGGCTAACCAAATCAGGCTAGCCTTAAATAAAGACAATGAAATCTCCCTTCCCTCTGCTGTTTTCTGTTTCTGGAAAATATGAATTGCTCAAGGGCAGATTGAAAAATAGAGAGAAGAGGGTGAGAGAGAAGAAAACGTGTTATGGTAATGAAGGCAGCTTCAACCCAGGCCTACATTGTGTATATTTTAAAGTCAGTGTTTAAAAGGCTTTAAGGGCCGCAAAGCCGAGCGGTTAGCGGTTAACGACTAGCGGCCATGACGGCGGGGAGGGGGTATCGATTTTTCAGGGTTTGTGTGTTTGTGGGTTTTTTTGGGCTGTGTGTGTGTGTGCGCGCGTGTGTGTGTGTGTGTGAGGGATAGAGAGAGAGTCAGGCTGATCTCTGCCCTCTGATTCACACGGATGCTAGTGCTTCAGCGACGCCCTCAGGCTTTGCTCTTACCTTATGGAATACTCGCTACACCCCTCCACCAGCTTTCTACATCTACTGCTTTAGCTCTCTCTTGTTCCGCCATCAATTCTCTGTCTCTGCTGAACGCTCAGTTCTTGCTGTACCCACTTATACGCTTTACATTGTCCTGCTCTGTGTTTTAAACAGAGTACCTCCATAGTGGTAGTGGGGGGTGAACCGGTTCTTTCGGTATACCGGTTGAAATTCGTCTGAAGGTATGAGTTTTGTCGTAACCATTACACCAGTATGCCACAAATGAGCACAGATAATGCAACATACAATAGCGTTACCTGCTTAGCATAGTGTCTGAGTTAGGGGTGTTTGTCACCTTTTAAGTGAAGTGAAATTAAATGAAGACCCTGAGTCACCCCTGTTACCAAGTCTGATTCTTCTAGTCCAGTTTTCAAGGTAGCAGACATAAGGAGACATAAGGAATGGCCTGTTTTTTGGACACTAGACCTCTTGTATCACAAAAGTAGCTACCTGACTCGGTCTGCTGCATCAGACAAGGGGATTGTTTGGGTGTCTTCTCACCTTCAGTACTGCTGCCTGTGTTCCATCTGTCTCTCTCAGATAAAGTTATCACGTTATAAAGTTTCTATATGTTAATAATAAGGCTGGGTGTTGCCAACTCCTGATAGCTCTTACTAGCTCCAGATATTTGTCACGTTACACGTGCCACAATTCGGTACGTATTGATGCATTACAGTTATGCAGTTGGATCTTGATGGTTACTGCTCAGAATATTTTGGAATAATTTTTCTACCCTCACCTCAGAGACTCTAGACTTAACCGACACACACCTAAAAGACTCACACCTCAGATACTCCAGCCTCAGCTTGGACTCGTGTCTTCAACTTGAGATATTAATTAATAAACGATTAATCAGCGTATCGGCACCTGTAAGACCAGACTCGGACTCACAACCCAGAGACTGGAGACTCGACTCTTGACTCAACTCGGACTCGCACTTTAGAGACGCTAGTTTTAACTCGGACTCGCACCTCAATGTCTCTTGACTCAACTCAGACTCGCATCTCAGAGACTCTTGACTCAACTCGGACTCGCACCGTAGAGACTCTTTACTCAACTCGGACTCGCACGTTAGAGACTTGACTCACCTCAGACTTGCACCTCAGAGACTCTTGACTCAACTCAGACACGCACCTTAGAGACTTTTGACTCAACTCCGACTTACACCTCAGAGACTCCTGACTTGACTCGGACTTGCACCTCAGAGACTCTTGACTTGACTCGGACTCGCACCTTAGAGACTCTTGACTCGACTCTGACTCGCACCTCAGAGACTCTTGACTGGGACTCGCACCTCAGAGACTCTTGACTCAACTCGGACTAGCATCTCAGAGACTGTAGACTCACCTCAAAGAGACTTTAAACTTGACTCTGACTCACACCTCAGAGACCCTCACCTCAGAGACTCTAGACTTAACTGACGCATCCCTAAAGACTCACACCTCAGATACTCCAGCCTCATCTTGGACTCGCATCTTAGACTTGAGACTAGACTCGGACTTGCATGACTCTGACTCTAATGAATGCACAGATAGTCAAAGTCTCGATGCAAAATCATGAAAAATAGAATCTTGATTAAACGACTAATCGATGTATCGGCTGTTGTTAATAATGGGGCGCTATAGCACTCATCTCATGATCATATGATGATGAAAGAAAGGGAGGTATTTGGTTTCTTTGTAATAAGCACTGATAACATATGTTTTATAAGTCGCACTCTGTTGGGGTTCCCTGATTGACTCCGCTCCCAATAGCGAGTGAGTTGTTCATTAGCTTCTCGAGCTTACAGTCTTCTGACGGGGCCTGTCAGCCTGCGTCTGGCTTTCTCCACAAGCCGTGGCTTTTAAAGTTCTCCATTTGCTCTTTACTCGTGTTATATTGCCAGGGTGAGTTAGTGTTCTGTCAGCCATCCGCATCCTATAGCACGTCCTGACATATCAAATCTGCAATGTAAATCACGCTTGAAAATGTTACGATTTTAATTGTCAGCCAACTTCAGTTTGAGACTTTGGTGGGTCACGGCCTGAGGCCCAAAATTTTTGTTTTTTTTTTCTTTCCCCCATTAAATGCAAACCACCCTCCTCCTCTTCTCCTCCTCCCCCTCCTCTCCTCCTTTCCCTCAGTCCTCTCCCTTCAGCCGTAGCGCACGACGCAGGAGAACGGAGGGAATATAAACTGTTATTGTTAAAAATGTTTGTTTGCAAAGAACTTTCATCTTGTAGGGGCGTCCCACCCTCTCCCTGCGTTCGCAAACCCAGCCGGGCTTCGCTTTCATGTCTCGTCCCCCGACAGTTCCGTCCTTTTGTATTCCGCACTTGATGAATATTCACGTTCCTTGTCGGTCTCCTCGGGGCTCGAGCACAATAAAGAGGTGACGTCACCAAAGTTGCTCTCCCACCTTTCTTATCCCTTTTTTTGTGAGGAAGAGATGGAGCTTGATCTTGATGCTGCTCCGGCAGGGGAGGGAAGACAATTGTTGATATTGTGGAGTCTATGTTGTATCCTGCTACCAATTAGCTTCACTGAAGTGTATAGTTTTTTTTTTGTTTTGTTTTGTTGTGATGCTTGTTTTTCTTCTCCTTAATGATCAATGTAATTTGTTATGAAGGTTGCCAGTCAGTATTTACACACTTTTTTTTTCTGCTAGGTTTAACTTATTTCCATGCTTAATTTATTTCTTCTCTTTTTTTTAATGATGTTTGTTCTCTTTTCTCTTAGGTCAGTCAGATTCAGAAGACTGTGATTGATCCTCTGAAAAAGTGAGTGACCTTTTTTTTTGTGAAATTGGCCATTTGAAAGCTGATTAGCCGATCATGTGAATTGTGTATATTTTAGCCAGTTCACAGATATAGTATTTATTTCTAGAAGCCAGTCAGAGCTGGGATAACAGCAACATCTCTTGAACAAATATGATGCAGGTACTCATTTACTCTGGTTTTCCGTGTTGGTACATGCTACAGCATCAAATTAATTGCTAAGTAAACTTCTTTTTTTCCCACTTAATCCTATATGAAAGTCTAAAGTTTTAGCTAGTTATTTAAATTTGCTGAAAATTCTCTGGTAAAATCACCTTAACAGTGAAGTGAGTCAACATTAGTGTTAACAGTTCATGCAAAGGTTTAATAGGGCTGGGTGACATTAACTTAGCTAACAATACTGGAATGGCATCTTTTTTAGAACAGGACACCAAAGTTTATATGTTTTTATATATGTTTTTTTTTCTTTTGCTTATTCATATTTCAAATAGTGGACCCTGAAAGGTTCACAGTGCCATAATGGACCCTTATGAGCCAGTAAGAGCAAACAGAATAAATCTACAAACGTATACAAAAGTTTTGGCACCTCTGGTTATTGAAAATTAGTTGATTTTTTTTAGGTGAAAATAAGTCACATCCTTTACAGAGTACACACATCTGCATGTTTAATGCACAATTACTGTTTATTTGCAGAATTTTGGGAAAAAATAAACCATAAATTGTTCCCAAAAGTTTTGGTATATTTTATGCTTGTTTTATTTTTATGTTAAAGTCTGCAAACAAATGGAAATTAAAGTAAACTAGCATATTTAAGTTTGTTCCCTGTATTGTCACTTTTTAACACACAAAAATCAACAAAACATGTAATTCGACCAGAAGTGTTCAAATTTTTGCATATGACTCTATAATGAGTTGTTTTGATGAGGAGTCTCAAAAGGAAATTTCCAATTTTATATGGAATCATTGATCTGCTGATTTTTAACAAGTCAGAATCCCTGGAAAGCGGAGCGGAGTTGTTGAACTCGGTGAACTCAGTCGTTGTAGTGTAATTACTTGTTCCCCTGTATTTTACTCTCAGACTGATTCACTCTCATGGTAAAATTTCTCTTGGGGGGGCATGCCTACGGACCCCTTGCATGGCTTCAGTTTCTAAACTTGTCACCATTTTCGCTGCTCTGGAGTTGCATGTCTGATGTAAGTGGTCGCCTCAAGGAACTGACTTAGTGTATCATATAAGTAAAAATTACCATTTTTTTCCGCTGATACACAATCAAAACTCCAATTGGAAAAAAAGGCTTTTAAATGATATATATGCTATGGGTTGTTTAATATGACCAGGGCCATGAACTAACGAGAGGAAAAAAAGGTCAGCTTTGATTTCAGTTGGACTTTAAGGTTCACCTCATCTCACAGCAGTCTTAGGTTTAATGCTTAGTATTGGTATTGATTGAAAGCTGTCAGTTATCTTTTGAAAGGTAGTGTCTGTACTTTCGACAGATTTGTTTCAATCTGTTAAGAATGAGAAATACTGAATATAAAATAGAGCATTTTGTTAACTGAAGACAACTAAAGATGTTGACTTTAATATGATGTTCAAAATGTCAGTCAGCTATACATCTAAGTATCTAACATTTAATTCATCTGCCTAAGTGGTTGTTTTCTTCCTGCATCAATGTCATTTTTAATCCACTTCTAGGAAAGTTTCGGAGTTGATTATCTCATTAGAAATGCAGTTCGATCTGTATTTTGACAGAAGTTTCTGTGACGCTCGTGTGTGTGTGCAGGTGTGTGCAAGTTAGGCCTCTGAGAGTCTGTGCCGTCCGTGTATGATGGGCTGAGTGAGTGAATGAAAGAGAGGATCTGGAGGAAAGTTTATTTGGCTGTCCGCCCCTCCACTCCTCTCTCGCCCCCGTGAGCACTATTCCATCTCTCTGTCCCCCCCCGTGGGAGGGGCCGGAACAGGAAGCGGACCTTAAACGAGCGGGCAGGAAGAGAAGTGGGATTATAGACACTCCTTACAAACGCCTCTGCTCTGCCTTGTGTGTTTGTTTTTGTATATTTTCAGGACAGAAGTGTCCTGGAAACCAGAAAAAGCCTATATCATCAGGACAAATAAAATGCTCCATTCTTTTTTTTTTTTTCTTTCTGGTTACTGAGGTTCCAATTAAGTTTAGATTTACAGACTTGGACATTACATTATTACATATAGATACTTATATAATAAAGTACATATAGGACATGTTATTACTTACATGTACACACAGGTGCATACAGGCTGGAGGCATTGAGGAGAACTCTGGACTCTAACCTGTGTTGTTCCAACCAGCTCACACTAGCTCGACTACGTTTTTGAAAACAAGAAATTCTTATGTCTTATTGTAATTGTGTTTGTTTGCATTTGTTGTGATGACCTATTTTTACAACCTATTGCTGAGAAATGGTTGTAAACAATTTGCTTAGGTGTCACAATACTGTGTGTGTGTGTTTGTGTGTGTGTGTTTTTGTGTGTTAGTGTTGTATGTGTATATATGGGTATATGGTGTGTCAATATAATACATATTATTGAGCATATATTTAATGTACTGTTTCTGTGTCGTGTTGAGGGGAAAAAAATAAAACAACTGTAGAGGAAGTGTTAACGTATTGACTTAGAAAATCAACAAAACATGATTTATGTATATATATATATATATATATATATATATATATATATATATATATATGTATATATATGTGTGTGTGTGTGTGTGTGTGTGTGTGTGTGTGTGTGTGTGTGTGTGTGTGTATATATATATATATGTGTGTGTGTGTGTGTGTATATATATATATGTGTGTGTGTGTGTGTGTATGTATATGTATATATATTATATATATATATATATATATATATATATATATTATATATATATATATATATATATTTGTGTGTGTGTATGACTTGAAGAGAGGCAGAAAGTATACATAGGAACTTGTCTTAAAGTCATGTAGACAACTATATTTATTATTAATTCTGAAAGTAGTCTGTTAAAGTCCCCTTCTTTCACAATTATTAGATTTATCAGTGTCCGCAGGTGAGATTAGCAGAGCAAATCTGCTACTGTAGAAAGAAAAGTGGACTTTGTTGCCTTTTGTGTGTTCTGTAAGTTATGACTGTGCTCTGTGTGTGTGTGTGTGTGTGTGTGTGTGTGTGTGTGTGTGTCCAGTGGCAGGATGGAATGGTTCTCATTTCCTTTTGCTGGTGGGTGTGTGGCGGACATGTGTGTAGGCTCTTAGCATGGCTCAAAGCCCAGAGTTACACACACACACTGAACTTACTCACTCACTGACAAATGCCAGGAGCAGAGGAGGGGCTTCAGAGAGCAGCACTGGCCCAGGAAGACACACACACACACACACACACACACCGGTCCACTGTACTCCCAGTATTCCCTAGGTGTAAAAGTGACATAGCTTAGATGCAGGTTCAGCAATACAGGCTATGCATTACAGTGATGTTTTGCTAAGGTTTAGAGGTGTTAGGCTCATCAATCAATAACACACTCCAGTGTTCAATAAACCATTTCATATATTATTAATATATACAGTAAACAATTCACTTTTCCATGGCCGGTGTTCTTTTGTAGTTCCAGTTGTTGCTAGGTTGGATAAGTTTTACAGAATACTGGCTACAATCCCATTCAACCTAATTAGAAATTTTAGTGCACGCTAAAAAAAAAACCCAAAACAGCGTGCTTTATGGATTTCAAAAGATTTTTATTGCGTTTTTTTCAGTTTTGGTTTTAAAGTTTATGTTAATGTATTTTGAAGCGCGGCTCAACGCTTATTCTCTAGAAGCCACACTGCTTCTGTGACGCGTTGCCGTGTCAACGCTTTGACCTGTTAATCGGCACCGTGTCACTCAGGTCATGTGGAGATCTGTGAAAGAGACCAAAATTTTTCCCATTTTACTTAGTATGTGGACAACTGACTGTCACACCTACATTAACTTGTTGGAAATCCCATTCCAAAACCATGGGCATTAATATGGAATTGGAATCCCTTCAGCTATAATAACCTCCGAGTTGACGGGGGGAATCTGTGCCCATTCAGTCAAAAGAGCGTTTGTGAGGTCAGGCATTGGCGTTGGACGAGAAGTTCTGGCTCATGATCGACATGGGGTTGGGCCACTGGGGTTCTTCTGCCCCAAACTCATCAAATCATGTCTTTATGGACTTTATGCCCAGGCTCTTAGTCATGCTCTGTGTCAGAGCAGGTAATCGGGAGAGTCGGTAGAATTTCCAGTGGTCCGCAAGCCTTTTGGGCTGCTTACTGTGAGCTAATGTATAAACTCTTGCATAAAAGCAAAAGAGCGCTCAAACTATAAATGTTACAACGAAGTGTGTACATGTACAAATTTAAGGGTTAAACCAGCGGCCCTCACCTCAAGTGGTTCAGCCCTGGTTTGCTGATTGTAACTTGTACAGTGTATAGAGATTAGATGAACATGAAGCTTCTAATTCTTATTTCCCGCTCCACCTTAAATGATGTAGCACTTACATTCAGATTCCTGTTTGGGCCTCTGGAACAGGAAAAGGCCCTTCCCCACACTGTTGCCATAAAGTTGCAAGCATGTAATTGTCTGAAATGTCTTTGTAGGCTGTAGCCTGAACATTACCTTTCGCTGGAACTGAACCCTGAAAAACAGCCGTAGACCCATTATCCCTCCTCTACCAAACTTTACTGCTGGCACTGTGTGTACCATTGGCATCTGCCAAACCCAGATTTATCCAGATAGTGAAGTGTGATAAAGCTTTCCAGAGAACTTGTTTCTATAGTTTATGTAGCCTTTGAAAAATTTCAGCTCAAAAGTGTGAAAATGCCACGTTTGGTTTTTGCCTGAAAGGGAAAAAACAGCTGTAAAAGACTAAAACTAAAACTAGACCTACAAGAATAGACTTTACAGATCATTTTAATTGTAAAAAAAATCCAAAATACTGATTGAACATGCTGTTTTTTTTTCTTCTCCTTCCCTATTGGAGCATGATTCAGTACACTTGCTGTAGCTATAAGGCAGGATGAGATTACAAGCCAAAAACTCCACTCATTCTTCCTTGAAGTGTGACCTTTTTAAAATATTTAGAGAGTACTTTTTTTATTAATAGCTCACTTTGGTCAAATAGGAGTTTTGTGAATGTTGTGAAAAGTTTGTCTAACCTAGCAATGCTACTACAGGGGAATGTGCTTGTCTGCATAGATAGGTCAGTCCAGTTCTCCACGCAATAGGCTACGGTTACTAAGCAACATAATAATCAATGATAATTTTCCTCCACTATACCTGTACCATTCTGTGAGCCACTTGTTGCTAAACAATGGTTTCTTCACTCTAAGCTGCTGGAACTACTTTTTTAGAAGAAATTGCTGATATTAAAAACATTCTTTAAAATCATATTTGCAACAATGTTCAGAGCTTCTACTTTTTTCTTCACTTTGCAAAACTTGTGTAAAAGCAATAGCAGTGTTATCCGTCTAGAAGTGAAAGAACACTGCCTCTCATATACTTTTGCTAAATTCTACACTCTACCAGTTCCTCACTTCTTGAAAACATCAACTGGAAGAGGCAGATCCAAGCGCTGGATTGCTCAAGCACAGCTTTCAACAAAAGTTTTATTCAGCCAGCATGACATCTCACCTCCTGGCGGAATACCTGAAACATCGGCTTTGTTTCCAGCCGAGCCAAAATGCACTTAACCAACCATATGCTAAGATACAATGAAAGCTGAGATTCCATTAGTGTATGAAGAACTAGACGCGTGTTTGTTTGCTTAATTATTTTTTTTTTTTTGCCCGCTGTTCATGTATTCAAATGACGTTTTTAATGTGAGCTGTAAGAAAAAAGGTGTCGAATCTCTAATGGAATTAGCCATCTGTTCGGCCATCAAAATCTCTTAATGCAACGATTCATTTATCTGCTAACTAACTTCCCCTGCTCTGTGCAGCTCTCAGTGTTAAATTGAGGGAGATGCACTCCATGCTATAGACTGGACCGGCACGGCAGATCGCTTCACAGTGTGCATTAGTGACGCTGTCTTTGGTTTTCCTTCGTTTGGTCTTTGTTACAATAGATGGAGAAAGAACCTTGATAGGGTTCACAGGATAATGGCTCTGTTTTTGCATATTGTATGTGTTTTTAAATGGACACTAAGAAAGATGAAGGAAGCAGCGCTAATTTAGATAAGTAAACCTTTTCTGAACTCTCGCTAGATTTAACTTTCCCAGTGCTGTGGGTTGGGCAACATTGCTGAACTCAGATTTCTCAACTCAGAAGTACCGTATAAAAGTTTGGAAAAGCTTGTCTTATTAATAATTGCTGTTATTTTAATCTGTAATAACTAGAGATGTGCTTATATCGGAATTGTGGGCGGATGCCGAAAGCCAGTATTTTCCATACACATATCTGATGCAGATATATATACCTTTTATAACTTGTACAAATTGGCACTAGAATAAAAGCTGGATCAGCAGTAAGGACAAATATTTTACATATTATTTATTGTGTAAGATTTATTTGTAAATATCACACAAATGCAGTAAAAAATGAAATACAAAAGCTTTAATCCCTTAACATTCCAGGCTTTTTTATGTACTGAAGCTTATTACTCATTAACTACAGGGACTTCACTGCAAACAAATGGAGCTTTTCCTAGGTTATAGGAGAGATACAGGCATTTTAGTACACCTGGCCAATGCTTTCTAAACTGCTGTCCAGATGTCACCAAATATTGTGAAATTTGAATTATCAATGAATTCTAGACATTAGTTCAATGGCAGTAATATATTTGGAAAAATTATCTGCCAATACTCATATGACCACAGTATCATTGTGCATACCTAGTAACTTAAACAGTGTAGATTAAAATGCTGTAAGCTGGACACCAGAAGTTATTTTAAAATATTTTATTCAATGTTCCCCATTTTTTCGAAACAATAAAAAGTTATTACATACTACATAATATACTGTAATTATCTATTTATAGTAGTTTCTTACTGTTAATAACTTTAGGACTTTGCTGTAAAACTTTAGGAAGCTATAGTCTAAAGTTCTTCAGCATCCACAGTTAATTCAGACTCATTTACAGCTCTTTATCAATCCAGACACATCTAAAATGTCTTCAGCTTCCTGCTAATTAGTTGAAACCTATAAAATTATGGAGTGCTAGCATCATAATAAAATATTTCTATACACATCTCTGCAGCATTGGTTTTAGAATACTGTAAATATCACAGATTCGGACAGTGTGCAGTAGTAGAAACCTCTGTTTATATTCTTATATTCTTATTCTTATAATCTAAGATGTAGGGACTGAATACATCATGAAGAAAGGCCAGTTGTGAAGTAGGAGTGACAAATGTGACGCAGCACATTACACTAGAACTGCTTCCAGCTTTCTGGTACTTGTGAAGTGCTTCTGAGGGCATTTTTTATTGTAATTGAACATCTTTAAAGGAATGCTCAAGTGTTACACAACCTAATCTCAATCAGCCACAATCTGCATCATCCCATCATTTAATCCAGGTGATAATTTCAGTGCTTTTCCCTCTACTTAGAAAAGAGAACCCATTGACCTCACGCATGCTTATAGTGGAAGCTGCTGACCAGATGCTGAATTCCATGAAATACTTGCCGGCATAATGCAGATAGAAACGACAACCATTAAACTCTAAAAATACCGGTCTTAAGATGAGACGTGAGACTTGAGAATGTTTTATTAAAGCTTGTTTTATTGAAGTTTTACCCAAACTTTGGAGAAATTACAAATTATGAATTTCTCTCTGGAAAACTACACTTTTTAGAAAACACAATAGATATATATATATATAGATATATATATATAGAACCATGAACATTTAAAGAACCATTTGCATGCTTAAAGGGTTGTTTGCATGGTGAAATGGTTCTTCAGATTGATATGATTCTATATAGTGCCAAAAAGGATCCTTCTATTTTTACCATGTCAAGCTTGCAACAATAGAAGAACGCTTTTTGGTGCTATATAGAGCCCTTTTCAAGAAGGTTCTATATAGAACTATATACAACACATTTTCCATCAATCTTAAGAACCGTTTCTGAATGCAGAGAACTCTTTAAGCATGCAAATGGTTCTTTACGTGTTCATGGTTCTATATACAACCATTGCCTTTACTAAAGAAAAATACTCTTCAAGATTTAATTTAGCTATTTGAAAAACCCGAGGGTATTCCTTTAAAGAGGGAATTCCACATATTATTTTTTTTTCCAAAATGTTGTCATTGGTGGAGATGAAAACATATTCATACACAGTGGTTTAATGTCACTTGGTTATCAGAGAAGCTTATTCAGGTTTCTTTACAGTGGTGGTGATAGGAACCAGAGGTTGTGATCTCTACAATGCCATTTTTAAATATACTAAAAGAAGTACATTTACAAGTAAAGATCAGCACCACTCGTTTTGCTGTTTTTCTCCTAACATCTGCTGTTTATGAGTGTAGATAGACAGACTAACACACACACACACACACACACACACAAACACACATTCTCTCCCTGCTCCTCCCTTGGCTCATTGCTGGAGTTTGCTGTAGTGGTCAGTTCGTCCAGACTTGGGTTTGGCTGACAACCCCATCTTTGACTGTGTGTATGTGTGTGATGGTTCCTGGTGCTCTCCTTTAGCCGGCTGCTATTTCGATCCGCCCCTCTGACCAGCCACCACGCCCTCGGCCAGCCTAGACGAGTGTAAAATTATACAGCTGACCGATCGGTGAGCGTGTGTCTGAACACGTGTGTGTGTGTGTGTTTGTGTGTGTGTTGCCGGTCCTGGGGACGTCCAGAAAAACATCAAGAGAGCATCAAGACACATCATTACGAGTGGAGTGAGGCTGCGTGTGTGTGTTTTTGCCGAGTCAGACGGGCTGTGTCCTGGTCGGGTTGAACCAGTCTAGCCCCAGATTGTAGTCTGCATGTTTTTAGATTTCTCTTTTCCAAGAAAAACAACAGTATAACTCTGCATATTGACAGTTACTGAGAAACGCAGCAGTTTTGGGGCAAAATAGAACAAGAAAGCAGCCCCACCTATTTTATATGGACTGAACTGGACCTGACTGGTATAAATGACTTTGTGCGGGTGTGTGTACGTTTAATTTGTGTATTACATCAGGACAACAGGACTAACCAACAGGACCAATCACTTGATCCTGACTTCTGAAAGAAAGGATGAAAGATTCAAACTTTTCTTTTTGGTTACTGAGGTCAGAATCAGGGTTAAGAAACTTTCTATTATATACAGATACTTACATGTGTTTAATATAGAAAACAACTAAATGTATCTTCATTCAGTATTTAGTGTGTCCACCGTTTCTCTTTAATACAGCCTGCATTCTTTAAGGAAGACTTGCTTCCAGATTTTTAAAGAAACCTGCAAGGATATTTTTCCACACCTTCACTAATGGGACTTTTAAAGATCCAGGGAACTTAAATCTGTGTTTTTTTTCTAGTTAGGTTGATCTTGTTCTTGAAGGTAAACAGTAAAAATGTGACAAGTGTAGCTTTGAGTGATGTTCCAGTGACCAATGAATGACCAAAATATTTCGCCATATTTCTCCTAATCTTAGGTAGCACTTCCATAAATCTTCCTCTAAACAATCCCAAGTCTGAGTCAGAGAAAGTTAGCGAGCTAAAGCTAACCCAGCATAACCCAAAGCTAGCAAGCTAGACAACCCGTTCGTTTATCCACACACCAATATTTTTCGTTCGCCTGTTCCTTCACTTATGTATTGCTTTGTCAATACTTTGGTTCCTCCATCTGTCTGTCTGTCTGTCCGTCTATCCATTTGTTCGCCTGCACATTTGTTCATCTGTGATGTTTTTCGTCCAGTTGTGGTCACATAAAAGCTGAATAGTAATTTAAGTTCTGTATGAGCACCAAAGCAGACTACAGGCGTCGGACAGAGAGCTGTCAATCAAGCTGTTCATTAGCCACACAGTTCTCAGATAGGTCTGATCAGCCATGTTTTATCATGTTTTTAATGTCTTTTTTTTCTCTGTTTTCTGAAACTTTAACAATTGTGCAAGATCTAGTAGTTCCCCAAAACTGTCCCCATCACACACTCAATACTGTGAGTTTTCATCTTTGAGAGAGAGGAGAACATCAAGCTCCGCTCTTGCTTTAGATCTGAAAAAATCCACAGGTGTTTCTGTCCGTCCTTCCACGGTAAGAAGGTAACTCGGTGCTGTGGGTCTGAAAGGATGTGTAGCTGTGAAGAGGAAAAAATTAAGAAACCTTACAAATCAAACAGAAAAAGCTGCTGCTGGTGTTCTCAGAAATATGGAATGTCCACTCCAGACCTGAATGTGTCTCGGATTACTTGGATTGTGAGAAGCAGAAAATGCAACCAACTTCTAAGACTGCACTTTGTGGAAGAACATCCCTACAGACATGGATACACTAAATCCACAAACAGTTGATGTTTGTTTAGTTACTGAGGCTTCTGTGTAATTTCCTGATCCTATTTTTTTTCCTAAGGCGGAAAAGTTCTTAAGTTGTATTTAATGGCTGTTACTACTGGAAATTAAATAAAGAAAGGTGGGTTAAAGTCAGAGGGAAGGTGTTGAGAGTGTGTGTTGTGTGTTGTATTAGTGTGTGTTGGTGTGTTGTTTTAGCGTGTGGTATTGTGTGAGTTAACGTGTCAGACGTGTGCAGCAGAAGAGGTGGGAGGGGAGTGTGTGTATGAAACGATATCTGTGCTGCCCGAGGTGTGGCCCTCACGAGAGAATGTAGTCAGTCTGTCCACATGTTGCTTAACCGCGTGTGTGACGACAGGTGTGTGTGTGTGTGTGTGTGTGTCAGCATGTTGGCGTGATTATGTAATGCAGCGGCATTCGTTGGTTAGTGTGTCATCTGTGCGAGGTTTGTTTTATGATCAGTTTTGTATTGGATTTTAACGTTAGCAACACTATTGTTGATGTCCTGTTGTCAGTATTTGTTTGGCAGTGTACACAGTTTTGGCTGGCAGGTTCTTACATGACTGCCACAGCATGAGAGCATGTTGATAATGTACTACCATTAACAGCACTGGTAATAGAATGTTAATACAGTGAGTCTTATATATGTGTAATATAGCTCAAACAAACATTGGCTGCATATGTGAGGTTCAGTACGCGCAGTTACCTTTATGAGTACTGACTCATTCACATACTAGTGTTTCATAAAACAGTATGTAACGAGAAGCAGTGATTTCATTCCGGTTAAGAGGAGTTGTTAGACATGAGGTGGCCTCCAGTGGCTTATTACTTTTATTTATTTTAATAATAATCAAAATAAGCACCAAGCCATGTAGTTTGATGACAGTAGGCTATAATAAGCAAGCAACATAATAATTTGGCACTTCAGTACTGTATTCAGTAGAGTTAGAGAGAGAATGAAGGAGATAAAGGGAGAAGAGAACAAAGAAGAAAGAAAGAGAGGGAAGAGAGAAGGATGGTAAATGAGAGGAAAAAGAAGGAAAAGAAGAGAGTGAATGAGAGAAAACGGGTGAAATAAAAGCGAGAGAAATAATGAGGGAGGAAGTAGAGCAAGAAAGAGACTAAGGAAGAGGGAAAAGTGAGAAAGAGAAAAAGGGGAGAAAGAAAGAATAATGAGAAAAAGAGTGAGAGTGAGAAAGACGAATAAGAGAGAAGGAGAGAATGGGAGAGAAAAAGGGAGAAGGAAAGATCGAAGGAAAGAGTGAAAGAGAGAGCAAAAAGGGGAAGAAATACAGACAATAGGGACAGGCAGAAAGAAAAAGTGAGCGAGACGAGAAAAAGAATGAGCGAGTGAAAAGGTGCGAAAGGGAGAAAGGTGAAGAGGCAAGGGAGAGTGAAAGAAAAAGACTGAAAATTAGAAAGAAAAAGAGTGTGACTGATAGTGTGAGATGCAGAGAGAGAGAAAGTGAGACATTAAGAGAGAGTGAGATAGACAAGGAGACAGAGAGTGAGACAGAGAAAGAAAGTGAGACATGGGGAGGAAGAGAGAGAGGGGGGGAGACAAAGATAGAGTGAGACATTGAGAGAGACTATGAGAGAAAGAGACATTGAGAGAGAAAAAGGGGGATACAAAGAGAGAGTAAGACGTTGAGAGAGAGGGAAAGAGACATTTAGAGAGAGAGATAAAGGGGTAGACAGTGAGAGAGTGAGACATTGAGAGAGAGAGAGAGAGATGAGGGAGAGAGTGAGACATTGAGAGAGACTGGGAGAGAGAAAGTGAGACATTTAGAGAGAGATAGAGGGGGAGACAGTGAGAGAGTGAGACATTGAGAGAGACTGAGAGAGAGAGAGAGAGAGAGAGAGAGAGAGAGTATGTGTTGAGTATGTAAGGTGTATTAATAGTGAGTGTGTGCAGTGAAGCTGCGCCCTGTGACGTCGACGCGGTGATAACAAACCGCTCCCTGATCCAGATCCTCAGAAACAATCCGGGACCTGTCTTAACACAGCCCAGAGTGCTACAGCCAGGTCATATTCTCTCTCTCTCGCTCTCGCGCTCTCTTCCTCTTTTACTGTCTTTCACTGTCTCTCACCCCCCCCCTTGCCTCTAGGTGAGCACTTTTGCTTTTCCTGATGTCGTAATGATGTGTGATGTTTATATTACAGTCCTTCTCTTTGGTTTGCGGTTGAAACCACTAAACCTTCCAGCCATCCGTCATCCCTAAAACTACACGTTTCTCTGCCATCGCTCGCGCACTGCTTATCCCAGCCACCGGTTCAGACACTCAACGATCAAATTAACTTCATCACTGTGAGTGACTTGTCATTAGGCTTACATCACCATCTTTTAAATAGTTTGTGTCATTAGAAGAGCCAGTAATTAAGTTAACATAATACTAGGATGACTCACTGTATTTATTTATGTTTTTTCCGTTTTTTGGGGGGTTTTTTTTGGGTCCAGTTGTCTTGCTGGGATTGTTTTAAAGGAGAAGTTCACTTAAGGTGAAGGTTCACCTAAAAACTGAATTTAGTTGTAAAGCTTTAACCTAAAGCACAATTAATTAACTAGAAACATATTTGGTGTCTGAGGTTTTCTTCTGCCCCGGGACCAAATGCAGGCCGTGGGCAGATTTTAATTGGCTTCTGGCTTCTGTTTTATAGTGTGTTATAAATGGCCCACTGGCCAATACGCTACAGTTTTTCCTTTCGCCTGATGGTGGCAGCAGTAATATTACAGTAATACACCGCCCTGTGGTAACACAGTTAGCTAAAGAGCCTTTCTTCTCTCACAACACCTGCAATTTCGTTTACTGAGCAGCGCTTAGTCAAGTCTACAGCCATAAAGCACAAACCAAAGCAAATGCATGTGCTTACATGTACTCGTTTAAAGGGGCAACAGAATGCATTTATTTGGTAGTTTAAATTGTTATCTGATGTCTACATAGGAGGTATGTGCCTTTGGTCGGGACGAGAAATGCCTAGATTTTACACACCGATTTTCAACCCTAGATTGAAACCAGCTGTTTTTCCTTTTTTGGTGGCCTCAGTAATAATTTGATGAACTCTGCTCTGATTTGCTGGTTTACAGTGAGGCACTGTGATGGCTCACTAAAACATAACATGTCAAAGTAGATGCAGGCAGGAAAATAAAATGAATATCCACGTAAATAAGCTAGGCCGTCAGACTGTTTATTTGGCTATGCTAGTTACTTGGAGCTTGCTAGTAGCTAATGTTACCTATATTACAGTGTTTAGCTCACTATGAAACTGTCTAAGATGATCTGTCTTCAAAAAGTGGATAAAATCCCAGAGCATGGCTACTTGTAGGTTGCTTTGCTTTTTGAGAGAGAGGAGAGAATCAAGCTGCTTCAGATCTAAAAACATCTCACAGTGGAAGGATGGACAGAAACACCTGTGGAAGACAACTCAGCGCTATGAGTCTGAAAGGATGTGTAGCTGTTCAAGAAGCCTCACAGAGAAAAGGAAATATTGTATTAGAACATGAAACTGGTCATCTGAGATGTGGAGTTTTCGAGACTGATGATTTTAAATTTATATGTAATATTTCTTGGATTGTGAGAAGCAGAAAATACAAAAGAAGTGTCCTGAAAAGAATAGAAGCTGTAATAAAGATAAAGCTTAGACACTCAAAATTTTGGGAAATGAGAGATTGTGTTTAATATAATCTTAGTTAATTAATTAATTAGGATTATATTAAACCTAATCTCTCATATTCCAATATTTAGAATTCACTGAAGACTGAATAAATTGCACACACAGTTTTGTACGTTAACAACAATCTTAATGTTTTTCCTTTGCTTTCCAACTCTGAGGTTTTGTAATAAAGTTTCGTATACTTATGGTCCATTTGTCGTTAAATCTTAATTGTAAAGGGCAGCTGGTGCTTTCAAGTGGTGTTAAAAACATAAAAATTGCGAGTTGCGTGGAGTTGCGTGGAGTTGCGTGGAGTTGCGTGGAGTTGCGTGGAGTTGCGTGGAGTTGCGTGGAGTTGCGTGTGCCAGCAACAAATGGCTACTTTTCTTTTGGCGCATGGTTGCCCATCTGTCAGCAACTTAAGTTTTCATTAAAGGCATAGTTAAAGATTTTGGTAACTAATCTGTTTATTGATTTATTGTGCTTATTGATAAGTGGTGCTGCTAATCATGTTTTCAGACAGCGTTCAGAGAGATTAATTCTGAAGAGATAATTCTGAAGATATTCTCTGATATGATTGGATGCAGTTGTTTTTGATGGCGCACCTTTGAGTGTTAGGAGCTGGAGCTGCTCATTGTTCTTTAACTTTGTGAAATGTACCACAGTGCTAGACTTTTTCATTCAGCAGTAATAGACATGAGAGAGAGCGATGAGGCCCTGCATGAATTTGCCTCAGCAAACTATCTCACACATCTGAAAGTCATTTTGACAGCATGTTGACCCAACACGTCCATATTCTTACCATTTCCCTTCAGTTTTCCCACCCCCATCACATGCCTGCTTTCATATCTCAACCATAGCAAATAATAGAAAGATTGTTTTCTTTTTTGTAGTTGTTGTTGCTTTGTTTTTTTGGACAGAATGATTCTCACGTGTTTGCGTTGCGTTCCCCAGCGCTTCTTGGCAGTGCTGAGCCGGAGCGCAGGCAGGCCTCGAACCAAACCACCCGCTCCTGTTGCTAAGTTACAGCTGAGAGTTTTTTTTTTCTCCTATTTTTAGTTTCCTGAGAGCAGGATTTTCACCCAAAGATTACATTTTCATTTGCTGTTTGTGTGGTTTTAATTAGGTGGTAATGTTGAAATATGGCCAGCGGTGTATTTAACACAGACCAGGTCAAAGCGCTGGCTTCACCTATGAACGGCTAATGTTTAGTATTGATCTGTGACATCGCCGCAAAGCTTGCCGAAATTTTCTAAGAATATGCGCTTAACTGTATAGGACTAGATGAAAATCAATAATGAAGTTGCTGAAGGTTTTAGTTATTGTTGTGAACTGAGTGATGTAGACACAGCTGTCACGACACGCTAGGGTTCTCATATTTTGTGAGTGTATACAGGCCGGAGCGATATATCATTTGGCTGATAAAATGAGATATTAATGGGGACTCTCTGCATTATTTCATTCAGAGTGATTTAATGTGAAATGCTAACTTATATAGAACCTTAAAGACTCTTTACAGTGGTGTTGATAGGAACGAGGGGTTGTGATGTCTACAATGCAGTTCTAAAGATGATGTTGAGAATGTTACATTCACTGTATGTATTTTAAAAATACATTTAAGGCCAAAATTCTATCCCAAAACTATTATAGAACAATGCCTCAAGTATCAGGCAGTGTAATCATAAACATTTCATATAATACATTATAGTGAGAGAACTTAAAGTGGCATTAAAAGCTGTCTTCAGACATCTAGATCCTATCAGCACTGTGAATTTTTGAAAAGTCTGTGAAATTGTGTCTGTTTGCTTGGCAGTTTGAACAATTCACATTAACTGATAAGAATATCACTCAGTAAAGCACTGTTTGAAATACTGGAATCTATCATTTTATCAGAATATGGATTGGAACCTGTATCATGTATGTACTATAGACTCTTAATGGTTGTGATGGTCTTCATACATTGTATTTCAATAGAACTGTATGTGTGTGTGTTTCAGGTACAGCAGTGTGTTCCCCAGTCTAAACATGGCGGTGAAGCGGAGGGAGCAGGCTCTGCAGGATTATAAAAGACTGCAAGCTAAAGTGGAGAAATACGAAGAGAAGGAGAAGACGGGACCCATCATGGTGAAGCTCCATCAGGTACGGTCCACTGGCTCCACCGCCGTGATATGACCGAAACCAATAACGATATTAAAGTCAATTGCAGGTTATATCACTCGGTACTTAGGGTGTGGGTAAATATACCCTGGACTGGACTAAAATAGTTAGCTTACAGACACTTTGGGCCAATTTCTCCAAACCAGATTAAGCCTAAGCGTAGACTAAATAGAAATTGTAATTCTCCATTTAGACTGAAAATTAGGCCAGGATTAGGCTTAATAGATGTCTGGGAAACCGGCACGTCGACGTTAAGAGCTGGTATAGAATAAGACCAAATCCAATTGGACCCTAGAATTAAATACTACGTTCTTTTTGGGTCTTATCAAATTCATGGATATAGCTATATATGGATACAGCTGCTCTCATTCAGTGCATTTAGCCTTATTGCACATCAAATCAAATGGACCCACCTTATTTTTCGCATGACCACTGTATTTCAACATTGTAGCCAAACTCTCTGGTTGGGGAACAGAAGTGTCGTTTGTAATTGTTTTAGCTCAGGCAATGACCGTTTGCTTACTTTTTAAGTCATCATTTTATGCCCAATTAAATGTCTCTGAGGTGTTTCTGGGTTTGCACTTCGCAGTTTCATTACAGTCGAGTGGAGCTGAAAGAATCGCCCAAGACAGTGCAGCACTTTAAATTACATATTAATGATGTTTTTTGATAACTGCTTAAAAAGTCCAAGTTGTTATTACTAATTCATGCCCATAAAATGCAGCCAGATGAACAACTGCCTGTTGAACATGAATGTTTGCTGCTAACAGACTCTCTTTAACTGGTTTAACATTAAATTATGTGTAACTGGATATATTGTGCCCTCACTAGAGTAGGTTGAGCAGGTTTTCACAAAGCTAACAGGCTAAAGCTCCTATAATAAGAAACAAGGTTTACCCCTTGCCCCTTGGCATTGAGTTCAAGGGGTAGTGGTTGAAATTTCCCCTATGAAATGAGACAACCCTCAAATAAAAAAGAACATTACTTCATTAACAGGCTATTAGCGGTGCTCTATAGGCGACCCTGCCAGTCTGCAGTGATAGCAGAGGTGGTTAAAGTTCAGCAACCTCACTGCTGGGCTTTAGTTACATTTGGGGAATCATATGCCTTCAAAGAGGGCGTATAAGACAATTATTTATTATTGCCCACCCGTAATTCTTCAGTAATATGAAGCTGAAGTCAGCTATTCACCAGCTTCTCGTTCAGATTTTCTTGTTCCACCTTAAATGGTGCAGCAGTTCTGATGCCTATGGCCCCGTTGGTTCCGTTTAAGGTGGAATAGCAAATTTAGCTAGCTAGCTACTGAGACACCAGCATACTACTAGCAATGTTTTATGCTTTTTATGAGGAAAAGGACCAAATTACATTGAAATGACATTAAACTAAGATAATACAATGGTTATTGTAATTTTTAACAGAGAAAATTCTCATATTCGTGGGTTTCTTTGGTCGCTTGCGCAGACATCTTGCCAGTTTTTCATTATTCTCATAACACTCCATTTGGAGTGAGTCTCTGAAAAACCTCAGTTTGGGAGTTCATGTAGCCCTAACACTTTGCCCTACCCCTCTATCTCAGGACACACTACCCCTAGGCATGAACATGCAAAACGGAGGGGTAGGGCTAAGTGGTGGGGACAAGGGGTGAAATGGGATTGGGTTTTTTAGTTCAAGGCTTTATAGAAGGAATGACTTTAAAATGTAAAGAAAAAGTAAAAATGCCTGTCATGAGCTTAAAATGTATTTAAACTAGAGCAGACCTCAGAATCAAGTATTGTGCTGCACTAACCCTGCTAGCTTAGCGCTAACATACCATGAAAAACAAACGAGTAATATTATCATAATGCTGGTTTAAAAAACCTTAAGTAATTAACAGATTTCTATAATGCTGTTGCTTTATGGTTTTATGGCCATTTGAACAAAATCAGAAAGTTGAAATGACTTTGCATTTATTCCCACATTTCTATCATGTTAGGATGTTATTGTCTGTTTACCCTTCGCTGGAAGTTCTGACCACAAGTCACTCAGAGCATCATAGTGTGAAGGAATAAGGTTATAATATAATGAGAAATAATAATGCAATAATACAGAATAGTTGTTTTAACAGATGGTTATAATGTGAAAGATTTTGTGTGTAATGCTGTCTATCATTTCCCAGGAAAAGAACATTTATTTTATGCGAAGTTCCTTCTGATAGACAGTAGTTCCAGGGAAGAGATGTTTGCAGTTATCTTAATTACCATATAAGTAAAAAGAAGTAGGTCTTAAAAATAAAGATTTCCACATATTTTTTGGTAGAGCGAGCAAGGAAGAAGAATGAGAGAGCAGAGAGAAGAAGAAAGAGACAGAAAGACCAAGCGTGAGAGTGAGAAAGAGGATATTGACTAGCATATTAAACTGTGTTTCGCTGTGTGACCAGGAGAGTTTGATTTGAATCGATTTTTAAAAATTTCAGTAGTTTTTGACAACGATGATTAAAACAACTGCCATTTTCTGTCATGCAGTAGCACATGTTCATATAGAATATATTATTCAGTTATTTTGTCCATAATGATGCAGGCTGTGTGGAAATTGACACGTTCATGTCTACAAATGCGTTCTTTTGTAGCAACATTTACTAGGTTGAACCAGCTCTGTGAAACATTGGCTAAAATCTCTTTAAACATTTTGAGAAGTTCTGGCGATATTTGTTTAAAGACGCTACATAACATTTGGTTAATAGTTTGAAATGCACGACTGAGCTTGATGTAGCTAATCGAAGCTAGACAAGGTAGAAACCACAATGATGAATGTGCTACCATGCTAACATTAGCACAGTTATACAACAAAAAAATCTACATCTGATCTTTACTGATGATGTGACCTTTCATAGAATTTGGAGTTAAAATTTAGGTCTTTTTGAGTGCTGATGTTTATTGTATGTCTGTGTGACTGCCCTGTGATGGACTGGCGACCTGTCCAGGGTGTTTCCTGCCTTCCGCCCAAAGACTGCTGAAATACACTCCAGCACCACCCATGACCCAGAAGGATAAGCAGTTTAGAAAGTGTGTGTGTGTGTGTGTGTGTGTGTGTGTGTGTGTGTGTGTGTGTGTGTGTGTGTGTGTGTGTGTGTGTGTGTGTGCGCATGCTGATGTTCTGGGATGTGTTTCCAAAGAGCATCCCAGAAGCGCAAAGATCATTGTGAAATGGTAGAGCCAGCATCACTTTAAACACTCACTCTCTCTACCAGTTAAGATGATCTCAATAGTACAAAGCCTGGGGGAAACTAGACCTAATAAAGCATGTCCTACAGTTCTACAGCAGCAGCTACAGTACAATGCATTTGTGGGCGGAGCATAAATGGGTCATTCGTACATTACACAGCTCTGTTAGGATTCCAGCGAGGCGCGTCTCTTAGCTTGTTTTATAAAAAACATTTCCTACACAGGCTCCGAACCCTGGTGGTCCGCACTCGTCCATAGGGGCAGGTTATTCTGGTCTGGCTGTATCTATGTTGCCCGTACTGCAGGCAGCCCCGCTCCGCCTCTGGAGGCTTCGGCAGATTGATCGGACCCTCCGCGCTCTGATGCGCTGCCAGCGTTTTTTCGGAGCGCCGTGCAACAAGTTGAACGAAAGAGGCTGAGGGGATGCTGACTGGAGCCTTTTACAGAAATAGACGGAGCGCATGTACACATGTGAGCGCGCGCACCCACGCAAGAGAGGCAGCCTCTCAACTCCGCTACCGCACTTTACAAGAGGCTCCGTCGCCGCACACGCTGCCAGATAATTGGGCTGTGTGTGTGTGTGTGTGTATGTGTACATATATACACATACAAACTCACAAAGACCCCACACGAGAGAATGAGCATTCGCTCTCCAAGTCAGATGCTTCAAGGTCACTGTAATGTATATGCATACACACAAAGGTGTGTCAGCACACACACACACGCAGAAAAGCACTCGGAAACACACACACACACACACGAGAGTCGTACATATACGAGCTGACCGCCCACACACACCGAGAGACTGGGCTTCATCAGGGCCACAGAGAGTAGAGCTAAACAAGCAGCAGATAAAGTACTATATGTATGTAATATGTGTTTGTGTATACGGATACTTGTCTTCAGCACTTAGTGAGGACTGAATGTCCTCGTAATGCTAGGACATCATGACAAATTCGTGAAGTGAGGACATTTTGACATTTTAAACTAAACTAAATGAGCAGCAAGATTGCGTTTTGGTTGATGAGGATGTGGTTAGGTTTAGGTGTAGTCGTAGGTGTAGTATTGGCTGCAGTGGTGCAGTAGTCCTCAAAAGTATAGCAATGCAAACTTATATGTGTGTGTTTTTCACATATGTTGCGTATGTTCTCTCCCCTGTGCCCAGAACAGGTCACCTTCTACCAAAGGTCACCGTTCTAAGATGCATTTTCTCTCTCTCTCTCTCTCTCTCTCTCTCTCTCTCTCTCTCTCTCTCTCTCTCTCTCTCTCTCAAACTCTCACATTCTCTTTCATTCTCTTACTGTCTTATGTGTTCTCGCTTGCTTTTTCATTTTTTGTGTCTTCATTCTTCTTCTCTCCTCTTTCTCCATCTCTTTTCCTTTCTGTTTCTCTCACTCGCTTGCTCACGTTTTCTCCTGTTCCCTCGCTCTCACCTTTTTTCCCTCTCCCTTTCTCCTTCTCTTCCGTCTTCTTTCTCACCCTTATATTCGCACTCTTTCTCTCTCTTGCTTTCCTTTTCTCTCTGTCCTGTTTTCTTTCTCTGTGCTCTCTTTCTCGCTTTCTCTTTCGCTCACTCTTTCTTTTCTTTATATTCTCTCTCTCTCTTTCTCCTCATCTCTTCCTTTCTTGTCTCTCTTTTTGTCCCGTTTACCTTTCTTTCTTCTTTCTTTCTCTTTTGCTCTTTCTCTTCTCTCTCCTTCTCTCTCCTTTTTTCTTTCTCCTTTTTCTCTCATTCTCTCTCCTTCTCTCTCCTTTTTCTCATTGTTTCTACTTCTTTTTCTCCCATTCTTTCTCCTTTTTCTCTCATTCTTTCTCGTTTTTTTCCTCATTCTTTCTCCTTTGTTCTGTCTCCTCTCTCTCTCTTATTCTTTCTTTTATTCCTATCTTTCTCTCTCTTTCTCTCTCTCCCTCTCTCCCTCTCTGATTGCATCACACGTATCTCTCGTCTTCACCGCCTCCACATCCTATTCAGTGTAATGGTATTTAGTTCCTTAATGTTATTCTAATGACAAACCTCTCAGGAATGCTATGAAAACCTGCGAGTCTTGTTGTAGTAGCTAAAAACTGTGTGTGTGTGTGTGTGTGTGTGTGTTGGTTGTATCTGTTTTAGGCTCGTGAGGAGTTGAGGCCAGTCAGGGAGGATTTTGAAGCCAAGAATAAGCAGCTATTGGAAGAGATGCCCAAATTCTACAACAGCCGCATCGACTACTTTCAGCCCAGCTTCGAGGCGCTTATTCGAGCACAGGTGAGACACACAGACACAGAGACCATAGATCAGCTATTTCCAGCTCAGCCTCGAGACTCTCAGCGGAGAGCAGGTGAGTGGGACTGAGGCTGGGGGCGCATGTTGTGTGCACCCATTTATTGTGAGTAAGAGAGAGAGAGTTGAAGCAAAGCACATGAACACACAAAAGTAGCCCAGTGGTCACTGTACAGGCCACGTTTCCCTATGTCTGTCCCTCCATTCCTTTTTCAGGTCCAGTTGTTTAAATGAAATACACCAGAAGGAAAGTCAGGAATGCACTGCTATAATTGAAGGGGAATTCGACTGATTTTTCAAAATTTCTCCATATCTTAGTCGTTGAAGTTCAAAATGGTTTGATGTGAAATTTTTTATTGTAGAGAAACTCACTGAGTCTGATTTCTTTACAGATAGGAAAGAAGGGGTGATAGGAACCAGGGGTCACGATGTCTACAACACAAATATAACCACTTTATTTTCAATGCAAAAGTTTTTTTGAGTACTATTTTGTCTTGCAACGGCCTGCGTGTACCTCTCCACCATGAATGAATTTAAAAAAAATGGCCAAAACATCATCTCAAAATTAGTGTAAAACAATGTTTCTGATATCAGGCAGCGTATTCTTAATAGTTTCATGCAATAACTTTCTGTGAGGGAGCTTCTAGAGGCATTAAACTCTTCGGACATCTGGTTCCTATCACCACCACTGTGAACACCTCTCAGTAAGTTTCTGTTATGACACCTATTAAATGAAACCTTTTACTTAATGGAACACAGTTTGTCATTTATAATTATCGTCTGTATATCCAGAATCAGTCCAATAATAATAATACATGTTTCCTTTTATTAGCAAAAAACATCTGCACCAATGTATCATATATCACCTATGGACAAAGGTTGTTGTAGTGTAACTACCATCACAGATGTTTCTATTACAGATCTATTTTTTGCAGTCATTTCACAGACTAAATTAAAAAGCTTCGTTCACATTATTACAGACCTACATCACCTAGTTTGTTACAGAAAGGTCTTTAAATGCGAATGAATTTGATCAAATTCTTACATACTACTTATTATTGAACTATATCTAATAACCTCATCAGCTTCTTGTTTTAATTTAATTCTCTCTCACATAAGATCCCCTGCATATTACACTGTGCGAGACTATAAATCAACAACATTAACTTATATTTAGTGACACTCTTTTACAGAGTGTTCATGCTGTGTGTAGAATTATCAGAACGTCTGTGATGACTCACTAAGGCGTTCGGTGGTTGAGGCCCTGACTGCTTATGATTGTTGGCCGATTATGTTAAAAAGACCCCCCTCTAAAACCTGCCCCCCAGCTCCTGTAGTCCATGCACTCCCCCCCCAAATTTTCGCTTCAATTTAGTCGTACTAGTTAGGACTCCCCCAGTCACACGATACCACCAGCACTAGGAGGGCGAAGGCTAACACAGGCTTCCTCAGAGACCTGTAAAGCACCACTGTCAGCTAACAGACGTCTGCGCTGACTAGCATCGCGCTGGTTGATGGGGGGGGGGGAGTGGGGGCCGTCCTACCCACCCAGAGAGAGCGAGGCCAATGGTGCTCTCTTGGACTCTTGGCCACGGATGGCTGTAGCATCACCAGGGATCGGAGTCGCGATCTCCTGATGATAGGGCCAACGCTTAGACGGTTGCCCCATTCAGAAGCCGAGTACTTTTAACATTGAGAGTACAATGGCTAACACCAGCGAAGTGAGCTGGTTTACTAAAAACGCTGTTATTAGCTAATGGAACTGTTTGAGCTAGTGCTTATTTTTACCACATGTAGTGATCTCTCCACACATGACTCACACCTACATGCTTAACTGGAGTTTTTGGGGGGACTTTTTTACCTAACTTACATCACATCCATGGGTTAACGACGGACAACGGTGACAAGCTCACCATCGTCCCCTACGTTGAGCTCCACCTTCACGAGACATTTTACTGGTTTCGAATTTTTTCTCTGTTTGTTCACACTCCGTTAAGTCTATCTTCCCACCCACATTATCCCACAATTTCTCAAGGTGGTTTCCAGACATTCAAGATCACGTCTTGCGCTGAGATCTGTCTCTCTCTCTCTCTCTTTCTCTCTCTCTCTCTCTCTCTCTCTCTCAGTAATCCTCACTGACTCTCTCCACCCAGATCTAATGTGATTAACCCTGACAACCTCATAGAAATGTTGTGCTCACACGGTTCCCTCTTTTTGTATCCTACACACACACACACTGACACACACACACACACTCCCTGCTCTCCTCCTGTCTGTAATGTGATTAACCCCCACAATCCAGCTTCAGCTCAGACTGTACCACTTCAGGAAGTTTGGCTTACTTTGTGTGTGTGTGTGTGTGTGTGTGTGTGTGTGTGTACTCTTCCACATTCAGTCTCACTATTGATGAGCTTGAAAGGGGAATTCCACCATTTTTTCAAAATTTTTGCAGAGATGTAAACGAATTCTCTCAGAGAGGTTTGATGTGAAATGGTTCAGTGCACAGAAACTTAAATTTAGCCCTTTTAGTTAACATCCAAAACCACCAGTGAACCTGCAGGTGTCTTCTGAGGTTTTCTGTGGTTGATAATAAAGAATAGTGACAAATCTGAAGAATACAGGTTTTTAAAAACATCTTTTAGTACAAACTCTCCTCAAAACTATCGTAAAACAGACATCAGGCAGTATATTCATAGTCTTTTCTTGTAAAGACTTTCTGTCAGTAGGTATTTAAACTCTTTGGGCATCTGGTTCCCATAAACACCACTGTGAACAGTTCTGACTCTGAGTTTCTCTTGAATGGAGCATTTTACATCAAATCCCTCTGTAAGACTTGGTTCTCATGTGAATGAGTGAATTATGAATGCAAATTTTGAAAAAACAGTGGAATTTCCCTCTAAATGGAAGAGTACGTCACGCAGTTTACACAGTTATAACCTTGTGATTGTGTCTGTATCAGTATTGCTAGACATAATGTTCATGAAGTTTTGAAAAAAAAACCTTGTTTTTAGCGTGTTTACATGATGGAGCAGTAAGAGCTGCTCTAGTGTGGGTGGAAGGTTAAGTCATAGTGTTCTCCTCTGTAACTCTATGTAATCTAAAATTATTGCTTCCTCCTCATCTTTCGGTACTATTTAAATGTATTATTACCAGCGCTGTGAGACAGTCTTGTCAACATTTGGAACTTTTGTCAAATTTTCTCAAATTTACCCTGAAAAGAGATTTTATTCCTTTTAAAAAGCAGTGCATGTTGTTAGCTATATGAGTGGACAAGAAGCTTCATCAGAATGTGTTTATTACTTTAACACTTTTCATCTGAATATGAAAATTACAATTTCCATAGCGTGGACAGTTTCCAGCTTTCGTTATTGTGATCCAGTGAGAGCAACCGTGACTGCATGTTCCAGCTAATGAGTGTGTATATCAGATACTGTTGTATGCTGAAGTTTGAGCACCACTGGTCACATGACATTATGCTGATTTTCTTAGTAAAAATAACACGTCCTCTACAGAGAACACATTTCTGTACATTTTAATGCACAGATTTAATGCTGTTTAATTGCTAAATTTAATGTAATGAGGGTAAAAAACATGTAGCCTGTGCAAAAGTTATGGCACATTTTATGTTTGATATTTTTGTCTATGTTGAACTGTAAATAGAACATTTCAACATTTACGGAAAAATTCCATGTTTAAGTTTGTTCTCTGTAGAGCAGGGATGTCGAACTCAACCTCTAAAAGGACCATATTAAAAAATCTCAACAAATCTGTGAACCAGAGAAACAAATGTTATTTCATTTTTAATTACTGTAGTGTTTCAAACTCAACTGGCCATCGTTTATTGACAATACGCAATAAATTCAGCAGTAAAATATTGGCGCTGCTAGTGGACCTTTAAATTTTACATGAATACTTTAAATATTCCAAATTTAAATGTCCCCAGGAGCTCAGTCTTTTAAATTTGTCTGTTTGCTTGTACTAGACCTCTGGCATCCATTCTTTGCTGCAAGTTCATTAAGACTTAGGCTCAATTTCTGAGCTGCTGAGCTGACGTTAACTGTTTATATTGGCTGAACTGCAGCTGAAATGCACTTTGGTGATATGACTGGTGTGGAATCGCACAGAATTGTGTGGAATTGAGGTGTAACCACTGTCCCATAGATTGTTGTTGGGGTAAACGAGTCAGAGCACATTACGTTGCAGTTCATGCTGGGGACTGTAGTTCAACGCATTGTGAAACAGCCTAATATTAATAAAAGATTAAAATACTTTTGTGGGCCGGATTGGGTTGTGTCACGGGCCTGTTCTTGCCCGCGGACCTTGTGTTTGACACATGGGCTGTAGAGGATGTGTTAACATGCTTTCACCCAGAAAATCACCAAAGCATGTCATTGACCGGGGGGTGCCCTGAATTTCTCTTCATCCACTTACAAACACGAAAAATGTTGATTGAAAGTGTTGAATCCACAGAGATACAACTGAGAAATAACATCACATTAACTGCATCCTCTTAGGGTTAATAGTTTGTGGACTGTGGATGCTGCTTTGCTGGGGTTGTGCGTAAGTAAAACCAGCCTAATCTTCGCAGCTCCAAAGACAGAGAGGGTCATACAAGGTGTCTCAGCCTCCACCCAATCCAGCCAAGCATGGCCCGCTTAGCCCAGCGATCACCTGCCCTTCCTCTCTGACTTTATCAGGTCAGGAGAGATCAACAGGAGAACTAGCTGCTTTGCGATTTTCCTGCATTAGCGTGGATTTTGAGTCATAGTTCCTATTAGGTCCCCGTCAGTGTAATCTGATTAGCTGATTAGCGAGGAAGCTAGCGTGAATCATTCAGCGTGCATTCACTGCGACCGACAAAGACGCCTTACTGTCAGAGCAGAGCGAGAGTAGGAGGACGAGGGACTGAATGGACTGTACGAGGAGAGAAGTGGGCTGCCTGTGCTGGCTGCTTGCACAGTACGGGGTCAGATGCCTCAGCTCACAGCAGATGAAACAGGGCTTCCTGTTTTGCTGATAATCCTACTTGCGAAGTCATAATTATGAAGCCTTTGTGTTCAATTTCTTTGTAGTCAGAAACATGGTTAGCTAGTTAGCTTACCCGCTTTGTTTTGCTGTATCTTTAACCCTTTGAACGTTTCCCCCACTGTAACAATATACATGAGAAATCTGGAATAAGGTTTTCTTTGGGTGCTATTTTGACTCATAAGGCTCTGTATGTGCCTCTCCACCACCAGTGTTTCAGTTTCTGCCTCTGTTTCAGACTAAGACGTGCGTTAAACCTAAACTTATATGACAATGACAGTAATTAACATACTAATTTCTATAAAGGGACAATAAAACATTATATACTTTATATTTTAATTATAATTTATAATTTGTATATATTTGTATATATAAGATACAAATCATATGTGTGTAAATTATATACACAATGCCACTGAGCAGATCTTCAGTTTAGTCCTACATACATACATGCTGAAGTTAAAATATACCAAACAGCTGTGTTTTGCATAAAACTTGAGCTAGTTAAAGGGAACAGTCTCTTTCCCATCACAACATGACGATATTTACAGCTGCATTATGTAACACTATAAAGCCTGATGTAAAAATGTAAAGGTCGGAGTCGTTGGTTTGGATTTTGCAGTTTTTCGAACCACATCATACGTCTTTAGGTGCTAACATCACATGCACAGGCTCAAAAAGAGGGTCGCGTTCGATGTTTAGGTCTCAAATGCAAAATCAACATTATATACGATGACGATAGAAGATCTTTCACTTACATCATCGGAAGACACGTCCTTCGCCAGGTTTTGACTGAATTCACTTTGAATACTCTTTCAATGCACTCGCAAATGTCAGATTCATCTACTCGGGGAAGAGGTGTGAAGCAAAACTCACGTTACAAAATCTTCCACACTTTCTGTGAAATTACACTGAACTTTAATTAAGAGTTTATAGGTACTTGTACCGGTATAGGTACTTTTTTTTAAAGACATTGTGTCTGGCAGGGTGTTAATTTGCTGGCCTTGCCTTGCTCCAGTGAAGCAGATGCTTTCAGATCTTGTTACTAATCAACTTAAACTATTGCGATTGTCAAAAGTCATGTTTTGAGAGTTTTTTCTCAAGATTTACAAGACCAAAAGTGCCCAGAAGGGTCACCTATTTGCGCTAATTCTGATTTTTCGATTACATTAGGACGTGGCAGGCTGGTCTTTGTGTCCGAACTGCGTGCTAGACTCCCCCAGAGTGATTAGCTGTTACTGATGGGTTTTTCAGAGAAAGAGGCCCTACGGATGACCCGTTCTCATTCAACTAGCCGTATCAGTAGCAAGGAGTAGCTTACCTCTTACACCCCCACACACACACACAGAGCAGTACTTAAGCTATGAGAGGTATGAATAGCACATCAGTGGAGAGAGGAGAATCACTATGTTAAAGAGGCAGAGTGTAGGAGGGCCTCAGAGACTCCATCACACATTACTGTATTTAGACTCTCTATTCAACTCTCCAAACACGCATGTGCTGCAGTGATCAGCAAGCGGGGCTCGAGCAGGACACTCAGAGTGGAGCGGTCAAAGATGTGTGTGTGTGTGTGTGTGTGTGTTCCCCCAGTCCTCGATGGACACATCTTACACACTCTGACTCATAGATCTGCTTGTACTGAGTCTCCTCATCCTGCTGACTCATACAAGCACAGTTGAGAGATTGCCTGTACACAGATAGAAACTGCCCTCAACTGTTTCACTAGAGAGGGAGATACACCACATCACACACTCCTCTTTGACAACTGGATGGACACAGAACAAACACAAGCTCAAACAGTACTGTGCAGAAGTGAGAGGCCATCCTTCATTTATTTCACTTCCAGTCAAAAGTACGTTATTAAGAGATTTCTGAGGAGATCAAATAAGTAATAATAATCCACTTGCATAGGGAAGGGCAAAGTCAAAGTGGGAAAAAAAAGAGTTTGCAGAACTAGAGTTAAAAAGTACTGAGAGAGTCTCCCAACAACCATGTAAGACCTGGTAGCCCACCAGATCAGATAAACAGGACTTTTGTCTTTGACAGGAGAAAATCAAGCTCCACGCTTTCAGACCAAAAAAAAATGTCCATCCTTCCACTGTGAGAAGACAACTCCATGCTGTGGGTCTGAAAGGATGTGTAGCTGTCAAATAAGCCCATAATGTGTTTAGATTACTTGGATCGTGAGAAACAGAAAATGCAGCCAACTTCTAAGACTGAACTTTGGAAGTGTGGGAAAACATCCCTGCAGATTTCTGTGTAAAGCTGAAAGCAAGTCTCACGAAAAGGTCACAGGGTGTACACTAAGCGCTGAGAAATGTGATATTTAGTTTAGCTTCTGTGAAATTTTACATTGAATGTTTTCTGCTGAAACACTGAAGAACGCTGAAAAAAATTAACTTGTTCAGGGCATTTGAAAGGGAACTCATATCTCTCCTAAGTCTGTGTGTGAATAAATGGTCCACTAGGTTACAGTCATTGCTCCCACACTTCAGCACAAACACACTTGTTTTTATACAATGTCTTATATATGTATTTTATTTGATCAAGAACACTGATATTAGAATTAATGCAAAAAAAACAGTACATTGATTGCTGTGTCTGTGTGTTAGCTTGATCATTTCCAAATTTCTCCACGAGGAAGTCTTTACAGTATTTACAGTTACTAAATTAAATCAGGTGCTGCTGCTGAAATTCAACAAATCCATGTGATGGCTGAAATGAAACCAATGTTCTTCTAACTGTATTCCACTAACTAATCTACAAAAGCTAAAAAAAAAAACCCCAAAACGCACCTACTTTCAGGATCTTACGTATATCGCTGCTGTTGGAACAAAACCTCGCATCTCCGTTTTTGATGTTTTTCAGTTTTTGACATAATTTGAAAATACCTGTTGCCTTTTATACTGTATGTAAATTTCATGAAGGGTGGACCAAAAGAAATGACCCTAAATCACTTGGAAAAAAGTCTATATATATATATATATATATATATATATAAAATATTATATGTACATATATATGTATATATAATACAATATGCAAATATACAAGTGTGTGTATATAGATAGATAGATATAGATATATATAGATATAGATACATACACACACACAATCTTTTAATAACCTTTGCACAGGCTACATTTTGTTTTATTTCCTTCAGTATGTTAAATTCAACAAATAAATAATGATAAATAATGAATGTGCAGAAGTTCTCTGTAGAGGAAATTTTAACTTATTTTCACTTACAAAAATCAACAAAATGTCATTTGATCAGGGGCGACCAAACTTTTTCACACCACTGTCTATATACATACATTACTGTGCAAAAGTCTTTGACACCTGGGCACATTATTTGAAACCCATCAGGGCAATAACCTTGTTTTTGCTGGCAAAATCACCATTATCGTTATTATAGATGCCAAAAAAAGAATGAACAGTGAAAAGTAAGAAAAAACAGTGGTTGCTGTTTTTCAGGCTAGTTTAAAGAATAATGTTTGATTCCAGATTTCTCTTTGATACTTCCAGCCATTGCATAGATTTATTAAAAACCTCCACTTGATTAACATAATGAAGTATTGATTTATTAAACCGTTTTGGAAGACAACTACAAATAATACCGGGCTGACAGGAAGAGTTTAGGAATGGTTAAATATACATTGACGTATATAAAATTGTACAATACAATTTACTGTACAAATGTAATTGTATTGTATAAATATAATTAGTATTTATTGTAAAATGTGTTTTTTTATGAGCAAATAAAAGCTTGCTCCATTTATTTAACTAAGATTTTTCATTTTAACCCCAAAGTCTCAAAATGCATTACACAGGAAGATCAGCAAAACATGGGGAAGCTTAAACATCACAGTTTAAATGAAAAAATCTGCTGAATGAAATAACAGTGCAGATACAGTTACCACAGCTTGCGGGCCAGTTTTTCGTACTACAACAACAAAGGATTTTGAATAAAAACAGCGCCCCCACTGAAACGTACTGCATATCCGTTTACTGTGCTGTGTGTTAGTAAACTCTGCGCTAATCCTGGGGTGGCTGTGGCGCTGTTGTGGCTGTAATCTGTTTCCAGGAAATCAACCCTGTGTGTAATAGCTACTGCTGACCACGACGGTTTAAATATCCGATAGCCGAGGTTCACGTTAACCCGTCGTTGCTTTTGAAACGTTGATACATTTGCACAAAGTAATTTGCGGAATTTATGACCATGTTGTAAATATTTTAAGCAAAGGCTGTAGGTGTAGACTGACATAATGTATATATGTGTAGGACTGCGCTCGGTTGCCCACAGCCAGCCCCTTTGGCACCCGTGTGGAGCACCATCCTTCTTCGTCAGTCTTTTTGGCCGTATGAAGGTCCTGTCCGCTAGCCCCCTGTTTCCCCGCGCTGCTCCCACGTGCTGCCCTGTAAACGGCCCGTCAGGCCAGGCTTGATGTGGTGAGGGAGCGGCAGTTAGGCGCATAAACAGGACAGAGCAGTATCCGCTTCGAGCAAACCCTGGGCAGGAACTGGTCTCTCTAGATCACAGAATGGCACCGGCTCCGAGTGATCTCCTGATTACAGCTCGGGATAATAAGCAAAGACAGACGACCGTTTGACTTCTGGCCAGGATAAATGATGATGCCTACTAACACACATCCAAAAATGTTTATTGGTGTGCAGTGGTCCTACTTCCTGCAAAAAAAAATGGATTGGTGTTTGAGGTGGAGGGCTGAGGAAGTTGTTTGGTGAGTGAATGATTGTGTATAAAGGTTATACAGGAGAAAAGCCTCGCCTTATCGTTCACTCACAAAACTTTTTAAGTCTGAACTCTGTTCACTGACATTTAAAGGAGTAGTTCATTCAAAAAAGAAATCCCCTCACCCCAAACGTAGACGTGTTTGGCGTGTCAAGTCAAGTTTGCTTCTTTAGCCTGAAGCTACGAGGCTAAAAAACAAGTAACTTGCCGCAAATGGTGTCAAATTATTAAGTAATCCCAAACAGACACGTTTGTGTGCTTTCTGACACAGCAGTAGTATCTGTAAAAATGGACAACAGACTTAATTCAGTCTTCAAGATGGCTGCTGCTACTGTTTTTAGCTATGCAGTGTTCTTAGGCTTTAATAAATATGTAGAGTTCAGCGCTAATCAGTGCACGAGCTTCCTTTATTTATTTATTTTGCTTCATGAGCCTCATAGCTCCAGTGCAAAACTAAAGGAGAAAACTTGTCTTGACTCATTGCTTAAATTTGGGGGAAATTGCGTACATTTTGCAAATTATTTCTGTAAGGGGGTTCCGGAGTGATGGTGTTGGGAGATTGCAAGTTCGATCCCCAGTGATGCACAACCATCCATGGCTTGGAGTCCATGAGAGCACAGCTGACTGGGAGAAATGATCCTCCCACTCCCCCCCATCATTCAGCATGGTGATGGTGCCAGTGTTGGCATCTGTTTGCTGACAACAAAGTTAGCAGTTAGTGTTCTCCTCCAAGTGCATTGAGCTAACACCTGACAACTGACACCTTTCTGTCCCCAGTGTCCTCTTTTTTGGAAACCAAAATATGGTCATTTTATGTAACATGGAAACACGTCTAGGGGAAAATTTGCTCCTTTGCTGCTGGATTGTGGTGAAATCCACTATGAACAAGGCCCAGAAGGTCCTCAAGCCTTCTTGACATCTGGGGTATAAGCAGTAACAGAAGCAAAACAAAGCTAGGTTGCAAAATACTACTGTTAACTAGCTGAGCTGTTTTCTCTTGCAAGAGGTGAAGCTTTCTCTGCACACATGACTCATATCTACAAGTTTTTTGTGGCACTTTTCGTTTATACTAACTTGCGTTACATTTTTGTGCTTTTGTCAGGCTTGTTGTCTGTCAGACAGTTTTGACAAGCGCACCGTCGCCCCCTACTTTGCGCTCGTTGGACTGGTTTAGAAATTTTACACTTAGTTTGTTCCCGTTCTTAGTCTACGTTCCTGCCCACATGTAGCCGACAATTTCTCATGGTCGTCCCCAGATGTTTATGAGATCACATCTGGCTGCCTAGCTAGCGGCTGGAATTGGCCATGACTCAGTTCAGGAGAAAATTTGTTTAGAAAAATCTTTAAGATGCCACTGAGAGCCATTCAGCGTCCTCAGTCCCAGTCTTGGCTAATCTGACTGAAAGGGCCACAGACTGGCACAGCGTACAGTAAGTGTGCGAGTGTGCGGGTACAGTACGCTGTGAGCGGTAGCATGAATAAATCTGTGCTCTGAGTGCGTGTGTGGGTTTGCACTGTATTTCCCAGCGCTTTCATTGGCGGCCCACTCCTCTTGGAGTCTTGTAATGTGATTAAAGGCTATTAATCATCAAAGCGTCTCTCGCGGGACCCCTGACTCACGGGCCGGGGGAAGAGCAGGGGCGGGACGTGTCAGAAAAGCTTTCAGCCGACACTCGCTCTCTCCCTCTCACACCAAACGCAGCTGAAGAGACAGGGTCACTACCACCCAAGAGCGAGGAGCACTCTCTTTAATACCATATCACCATCACCATTCGTATCACTACGGCCCAACTGATACGCTGACTGGCTGATAAAATCAGCCGATATCAAGGATCTACAGGTTGATTTGATATCAGTGATTTCTTTACTAATATTTTTATCGGCAGTGTCTTAGATTATAATGTAGCTTTCTGTTCATTAGTTTGTTCTATTGGTTCTGACCGTATTAAATAATCAACCAGTTTTATTGAATAACAAAAGTTTTAGCTCCTTAAAATCAGTATTGTGACAGTTTTCTTATTGTTCAGGCATCATGCAGAGAAAATACCAAACTGTGATAAATGAATTTAGTGATATGTCTGGCAGTATAGAAAACAGAGTGGTAAATGGACGATTTGGTCACAGAATGACCTGCATTATTTGAAGTTAGTGAGGTCACTATCAGAGCAGGACGCTGAGAGGTCAGCTGCTCTGAAAGTTCAGGATTTATAGTTTCTCTGCTCTGTGCAGATCTGAGTTGTGAGTTCAGAAGCTCTGGTGTTTCTGCCGTGTTCCACATGCTGATGTGAAGATCTTCAATGTAACTTCTCTCCTCATTTCTCTCTCTCTCCCCTTTTCTCTGCTATTCTCTCTCTCTCTCTCTCTCTCTCTCTCTCTAATATATATATATATATATATATATATATATATATATATATATATATATATATATATATATTAATATTATACACCCTCATCTCTTTTTTCTCTCTTCTTTCTTTTTCCTCTTCTCTAATTTCTCACATTGTCTTTTTTACTTTCCTTTGTTCTTTTTTTTTCTAATTTCTTATTTTTCTCTCTCTCTTTATCTCCATTTGTTTTTTCTTTTTCTCTTTCTCTTTCGTTCGTTTTTCTCTTCCTTTCTCCAATTATCCTTACTTGCTTTCTTTCTTTTTCTTTTTTATTCTCCCACTTTTTCCTTGGCCTGTTTTTAATCTATCTCTTTTGTTTCTGTCTCTCACTCTCTCACTGTTCTCCTAATGGCTTTCTTTCTTTTTCTTTTTTTTTCACTCTTGTCTCTTTTTAACATCTTTCTTTCTCTGTTTCACTCTCTCACTCTTCCTGATTGTGTTTTTTTTTCTCTCTCTCTCTCTCTCTCTCTCTCTCTCTCTCTCTCTCTCTCTCTCTCAGGTCGTGTACTTCACAGAGATGCACAAGATCTTCAGCGAGTTGACTGATCAGATTGATCAGGGTGGTCTGACGGACGAAGAGAGAGAACAGCAGAACGAGACGAAGCTAAACGAGTTGCGTGCTCTGTCCATCGTAGCTGACGACTGAGAAAAGTGAATGTTCAGCCTGTTTGTTCTTTTTCTTATACCTTTTCCCAAACGCGTTGTTTGTTGATAGTCAGATGATCGTTAGTCTCAGTCATCCGATGAACTGTGAACGATTACCAGTTGAATAGATGTAGAATTTAACTTATTTATTCTGTTACTTCTACTTTCGTTGATAAGGTGACTAATGAATTTACTTTAGATCTTTCATTGTTATAGTCTATCAGACTTTCTGATCAGACATAGATTACAGTTATATTTAAAGTCTACTAACAAGGAATCAGACAAATATACCATGTAATAAGAATCTGGGTTGAGGAACAAACTTCCCCTTTTTATGTAACTAAAATATTTGTTTGGAAAATGAAAGAAGAAGAATGTCTTAAAGTAGAGCATCACTGGAATTGTGCGTATACTTTATTCTCGGCAGATGATTTCAGACTGTGTTGAAGTGGTTCAGTGTACATTAACGGCACTGGTTCATTCCACGAAAAGCAACTCTGCATTTACATCCCCATCACAATAAAGGTCACATCAAATATATTCAAATGATCAGCACACAACTTTATTTGATATAGACGTAAAGTGTTCAGTGAACGTTTATTCACTTTAGATTCTCCAGCTGTCTCAAAGTTCACTAAACTGAAGTGTCTGAAGTTGTAGTTCATGAACGTACTTGAAAAATCAGTTGATCAGTACTGTAGCGCCCTCTTCTGTCAGAAACAAAACATCCGTTCTTTCAGCCTTTACAGAAACTGACTTTTTGTGTTCCTAGTAGATGTTCTTTGTGTGTGGTGCTTTTAAACATTATAGCCTTTAAAAATATTCATTTTGCTGCATTTACCAGTTTCTACAGCCATAACAGTTTTGGATTATGTTCAGGACCAATCAAGCAAGCAAGTGCATCTTCATTTTCATTTTGTTTGGAAGTGTAACTAGGAATAATCCAAAGTGTAATGAAGTAATGACAATCGTCAAACGTTGATTTTTGTGCACTGTAGCGTCAGTCATTTATGGTGGTTTGATAATGTTTGGGTTTGAAATGGTGTTAAAATATGTGCCTTTAGTGTTTGGTTTCGTTCTGTCTCAGGACTTGGCTTCAGGCTAAATGAATGTTCTGATGTTCCTGATTTGCAAACCTGCCTGTAAAGCAGAATTCCATCAATGTTTCTAATGTATGGATAGTTTTGTTGAGGGGTTCAGAGTGGTTTAATGTGCAGTATAGAGAAACTTCCCAGCTCAGGTTTCTTTAGTGGCGCTGGTCGTAACAAGAGGTCACAATATCTATCAAACAGATCCATTTTATTTACTGTCCAAAATAACCAGTGAACCTACACACGCCCTGAGTTTTATATGTAATGTTGATGAAGCTGAAAAAATACTTTTCTTTGGGGCCCGTCTGTCCTTACAGCTCCATGTACCTCTCTACTGTGACTGGATATTAAAAACACTATCAGTGTCCTCTCAAAGTATCAGAGAGGATATTCATACTCACCTCTCTGTGAGGGAGTTTAGAGGCATTAAACTCTTCAGATGTCTGGTTCCCATCACCATCACTGTGAACAGTTCTGACTCAGCTGATGTGAAATGCTTCATACAAACTTTGAAACATTGGTGGAATTCCACTTAGTCTCACTCATACATCCTTTGCTAAGACCTTGAGTACAACAGCCTTCTGCTTCTTTTCTGTTTTGTGTTGATTGTAATCCCAGTTTGCAAGTCCTTTGAAACGTGTAACATTTGTATTGGTCATTTTATATCTGTCCTGTAAAGTCCTTAAATAAATTGGTTGCTAAAATACCTGAAACATACTTTTTTTAACCAGCTTACCAAAGACCTAGAAGCAGCTTCTCACCCACATATTTCCCAAAGGAAATGAAATAGTCTAAGCTAATCATCTTTAAGAATTGTGAATACCACCATTTTTGCCTAATACAACACATATTCCACATTAAAATGCACAGATGTTGTATTATCTTTATTCATCACTACCTTGACTGCAATTTGTGTAACAGTTCATAAGCTGCAGGTTTACTCTTCATTATGTACAGCTTAAAATGTGCACATTTACAGTTCATGTTTATAATACACGCTGCATAAATTACACACAAGACAAACTCACTTTGTAGTACCTTTTGATGAAACGAGAAATGGACAGTTTTGTTCAAAAACACACTTTGCATGGATTTTAAAAATGAAAACATCTGCAATATGATCAGAAAATATTAGCGAAAGCTACCTAATGTTGACTGACTGTGCCTCCTGGAAACATCCAATCCCAGAACTTGTCACTTGTACGGTAGTGTAACAGTGCGGTGAACAGAGTTGAATGCAGCAGCATTATAACTGCCTGAACGACCTTAGTGCAAATAATGGTGGCTGAACAGAAAAGCGAAGCAGGATAAAGTTCAAAATGATGTTTCACCAACTGGGATGGCCTGGCAGCCTGTCCAGGGTGTTTTTTTGCCTTCTGTCCAGTGAGCGCTGGGGCTCTAACGCCCCCACGACCCAGGAGAACAAGCGGCTTGGAAGATGAATGGAAAAACTGAAAAAACTGACAAAACCTCCAAAATGGTAACTTTACAGGAGAAGGAAAAAACCTACTTTTAATGTAAATCAATAGAACTAGAATTTGTTCATGCAATTTTGGGATGTTTCTTTTGGTCCATTCATCATGAAATTTACACACAATATAAAGGGCAACAGGCACTTTTAAATTATGTCAAGAACTGAAAAATGACATGAAATGGAGATACAAAGTTTTCTAACAGCAGCACAATGTTTCACAACCAGGTCAACCTGTTGAAGTTCTTACTGTTTTGCTATACTGTTAAATTGTAAATATGTAACTGCATAAGGAATTACAGGCACATAGCATTAAAAAAAAACATGGCAAAATGTTTTTTCCTCCCAGAAAAAGACTGTACACAGCAAAAACTATCAAATTCAAACCATAATAAAATATCAACAAGCTGCGAGTGAGAAATCATTCATATAAAACCACGGCTTGCTTTTGTTATCTCTGGTGAACAGATTAATTCTTTGAAGTCTACAGTTATTACAGTCATTTTGCTGTACTGTTCAGTTGTAATTATGTAATAACAAAATTACACAGTCACAAAATTTAAATTCAGGCTCAATTTACACAGAAAATCATTTTCTATTTGTTTCAGTTTCAAGAAAAATGGTAAAAAATATAAAGGATGTTTTTTCCACCTGCAAAACAAAACTGCACACAATTTTTCATCAAATTCATATCACAAAAATATCTCAGCTTCTACTTACAAATTTGGGATCAACTGAAAGTTTAAAATCTGCATTTTTGACAGAATTTCTCGTTTCAATGAGCTCTGAGTGAGAAATAACTGACCAACTCATAACATGCTTTTGTTATAGTTGACAGTAACTGTCTTCTAGGGGTTAAAGGTTAGCATGTTTTCCAGGTGCAGCTCCACATTTTAGGGAACATTTGCTTGAGTTTTATCCGTCAACCAACCAGTTTGCTTCCTTGTTTTTGCATTGGTTATATACACAACCAGCTAAGAATGGATGTTGTTGAATGTGAAAATAGTTTAACAGCAGCAGCTCACTGACCACGTGTGTCCCCAGAGGTCTTTGTTCAACAGCTTATGAGCCATAATTTGATTTCATAGTGTATTTCCAGTTCAGCAGGAAGTCGACTGTTAGCTTAGCTATAAAGGTTAATAGTGAAGTCCTGTACCGGCTCTTTAGGCCGCTTTGCTGTACATCTGTGCAATCTGTTCACTGAAGACTCTGCGCAGGTCCACTCGTCTGCTCTTCAGGGTGGGGGTGAGGAGACCGTTACTCACACTGAACATCTCAGGGTGCAGATACAAGTCCCTCACCTGAAACAAACACAGAAGATGGTGAGAGTTTGGCCACCTGCTGCACTGTCCAGGAGCCTCTTTCTGCAGACCCCTTAGTGGCCATTCTGCTGGAATGTGGTGGAATGGAAATCGACTTTCTAAAAATTAATATCTAATAAAGTTTTTTTTTTTATATCATGGGATTAATATAACCTGAGATTATTTCTGTGGTTAATGTTACAGCATGGTGTTAATATAACCTGAGATTATTTCTGTGGTTAATGTTATATCATGGGATTAATATAACCTGAGATTATTTCTATGGTTAATGTTATATCATGGGATTAATATAACCTGAGATTATTTCTATGGTTAATGTTATATCATGGGATTAATATAACCTGAGATTATTTCTATGGTTAATGTTATATCATGGGATTAATATAACCTGAGATTATTTCTATGGTTAATATTATAGCGTGGGATTAATAGAACCTGAGATTATTTCTATGGTTAATATTATAGTGTGGGATTAATGTAACCTGAGATTATTGCTATGGCTAATTATATAACATGGGATTAATAGAACCTGAGATTATTTCTATGGTTTGTTATATAAAAGGTAAAAGGTGCCAAAATTTTTAGAGATGCATGAGTTAGCAGTCTGTAAAAACACCGACACAGTGGATTCAGATGGGATTAAAATCACAAAGGAATAGTAATTACATTATTCCACCTCCACATGTAAAACTAATCCTGTGAAAACTGAGTTTAAGAAATCTGGTAATTGAGAATTTCATATTCCCACCATATTTGATAACTGACAGTCATATCAGTCAGTAAAATTGTTGTGGCCCCTTTCACTTCTGACTAAACTGTACTGGCTGATATTATGTAGAGGTATTTTTAGCTCTTTCCTCTCAGGGCTCTGTTCTTTACAGAACCTTTGTAGAACTTTAACCCAGCCCTTTAAACTAAGGCACTTCTCATCTACATTCAACTGTTTAAACTTAACATCTCAGGATGCAGACTGAAGCAGAGTGGGTTCAAGATAATAACTGCATATAATTAAGGCATTATATGTACAATTTTGTATATTCACTTATCACAGTGAATTTTAGAATTTAATAATATGATCCACCAATATCTGTTCTTGCAGTGTATTTACCAAATTAATGACTACATATAGTAATACATGGAAACTGCTGTAAACGGGATTATGTAACCGTAAGGCTTCAATCTTTAGACTGTCTCCAACGGAGATAAACTCAAACTGCAGTAACGTCTCTGAAATGTAAATTCTGTGGGTCCACACTTCAGTTCCTCATTCGTACAACTACATAACTAACACTGTTTGCATGTTTTACCTGCTCAAATGACTTCAGTCCTGCCTCTTTCCCCACTGCTGTCATGTCCTCAAGCACTGCTTTCTTCACGTCCTGCAGGTTAAGCAGAGAAACACAACAATGTCAGAGTCATAAAACCTCATATCTCAGAAATGCTAACTTTCTCTAATTTAATATGTTAATACATTAATATTTTATTCCAAATCATTTTGGGCCATTTCTGTTGGTCCAACACAATGTGTGGTAAAAAAAAGGTTCAATAACGATGCTAATAAAACTCACGGGATTCTGACAGAGCTCCTCATAAGATCCCACAATTCCTCTCCCTTTGGCCCAGCCAACGAACACTTCTGGGTCTGGGACCACAATTCCTATCAGATAAGACTGAAAACAGACAAGAAGACTTTGGTGAATGAAAAAGCTTTTAAAGAAGCGACTGCATGTTTGACAGAATGATTCTAACACCTGCTGTTAATGTGTGTCCATCTATGAACTGACCTGAAGACTGTCTCCGTGCACAAACACCTGCAGCACAGGTACACAGCGCATGTAAACGTTCTCGATCTTCTCGGGAGCGATGTATTCTCCCTGGGACAGTTTAAAGATGTGCTTTTTCCTGTCTATGATTTGCAGAGTCCCGTTCTAACAGAGCAGACAACAATCATATCGTTATGAGCAGATAAAACTGATTATAAACATAATTAGTAATACAAAGTATTAGATAACAGTACTACAATGTCAAAAGTTTGGGGACACTCAGACGCACCACTCAAGCACAAAATGTCTGATCAGCCCGATCTCATATTACATGCTAAGCTGGCCATAAATTTTGGAGCAATACAGTCAGTGGATTGAGAAAAGTTAATGAAGTTTACAGCAGCGCGTCCTTAAAGGTTTTTCTTTTAAAATTTTCTTTGATGCATTCAGTGGCTTTAAGTGAGATGTTTCTCATTGGTCTGTCTTTGTTGTAGCCCTGTTTTTAAAACTACCTGCCATTAAATCCTTAACAGTCTGTGGTGGGTTACTTTGCTTGTCAGTCAAATGGTCCCTTTCCTGCTGTAGCAGGTGGTTTGTTCCTTCATTAAGGAGCCTCTCTGATGATAGAAGTTTGGCTTGTGAAACTAGAAAGACACCTTACTTTGTTTTTTACATTTGAATACATTTGAATACAAAGCTGAAACAACTATGTACAAATGCTTTGAGTCTTCTTTGTTTTGCAGAGCAGAAAATCTACATAATGAAACCTGGATAAAACGGACAAAAAACAAGCTCATTTGTAGTAAAAACATTTTGAAAAGTTTCCCCCAAACCTTTAACAGACTCTGTTTCTGAACCGTGTGTTCTTCACTCACCGGCAGCCACTGTCCCACATCTCCAGTGTGCAGCCAGCCTTCACCGTCCAGAGCTTCCGCCGTCCTCTCCTGATCATGCAGGTAACCCCGAAACACACTGGGTCCCTGAACACAGATCTGATACACACAGACACACAAACACAGATGTTATAAATGACATTAGTATATTTGTCTGTTAAACTAAGCTTCACTGTAGATCTCCTTCCTGTGATTTTCACTAAGATGACAAAGCGAGTCTTTACCTCTCCTTGTCCATTTTTGGCGTAGTAGTTCATGTCTGGAATGTCAGTCAGTTTCACCCTGGCGCAGGGAAGAGGAGCTCCAACATGGCCTGAAACACACAATTGAACACACTGCATCAGCCTCAAACACAGTTACAGTTATCATTGTTGATAAAAGCAGGTTTTCATTTTAGAGGAATTATTTCTGACACAGCTCAGTGAAAACAGTGGAGAAATTCTGTAGAAAGTACAGATTCTAAACACTCCATTGACACCACATTTGTGTTTATAACACAAACATGTGTTTTTTTTTAAGAGGAGACTTTTATTATGATATCGGTTGTTTTCTGACACTGGAAACAAATGAAAAAAAAGACGGAAGTGAAGAGTCAAACCTGTCAATACAGAATGTGCATTGAAAGTAATTGGTTTCATTTGTTCGTTACCTTCTAATTAATTATGTAATTACATTAAATTCTATAGCAAAAATCACAGTAATAACAATACTAACTATTCAACCAGCCTGAGGAGAGAATCTCTCTTCTAAGAATATCATCATTCATAGAAAATAATCAAAATGTCAAAATACTAGTCAGAAAAAAAAACACAATTACATATTTTCCCCAAATTGTTCAGCCCTAATCATATATACAGGTTTTGGTGGGGGTTGGTGTTACCTGCAGTCCAGTCTCCAGGCATAGAGAAGGTACAGCCAGCTGTGCACTCAGTTTGACCATAGCCCTCAAAAATCTGCAAATGCATACAAACAGCAGCACATTGGTTAAGCCTGTTAACCCCAGTATACCAGCATAGTGAACACTGCACAGCCTGTTCTAGTCTAGTCCATTGCAGACATATATATTATGGACGTACACGGATACTCGAGTGCTCAGTTAACCATTCAGGTGCCAATATTCAAATACCAAAAATCACTATTTGGGTATTTATCAGGTTTCATTACAGGAAGAGATAGTGCAGCTTTATCGCTAACTAGCCTAAATAAGTTACTCTAGCTCACCTGCGTCAGGCTCCCATCCTTGCAGGCCAAAACACTACAGACTTCAGCACTCTGCCTCATTAAAACACACCTGATTCAGCTCATCAGCTAATTAGCAAGGCCTTGAACTGAATTCAGAGTGTTAGATGAGGGTGAACCATAATCTCTGCAGCACTTTGGCCCAGAAGGTCCCCAGTTTGACATGCCTGCTCTAGCTAATGTTAGTTTGTTCCAGAAACAATGAAAAGATATTTTTCTAACAAACTAATTCGGCACATTGTTCACTGAGGATAAAACACCTCATGTAGAAGAATGGGTCTCCATCAGGTTCCAAAGTTGTACCTGTAGTTTAGCTTATTAGCTCATCTGAAGCAGCCTTCGTTACTCATTCAACACTAAAATCTCCAGACTTCCCACAGCTATTTTTGAATAATATATAAAATAAACAGGTGCAACACCAGTGATGTCAGCTAAAAATTAAGCCTACAGACCTACATTGATCTCGGCCAAAGCTGTACTTTGTCCGTTCATTAACTCTCACTCTACCAGAATTTCTGAATTAGTTGGAAATCTCTAATATACACCCACACTTACACTGTAGGGATGCATAATGTATTGTTGGTTAATCATTATCACGATGTTAACTTATGAAACACTGATGTAACAGAAGGCTACAATATGCTATTGTATACAATTGTTTTTTTAACAATCACACAGTTCCAGTTCTGCAGTATTAATGCACCCCAAAAAAGATTTTTTTTTGTTTAAAACAGTGCAGGTCATGCCACATTAGTGCTTAACCAATGCATTTTAATATACTGCAAAGGTCATCACAATCAAAATGTGTAGTGATTTAACCACAGTCCTAGTTTTTTGTCTATGTGCAGCCCTAAAACACAGGAGGAAGATCTTTTCTCACCAGGCAGCCCAGCGTGGCTCTGAGGAAGGAGAGGACAGTGGGGGAGATCGGAGCGGATGCAGTCAGGATGAACCGCAGATTCCCCCCAAGACTGGCCTACAGTGAGGGGGAGAGAGAGAGAAGTAAAAGTATTTCATCTAATTACTTGGTCTCATGTACAGAGATGAAGGTTATCATATAACACAAAATTAAATCGTCAGTAAATCAATATTTGTCATTATGAGATTTAGCGAGAGAGAGAGAGAGAGAGAGAGAGAGAGAGAGAGAGAGAGAGAGAGACCTGTATCTTGTTGAAGACGAGTCTGTCCCACACACTGTTGTTTCTGACTATTCCGCTGCTCAGCTCAGCCTGTTTCCTCCTCACAGCGTAGTGCAGGACGGCCCTCCGCAACGGAGACGTCACTGAGCCCAGGACCTACACACAGAGGAGACTTACTCAAACTTATTCAGCATCACAGTGCATATTAAATTATACATGTGTAATTACAAATAATTGGATTAATAGTTTTTGATAGTATTTTTTGTGGCACTACTTTGTTTTAACTGATCAGATGTCAGAAAAAATAAATATCATGACTTATTGTGCAACATGAAAACGTCTTTTGCCATATTTTCCAGCTCTATAATCTAATATCACAGGAGTCAATACAAGACATGACAACGTTTTTCTTATAATCCTGTTCCTTACACCATAAAGTCTGTCCTTGTACTGAGAGCAGTGCTGGGAGTAACACATTACCAAGTAACACGTTATTGTAGTCACATTACATTTGTCTGTAACACAGTGATGTAACATGTTACTGTTCCTAAATCCAGTAATCACAGTTGCTAATAGTGCACGCCTGCGCAAAAATCAACAGACTTCTCGTCATGTGACTTTGGCCAGAGTTTGTGCAGGAGACAGGACAAAAATGCCAGAGCAGTCTACAACTTTTTGAGGGTTAGAGAGACGGACATTACTTCAAATCTGTTGTGCGGAAGGACAAGAATGTGACAGTAACGTACAAACTGTGCCCAGGCCAGAAACTACTATCCACTGCTGTGAACACAACATCAGATCTCTCCAAGCACCTGCACAGGCAACATGCTAACACAAAACTAGTACCGAAAGACCCCCGGACCCTGAGTGATGCTCAAGCTATGCGAATGCTGACCCCAACCAAGCAGCCAAAGCTTGATGTTCAACGGGTAACAAAAGCAGAGATTATCAGGCGTTTTCTGAGAAGCTAACTTGCTGTTGGCTTCGTGGTGCTTCACCAAAGAGCATAAAAAGAAAGATCTTGTGTATGTCCTGCTTATTAGGATGGGGATTTGTGCTGAGGCTGAGGTCAGCTTCCTATCCACCAGCTTCTTGTTCAAATATTCCCGTTTCACCTTAAATGGTGCAGCAAGTTATCATAACGCCTCTGGCACCAGAACGTAACTGCTGCATCATTTAAAGATGGAATGGGAAAAATCGAACACGAAGCTGGTGAACAGAAAGCTGGCTTCAACTTTGTGGCATATATAAGGTTTAACATTATATTATTATTGTTAACTATACAGCTATTGTTAACTGGCAGTAGACGATCAGACGATGTCGTGGAGAAATGCAAAAGTAATGTAACGAGTAGTGTAACGAATTATTTTCCACAGACAGTAAATAAGTAATGCATTTTTTAAGTAATGAATGTTTGCTACATAACTTTAAAATAACGACCCAACACTGACTGAGATTCTGTAGTTATTCTGAGAGTAATGACTGATACAGACCTTGTCATAGATGCGGTTGAGTAAGCGTGGCACCACAGGGAAGAAGGTGGGCTTCAGGGTCTTGATGTCATCCATTAAAAGAGAGATGTCTCCCTGGTAGAAGCCCACTCTCGCTCCGTGGAAGAACAGTGTCACCTAAAACAGAGAGAAAGAAGAACTTATAGGAATAATTCTGCCTATAAAACTCTTTTTAAGATGGCTGCTAATATTTTTCAGTAATATATTTTGTCCTAGAATTTTCAGTAGCATATTTTTATAGATAACAATGTCACACAAAGTCAGAGACCATAAACAAGCTTGTGTGAGATTACTTAACATCTCAACAGCGTATGAGGCAAGCATGTGATACACGCTACACAGGGCTAACGGTCGTACAATAAGCTTTTATTACATGCTAGCTACACTAGCCTCATAACTCCAGCACAAAACTGAAGAAGCACACTTCACACACCATACCCGTCCTTGCTGACTGCTTCTGAGGTAAGAGGAAAATTAAGCTAATTTGATTTTTTGCTGAATTATTGCTTTCAGACAGCAGGAGGTAGAGGATCAGGATGATGAGTCACTGTTATGTTGGGGGAAATTAATCAGAAGTGGGTTTAATGACTCTCGTAGTTTTATGACCTGTTGAGCTGGAATATTATAAGCTTTGTATTGTGTTCCAATGATAAATTCAAAGCTTTTAACTTTGTGGACAGACGTTTACACCTATGAGTCAGTGTTTGCCTCTTGCAGCTACTGCCTTAAAAGTTTTTCATGTATCCTTCTGAAGTGTACAACTGCAAAAAAATAAAAATAAAAACCTATTTTTATATTACATTTAATATGATTTTATTTGCTGTGATTTATACGTTTCAAGTCTAATTGTACTACAACTTCTACTTTAGAACTGCCTGCATGTAACTGTAAGCTCCACTACTTTTACGTCCCTCTGACCTCTCTAATGTTTCCAAAGCAAACTCTGGCAATGGTTTTGCTTTCACCTTCCAACAAAGGATCCTCCTGAGATTCAAACTGATTGACCACACATAGCTTGGCTTGGCTCAGGCGAATGTTCAAGAAGCTTTTTTACAGGGATACTTATTTCAGTGCAGGAAAGTATTTTAAATCCTGACTAAAGCACATTAAAATTGCAAATATAATATTTACTAGGACTAGAATATCACTGACACGGACTTGAACACTTGACTACAGCTTCAAAACACATTCAATTTACACTGACTAACACACTATAAAAGGGATAATACAATAATGGAATAATGGCTTAATTTAGTCCAAGAAGGTTCACTCACACCACCTCTATTCAGTAGAATGGCAGTAATACACCACCACACAATGAGAGACCCTGGCTTTTGAACTTTATGCTGGTAACAATCAGGATGGTCCTTGTCCATTATTGACTCACACCACAATACACATTTACGCTGTTCATTCAGTTCATATCAGATAAGCTCAAGCGCAGAGAAGTAGGCAGCGTCTCTGGCTATATGGCTTCTTCCTCTTACCTCAAAATGCATTGCACAGTTTTAACTTACATTTGTGGATCCAGTCAAAAACATATTTACTGCTAGTGTTTATCAAAGTATTCCCAAGCCCATGTGGTAATATCCATCACTAAAAACAGCCGGCTTTTAATGCAGCGTCATTTGAGGGATCGACGTCAGTAGTGTTTTTTTGGCCTTGCCCTTTACGCACAGAGATTTACTCAGGTTCCCTGCATCTTTTGATGTAACTATGCACTGTAAAGGGTGAAATACCAATGTACTTGCAATTGCGTGTTGAGGAACGTCGTTCTTACACTGCTGGACTATTTGCTGAAGCTTTCCTTGGTGAAGTGGTGAGCCTCGACCACTCTTGCTCATAGAAGACTAAGCCTTTCCTGGATGCTCATTTTATACCCAAGCATGATTGCATCACCTGTTTAAGATCTTTTTACAATGTTCCTAGTCTTAAATTACCCCTGCCCAACTTTTTTGAAAGTTTAAGGGTAAAACCTTACTTGTGTTTGTACTGTTCTTGATAAATAGAGGTCAAAGTAGATTTACAAATCACTGCTTTGTGTTTTTATTTGCATTTCATATACTGTCCAAACTTTGAGGTTTGCAAGATGAGTACCTAAAAGTAGTCAATCATAGTCAAGACACTCCACTGGGAGAAATACACCACTAACAGCGCGAGTGCTATTTTGGGCTAGATTTGTTATAGGATTTGATTTATTCACTCTCTCACCCTACATTTTCTGCTGATGTCGGCCCAGTATCATCACCTGGCACCATAGGCTATTTCGGAAGAGTTTGCCTTAGTTGGACTTGACAAGTTGACTTGTTCTAAAGAACAGGTTTAAACAATGGTGAAGAGGACTTGGATTTACACTTCGAATACCAGTGACTCAGTAATGAGTCAGACTTTGACACTTAAGACTCCGCACAAGCTGACTTGACTACAGCCAGACAGACACAGAGAACAGCTATAAATGGACAGGTCCAACTCACCTGAATCATGCGTTCAAACATATGAGCCAGGGGCAGGTACGAGATTGACACGTCGTCTTGGCGCATCACAAAAAAGCCCTGCAATTACAAAGGCAATCCACATTAACCAAAGTAAATTGGCACAGAACATCCACCTTACAGAGAAAATGGGACATTAGACTTAAATGGGCAATTGAATCAACAATTGGGCGCTTACAGGGGCAATTAAATACACTATTTGTCTTTTTCACTGCCAATCTGAGAAGGAGTTTTGAACTTATTGGGCGATAGAAGATGCAATTTACCAATTTTACCTACACAATCCACGTGGGGATAGAGCGAGAGAGTGGGCTATGGAGTGAGAAGTGAGGTAACACGTCCCAAGGGTAATAGACAGACACCGATAAAAAGAGAAAAGGGGGAGAGAAAAGAGTCTGAAGTTGAGGTGGCAGAGGTAGAGGGAAATAAAAGACAGAAAGATGAAGTCAGGATGGAGATCAAATTTGCAAAATATCCCTCTCGCTCTCGTTCAGTCTCTATGTCGTATAACCAGCGGGCGCCTTTATGAACTGTAGTGTTTTCTGCAGTTGAGCTCTAAAGTCACAGATAAAACTCTTAGTGTTTGTTAGCTAGTGGCTAGCTAATGCATGGCAGTAATGTAGGAATAACATGAGCACATCAGAGCACATTATTCGAATTCCTGAAATAATGAGAATGACAGGAACACCAACAGCCAGGTTCCAGTCCAACAGTTCTCACATCCATCATATGATTTTATCCTCTTATCCTTTAATCCTCTCATAACTTAATTATGTGTATTTTATTTATTTATATGACTGAATGAATGATTTTGTTCCAGTAGTGAAATTTTAGCTCCTTTTGAGCAAAACTCAAAAACACCAGCTGACACAGCTTTGAACAGCTGTACAGTGTAAAATCATATTTTTCATTAAAACACAAAAATGTTACAGTAGTGACAATTCTTAAATGTTACACACTGATTTACAGACTTTAGGACACATTTACTTCAAAACAATGGCATCTAACTGCTCTCCATGTGGCCATGAGGGACAGAGATGCAGTCTCAGTTCTTGCTCTTAAATGCAGGGGTGTGGCTAAAATAAGGCTCCGCCTATGTGCTAAAACTCTGTGTTATGGTAGTGACATGAAAGTGTGGGACAGCATTTTTCAATAAAGTTTTTATATTTAAACATTAAACTCATGATAAATATAAATCTTTCCACCTTCAAAAGAAATAAAATATCTTTTAAAAAAAAAATGAAAAAATACACAAGGTCGTTTTATCGCGAGTTGGTTCCATTTTCTGCTTCTCACAAGTTAAATAACCTCAAACACATTCAGTGATGTTGAGGTCTGGACTCTGGGGTGGTCAGTCTATTTGTCTATTTCCCTTTTTCAGTAAGAGCTTCTTGATAGCCGCACATCCTTTCAGACCCACAGCGCCAAATTTTCTTCTCACAGTGGAAGGACGGACAGAAACACCTGTGGATTTTAGGTCTGAAGCAGCTTGATTTTCTCCTCTCTCTCAGAGACCAAAGCTTCAAGTACTGTTTATCTACTTGTTATCTGAAGTCCTATTCAATAACTTCAATAATTCTTTCAAAAATTTTTTAATATTTTACTTAACAGCCATTTTGGCTAGAAAACAGTACTGTACTTAGTTGGACACTGCACACACCCAATCGTTACACATTTCAGGTAGGGCGAAAATTGTGTTCAAGGAAATATTCCTTCAAAGCAAGAGTGTCTGAGGAGGGATGAAAGCCTATAAGGGTCGTGTTATATTGTCTGAGGAAGAAGAATGTGAGAGAGAGACTGACCTCTAGGATCTTAATCACGGAGGATGCATTGGAAGCGATGTTGCCGTGGGTGATCATGGCTCCTTTTGGCTTTCCTGAATGAACACAAAATGAAAGAGTTATTACAGGAAGAAAGCATTCTGACCTCGCAATGTCATCCCACCTCAATACAACCACTAATAATGTAGTGCATGCAAACCCTGGAAGTACATTATGAATCACTGTGTGTGGTAACAGCTGATGTTTAAAGCTACACTTTGTAAGTTTTGGGGATTTGGAGACCTCTGGTGGACACGTGTAATTGTACACAACATGCAGAACATTTTGTGTCACTGGTTGTACTTTGGACCCTTTCCCTGAGCGGATGAATCTGAAGATTGCGAGCCACTGAAAGAGAACTCAGTCAAAACTGAAGGATGTGTCTTCTGAGGATGTGAGTGAATGATCTACTATTGTCATTATATCATCAGTGTAGTGTTGATTTTGTATTTGAGACCTGAACATCGAGCTGGACCTTCTTATTGAGCCTGTGTGTGTGATGTAAATATATGAAGACGTATGATGTGGTCTGAAAATTTCCCACCATAGGTGACCTGATGCTTCAGACTTTTAAATGATTTATTTCAGGCATTACAGGACGACTCATAGCAGAGCAGGCACACCATACTATAGTGTGTTTTTTTCTCTTTACTCAATAACGCTTCTTGTATTAATTTTAACACAAAAACTTACATAATGCAACTTTGTCTACACTAGTCAGGTCAAAGGTCATTCTAACCCACAAAATCTGGTTAATAGAAATAAATCAGTCAGAATATAGTTAGTCAGTATATATACAGAATATAGAAGTCAGTTTATTTGAAGGGTACCTACATAGGAACTTCAAAAGCAACATTTGAGCATTTAAGAACAACTTACGTCAGTATTTGCAAGAAGGTTGATGTAGTAAATGACACTGTATTAACATGAAGCCCCTAAACTAAATTGACTTCCATTTAAAGGAAGTTATGAAGCACCATTTCCTACTAGCGGCACTTACAAGGCAGAGGCCATTAAGAACACCATATATACATCCTTTACAGAGAACTCACTTAAATATGGTATTTTTCTGTTAATTTTACTGCAAAATTTCCATTTGTTGGCTGAGTTTAACATATTGGGAAAATTATCATTTGCATAAAATTACACAAAGTTTTTGGCACAGGTTTTATTTCACCTCCCAATATCTTAAATTCAGCAAATAAACAGTAATTGTGCATTAAAATGTGTAGAAGTGTGTTTTCTATAGAAGATGTGCTACAAAGTCAACAAAACATAATTTGAAAAACTTTTACATACTTTTACAACTAAGTTCAGTGAACTTAAACTTGTCCTTAAACTACAATAATAATTACACTTTCCGTTTCTGAACATCATAAAACTTTCCATGTCATCTTGCGAATACTGAAACAAGCTATTCAGAAATAGTCAAGCATTGCTCTTTAAATGTTATTCAGCGCTTGAAGCCACTATTTACGCAGCCTTCCAATAAAGTGCTACCAAACATAGTGAATCTGTCCCAGCAGGACGTGTTCAGATATGAATTCCATCTGGAGGTTAAGTATATTTTGGAATATGAAGTGTACCGTACCTGTTGTCCCACTGGTGAAACAAACCACTGCCAGGTCCTGAGGCTGAGGAGGCTACAAATGCAAATACACAAACACTGTTTTAAATGCTAATTCATCTGCTAAAGCATTTAACTCTGAGACAACATAGATTAAAACAGTGTTTAAAACAGTCATGTGCCCATTCTCACTGGTGTAGGAAATATCAACAATGCATCCAGCATATCAGGGATGGAAGATGTGGATATTTCCAAAGTTTTCAGGTCTATCACGATTATTCGATAATCACTGGACTGCAATTATTTGAGCTGACTGGATGCAGCTTTCACAGGTGTTAAATTGCAACAAAATGTGTTTTATATGTGGAGTTGAGGTAAATGTATGTCAATAAAATAGAGCAGAAAATGCATTATTAAGACACATCATGGGTCTTACAAAGACGACAAAAAGTTCTAACATGTGACTGGTGCTATAACATTTAATGGTCAGCAGAGAATAATGTTTGTTTATTTGAGCTCTTTATTGTTTATTTGAGCAGCTTTTCAGTCAATTTGACCACTTTAGGCTTGTACTTTAAATTGATAAAATAAATAATTGAATACAAAAAAACGAGTATAATAATTTACATGCCAAATATTCAGTGGCTAAAATGTCATGATCATAATGGGCAAAACTTCATAGATTAAAATGTCCTAAGAAGGATGTTACTGTAGCTTTAAAGCACACTTCTACAATCATCTACAATCCTAAAACCAAATCTAGACCAGGTTTCAGACAGAGAATTCTGTCAAATGTTTTATCGTCTGAAAGGAAAGAAAAAACATTTGGAACAGAAATAAAGAAATTTGCAAAGTTTAGGATTATGGACTTACGAATATAAACAAAAATCAACTGGCAGCTTCACAGAAGACATTTCAGAGGGCACTTACCACTGGAGCCTGGAGATTTTCTCTGCCCAGATCCTGCAAGAAAACAAACACAATTGTACTATGATTATAACACTGTAAATGAACTATTAGTATTAAATAAATGAAGGCTTTGTATTAAAACTGTGGGCTTTTTTCACTTTTCTCATTCACATAAACAGCGTCAATTTTGCAGCATTCACATTCATTCAACCAGTGCATAAAACTCAACACCCTCTTCCCTTCATTCGCTACAACCAATGACCACAGACTTCCTGTAACATCAAGCGCAGTGTGATACATGTGCATGTGAGAGACCTGTATTTACATCCAAACACCATTTCTGTTTATTTAGTGCTCATAATGCTGTCTGGATCCAAAGTCCTTTCATCATAGTGACTGAAGCATGAACACATTGTACACAACCATTTAAATTCTCTGACCATGATCTGTGAAAGCTGCAGAACCTCCACGCCACAGTTCTTCCCTCGCTCCACCAGAGCCGCACTGACAGGGTTAAAGAGCACCAGGCAGGACAGGGCAGGGGTCACTCCCTTCTCCTTATTCCCCAACAGAGACGCCGCCTTCTCCTCCTTATCACAGATCACCAGAGAGATTTCAGCTGGACACAGAATGTGAATTAAGTGAGTTAAGTAAACTCAAGTTGTGACGGGTGCAGACGTACCGTGTTCACATGTTAGACGGAGGCCAGCACTGTCACATTTACATTAACATGCACAGTCTCTGATAAACACATTACTATCTAACTATATCAGTTAATAAATATGTTGGGCCCAACTAAAATATCATGAAGTCGACTGATATTAAACCTCCAGGGTCTGAGGGCATTTTCTTGATTTTTGCATTCTTAAATGCGCCTTAAAAGGCACTTGTATACGACGTAATACCCACATGTTATATATCAAAATGTTGAGAACAATCTCAGCTCTCTATAATGAGGCCCTTTGACCTAAAGCACTGGGTAAAGAGATAATTCGGCCCTAAAGCTGAAAAAGTTTGGTTTCAGAAATGAAAACATAGCTTTACTCATGTGGACAAATAGTTTTGGTGCTTGTAATGGATCTACTGAAGCCTTAGGCTCACAAAAGTAGTGGAATATATGGTAAAATAGCTCATAGCTACTTCCCAAACCCACTGCAGCAACTTCAGCGTCTGGAAACTTTTTACACACCATTTCACGTCTGAGTCGACTGAATGAAAAATGAAAGGTTTCCGACGTGATGGGTCAGGCCTTAGTGATTGTGAGTGTCCACTGGTCAATTTCACCCAAAATATAGACAGGCACACAAATCCACTAAGTACAGGTGGGAGGCAGATGATGGACATGCAAATCCACCACTGACCAACAGTGAGAGGCAGACGACGTGAGTCTCAACTTGTCTTAAATGGCTCGTAACTCCCGATGTGAGTCACATACGATCTCAGGGTAAGATGTAACCGAAAGGGCGACTCGGCAGATTCAGGAACGGTTTGAATCGTATTTCTGCACTTTATTATCACAAAGATATTAACAGAAATGCCAGGAAACATCTAATTTGACATGCAGGTGCGTTCATCGACCCCAGAAGGTTAAGATTTCACAGATTTATCTTGGGATGTACAATGATACTGAAATCAGTTCATTATCGCGGCAGATGTTCAGATGTTCAGATTTGGTATTTATCGTACTCCAAAAGAACAGAACAGTTAGGCGATACTGGGCTACTGCATTTGTAATCCTCTACAAATTCCTGTTACATTTGACTTTAATGCTAATCCAATCCAGGCACAATTTCCATATTTTCTAAACATGTATGTATCAGCATTTGCAGATATGCACATGAAAAATATCTGATATCAGCACTGGCCCTCAATCCCACCATCAGTGCGTCCACAGATGTAACCGTATTGGTGGAAATCCTGCCAATAAAGCACCAATAAAGCCTTGTATAGGAAAAGTACATTCAGGAATGTGATGCTTGACCAACAACCAAATGCAAATGCATACTACTTTAATTCCTTTCTATTTTTTTACTTTAATTTCTATTATTATTTTTTATATTATTCTTTAGATGCTCAATGGAGAGTTTCTTTTGTTTGGGTTTAAGAAGTTTAACACTTGGCAACCATACTTTACAATCAACAATCATATCAGTAAAATTTAATTACTGGGGTTTGTTTATATCAGCAGACATCAGTTATGGAAAACTAGTACTGGTATTGCAACAAAACATTCACACCAGCTTTCTGTAGTTTATTTTAACCACACTTATGTCCCACTTACCCAGATTGAGAATGTGCACCATGGCCTCCAGGCCTAGCGTGTCATACAGAGGCACTACAGCCATAGAGAACGTGTAGCAGGCCAGCTCTGCAATAACCCACTGCAACCATAAGGGGGAGACAAAGGTCAGCACAGTTAGTGTCCCTCAGACAAACTCCGATTTTGTTAGCCATTCTAACATGATGTATGTGTATTACCTGCATCTATATATAACCTCAATCTTTCTTCTAAGAAATCCTGGACACTGTGGTCTGGTATAGTGATATAAATGTGAACAGACAGGAAGTGTTTGTGTGGTGTACCTCTGGCCTGTTTTGAGCAAAGATGCCCACAAATTGTTTTGGATTAGGTTTGCATCCCTTCGCCAGCAAACCGGATCCCAACACCTGGGCCCTCTCTGCAACCTGCAGCAAGACAGGAAATTACTTGATTTAATACAAGACAGGGCTTCAGATTCATTCTGGAAAGCCATTGTGCTGCTTGTACCTTCTGTGAGGAAGGAAAACACTAAACTGTGTAAGTGCAACAGCCCTCCAGGATCAAGCCTGGTGCCTAAACAGACTTTACAGACATACAACAAGCAATCAATCAGAAACATTGTTCACCTGCCTCACGCTGTACTGAGTTCTTCACATATTCATACTAATGTGTTTTCATGATAAGCTTCTAACAGTAGTCTTTGGCTTTCATGGATTTATCTCTCTTTTTCACTCTGATATGCTTCTAACAGCAGTCACTGGCTTTAAGTCATAGATCTATTACTCATGTAACTCTGGTAGACCTTCAACAATAGTCAGATACAGTAACAGTGACTAAAAGTAACAGTAACACTCACTAGTCAATAACAGTAACTGCTTTTCATGAGTCTGATAGTAGTCTAAATACTTTGGGCGAATGACAGGCTTGTTCCTTTTCCTTTTCTATATTCATTATTGTATATTAAATTTCAATCCATTATTCTTTATTTATGTCACCATTGTTGTGTTATTGCTATCCCGTCTCGACCACAGGAGGACGGGGTCCTCTTTTAAGTCTTGGTTCCTGTCAAGCTTTGGTCCTCAGCTTGCTCATTTGGGGCTTGTACCCAGATTTCTGTGCAGCTGCTAAGTGACAATGCTAATGAAAGCAGCACTATATAAATAAACCTGAATTGAACTGTATTGAGTTTCAAAATCTTGACAGAATAAAAATCAGTATCACTAATAAAGGCATATTTTTATTACATTCTAATGACACAGTTATGATTTTTTTCTAAGACTTACTAAAATCATGAAACATTGTTGCCTGAAACATACATGAAACAAAATTTCACTAAGCCACCTGCAAACTGCTTGAAAACCTGATTAATACTCAGCCACAACAGGTGCAGTAATTTCAACCACCAATCAAAATGCCACATGCCAACATCAAACAATGACCAGCTAATCCTAACTAGCCAGCTGAAAAATATTGGCTACTAATCTTGCAAACTAGAGCAATAATCAAACGTATTACATGTGACGTTGGGTTTTTAACTGCTTCACGTTACTGTCCTTTGTTTCAACTTGCAACAAAGTGCGAAAACCTCACTCGGTAAATCCAGCCTTCGAAAATATTCAAAGTTGCATCAGAGATAATAAACAGAAGGAGGACACAGTCCACTGGTTGATATGGAAATATATAAATATCTCATAACACTCAACATGGCGGCTGTTTCACGGAAAGTCCAGCCTTTCAATAAAAGGCATCAATCGCCTTGTTGGTAAAGGCTTCAGCCGAAAATGCCCCCAGTAGCCAGAACACCTGAAAAAACACATTTCTGAATGTTACTTAAGCAAAACGCTATAAAGTTAATGTGTTTTTCTGGGAGCACCGCTAAGACTGCCAGTGAGTGGGACCAGATTCCTGCTCAGTTTGTTGATTTTCCTGCTCAAGTACAACTAATTCAATTAATTACCAGGTTTGCTTAGGACGGTGCTGAGGGTGTCCACACCCAGGACTGATTCTGGGCTCGTTTAGGGGAGGGGCTCATTATCGCTGGTTTGTTCTCACATACCAAATTTCCATCCGAACTGTGGATTGACTGCCCAATCCCATACGTCACTTTTCTCCATGAAGGTTTGTAAAATGGTAGGCACCAGCTTCATCCGTTCACTTGCTGCTTTTTATTATTTTCCTTGGAAACAAACACTCACACGGTGAAGAACAGAGCTTTCTCGTCTACAACAATCCTTTCCCTGCCATCACGGAACTTGAAATGGGGAGTAACACAAAACTCACATTACAAACTGAACCAATCACGCAGGCCCACACACGCCACCGGGAGTGGATAGCTTCCACACGTGCAGTGGACCACACCAGAGTTCAGTGGACCACACCAAGCCCAGACCACCGATTCCAGGAGGACTAGAGATCGGTTCCCTGGACCGCTCCCAGGCTCAAAAACAACTGACCAAACGTACCAGACTCACAGAGCCAGCGGTACGAGGTCCAAAAACGGCTCTGGTGTGAAAACACCCTTAAGCCAGAGAATGTAAGTCATCAAATTATGCTGGACTCCACGCCTGCTATGACTTCGGCCACATGCAGCACATTAATTTCACCAGTTAGCAAGATTAGCAGCCAGTATTTCACATGCATTGTCTTTATAGAAAAATCTGTGATGTGTTGTTTAACCTACATTTGCATATCTGTATCATTTTATGTCAAGAGAGGAGAATATTAATAACCTAGCTATGTACATCACAGTACAGCAGAGCAAATGCTGGCGCAAACAGCACCATATTACTGTTAACTAAGTAGATACTACCTAGTAAAATTACATAGTTGTTAGAAAAAACAATATTATTGCAAAAGAGCATCCTGTTTCATTTTGTTGTCTTTTATGAAACTTCTTTCACAAAGTTGAGACTAAAGTTGCAAGAAAGTTTCATGTAAATCCAGCCTAACAGGCCACAACCTCACCTCTGTATAGGAGATCCACTGGTAAGGCTCTCCTGGTTTCCTGAAGCCAAGGCACGGCCCATCCCCTGCAATCACCAGAGCGTTAGTAGCCACAGACCTTGTCAGCGGTAGCTTGATCTAAAATGAGTTTCACTTTATCGCTAGTCGTGATGGACTCTCATTCCCTTTGGGACGACTCCCCTTTATTCACAACATCCCTAAAGCGGTCATCCTTGTGTGAAATTCCCTCAACAATGTAGCTTGGTCCATTTGAGCTCAAGAGATAAAGCGCTAAAAGCACTGTTAAAGCCCAAGTGACCAACAGAGCTTAGCTGTCTGTACTGCACTTAAATGGCATCAGCATGGGTCAAACTTGCCTGCTATTCTCAAGCCTCTCTGGAACATGTCGTACGCTGTCTTTGTGTCTTCATGGTAAAAGTCCAACAGATTGTCATCCTTCAGCAAAGCAGAGCGCCTACAGCTGGAGTCTCCCTGAGAATACACACAAAATCAGGGACGCACAGTAAATGTCAGTGTCTTTCCACTTTTAAATCAGCTTATTGTGTGATGATGTACAAGAACGTTTAGCTCAACCTTACACATCAGTTTACCACAGGTTTAAAAGACACGTTTAAAATTTTACCCTAAATGTGACGCATGAGCCACATCAGATTCTCAATGGAGACTAATGTAGCTAACAGGTAAAGGAACCCTACACATCACTAGTTAGAATTATTCAAACTACATACATAAATCATCACTTATTTGCTTCAAACCACACTGATTCGTAAAGTAATCTATAATAGACTTGCTTATGTTTTTGCACACCGTATGACCTGCTGTTAAATGAAATGCCAATGTAAACAGAAAGCAGTACTTAGTAAATTCTATTTGACCTGTATTATGTTTTTTGTAAATATACGCTCAGTGCAAATTTGATGTCTGCAACACATTGCAAATAAGTTGGAACAAGAGCATGTTTACCAATGCTACATCACCTTAACAACACCTAACAACTATGTGGGCAATTCATTGTTGTGTTGTGTTTTGAGCTTGTTTTCAGGTGACTTATTAATACTACCCCATATCACGACAGACCCTGACTTCTGAACTCTACACTGGTAACAATCTGGATGATCCTTTTCTTCTTTGGCCCAGAGAAGACGGCACCCAGTATTTCCATAAACAAGCTGAAAGTTTGACTCATCAGACCACAAAACATGTTTCCACTGTAGTCCATTTCAGATGAGCTTAAGCCCAGAGAAGTTGGAGGCGTTTCTGGAAGCTTTTGACATTTGACTTCCGCTGTATAGTCTTAACTTGCATTTGTGGATGCAATGACGAACAGTGTTTATTGACAGTGGGCTGTCACAGTCCTCTTGAACTCATATGGAGATCTCCATCACAGAACAATGCTGGTCTTTAATGCAGTGATGTCTGAGGCATCGAAGGTCATGAGCATTCAGTTGTAGGTTTTCACCTTGCCCTTTACACACAGTTTTCACCAGATTCCCTGAATCTGTTGGCGATATTATGCACTGCAGAGGGTGAAACACCTAAAATCACCCTGTATTTTCTGCATCATTTGGCAATGCAATTGGTGAGCCTCAGTTTTGCTCATAAAAGTCTAGATCTTTCCTGAATGCTACTTTCATTTCCAAGCATGAGTGAATCATGCTTCTAGTCTTAAACTGCATCTGTCTGAACTTTCTTTGAACACGTTGCAGGTATCAATTTCAGAATGACCATATATTTAAACAAATGTTGATAAGGTAAAACATTATATATCTTGTCTTTGTACTGTTTTGTTAAAAATACAGGTAAAAGTAGTTGTTGGTAAAGAGAGAATGTGAAATAATCTTAATTCTATGCATCTTGTATAACTTATTTTGCAGCACCCAAGTTAAAAAGTTCTTTTTAAAGCATTTTCTTGTTCAATAAATCTGAATAAAGATACTAATGGAGTGGTTTCTTTTAGGGCATTTGGCTTCTTAAAAAAAGGACGTGCTGTAGATAAAGCAGGATGGTTTTCATTTTCTAAGGGTTTCAAAAAAATTGAAAGTTTGACAACAATTTAGTGGAACTCCTTAAATGTGGTTTCAGTATTAATTCTGGGTGCAAAAGTGATTCAAAATCAACATTATATTCAATGAAGCTTTAACATTGATTTAACATGAATTCAGTGACTGTTTGCTATCGGGGTCAGCTGTCACTGTTCAAAAGCATTACCTGGACAGGTACGGACTGTGCTTGCAGGTCGCAGGGGGGTCGTATGGAGCGAGGCCGAGTGACCAGCCAGTACACTGTGAGAGACGCCAGCGCTCCCAGCCCTATGACAGAGGGCGAGGAGAGAGAGGAGAGAGAGAAGGAGGAGGGGAGAGAGGGAAGGAGGCTTCGAATATCCTCCACTTCTGACTTCCCTAATCCACCACAGCTGGGACGAAGGGAACGCAACCACTCCTGCAACTGCATAGCTGAGAGAGAGAAAAAAAAAAACAGAGAAAAACCACACTTCCATTATTCCTCACATCTGAGAAAGTCTGATTCCACCACCACAATGGCATTTTTGTCAATCCCAGAAAAACAAAAAAAAACATTTAGCTGCTGCCAAACATCTGCTTTTCTTTCTCACTGGAACAGTGATCCAGCACAGTCACTGTCCAGTCGAGCCTAATCCTTCAGTCGTCACCCTGAAGGCATTTTTCCCCTCTGTAACTCGTTCAGTTTATTCCGAACATGGCGATCAGCTGATGAGCTGAATTACTTGTATTAGAGCAGAGAAAACTCTAATCTATACAGTGTAGGATCACTAAAGGAGTAAATGAGCTCCATTTTGATCTTTAGTAGCACTCAGAAACTTCGTCTTTGTCTCCTTTAACCCTTTAGGGGAGACACAAAAATGTGTACATTTTTCCATTATGTGATTTCTCAGTGCTGCTTCACAGAACATTAAAAAAAAACACATGTATAAGAATATAAGTAACATTTCAGACACGTTTTTTCATTACTCTGATAAAGCAAGTCAATGATTAGCGCTTACCGATCAGAAAGCTCTGATTCTACATGCGGAAGCGTTTCACTTTGGCCAGTGTGAATCACAAACCATAATGAACTTTTCTCGTGACATTTTTAAATGAAACACAGTATCAGAGCTAGCCGAGTATTTCCCCTCCATGATAGCTCGGGCTGGTGGGAGTGGGAAGTGAATATATTATTGCACTAATCATATTTGCTACTGTACATGTCTTTACTCTGCATTCTTATTTTACATATGCAGTTCTTACAGTACATACATGTGGATTCTCTCCACTCTGTTTATATGTATATATTTATACTTGCAATATCTATTTTTTTTACCACTCTTCCTTAATTGTGCACACATTGTACCCACAGCATCGCTTACCATCGCTTACTTTCCTGCACTTTATATATAAATAATACTGTACTTTGCACTTCTGGTTAGATGCTACTGTGTTTCACTGGCTCTGTACCACTGTAACTTTGCACAATGACAAAGTTGAATCTAATCTAATATAACATTAGTTAATAAATGTGATCTTCAAAGTGTCCATTTTCTGTTTGTGGCTAAGTAAGAAGTAAAAACGTTGAAATGGCTTGAGCGTTTTCTACAGCTGTCAAAGTCGTTGCTTAGCAACAGCGTCTCAGCAGACTGATACAGTGTTTGTGAAAAACCCGTGATGTTATGGTGAAATAACAGCACGGTTAGAACGCTGCTCAACCAATCAGCTTGCGTGGCCGGAACTAACTATTGTATTAATATACATATCTGCCGTGTTCTCTGTGATCTAAGGCTATCTGGGCGCCTGGGCGTCCGTCATGTTGGAGCGGCCGAGATCCACTTGTAAACTAATACAGCGTACTGAGATATGATGAGTTCTCATGATTAAATTGGCCATAACTTCCTTATCACTTAATCGATTTTCACCAAATTTGTTTTGTTATAAACCTAGACTGATCTAGGCTGGAGGGACAGCTGTCAATAGCTTATATTTTCTGTTCTTTTATTTCTATTTAATAACTGTGATTGTGAGCTGTGGCCTAGTCCCCAGCTTCTTGGTTTTCTGTTGCCTCTGCTGCACCATTTAAGGTGGAATGGAAGGTGAATAAGAAACTGACCTTATCTTTGTGTAAGTAGGTGCTAATCTATTGGGAATATCTACACGAATGAAGGAACGCTTTAACTTACCCACAGTGCTTATTCAGCATTAACAGTGAATCTAATTAAATAAATAGCTACTACAATCAAGTTAAGATCCCCTAAATAGGCTATAAAATGAAATAACCATAATACAAAACCAGGGGAAAAACAATCACATCAGCAGGTTCTCTGTGGTTTACCAACCACAGCCATATCCACACAGAAATATTACACAAAATGAGCGTGAAACGCTGCATTCTCCCCGTTACATAATCCTGTCCCACAGTCTGAGTGCAATATTCTTGAAATAGTAAACATTTTGTACAGTATCTTCCTTAACGTGCCGCTCTGCAATGGTATTAAATGCGGTCCAGCAGCGGCACCTATGAATGTATGTGTGATGAATCGTTTACTATGAACAGGGTCGTGACCTATCAAGGTAAACAAGGTCAACTATAACTTTAAAATCCTGACTTTAAAATCTGCCAGCAAAGTAGTCACATCACATGCATGGTCACTATGGTCATAGTAAAATGTGGACTTGGAGCTTTTCTATGACTATGTTTTCTATGGCTGTATAAAGAAGCTCTAAGCCGCCTTCTTTGTGCAGAAACCGATATATACACATTCACTGAGCCTTTGCACTGAAAAACAGCGTATGAGACATTTTTTGGAAAAATCATGGTATGGCATTGTTTGATGCCCTGTATTTAAAATGAAAGAGTCACTAAAACATAAATAAAGAATAGTTTGGCTTTTAATGTGAAGGAATTTGCTGTTGTGTAATGTGTTTAGTGCTGTGTTATACATTATTATATGCAGTATTGTGTGTGCATGCGCTGAAGTTGTATTTTAGGCTGCCTATTTTTGTTTGTCCCTACACAGTCATGTCAGTCACACCTGTCACTTGTCATGTATAGGCTGGGCCTAATCTTGGCATCAGTCCAGCTATAAAACTGTGTCAGTCCATTGTCTTACGAGCTGGCTAGGTGTCAGAACCTCCACGCGCAACGAATAAACTTCACTTCTCCAGACATCAGGCTGGTTCCCCTGGTTAAGTTAGGGTTTGGATTCTTCAAATGTAAAAGGTTGTATACAGAAAAACAAAATAACTGATCATCAAAAAGGCTTTAATGGTTAATAAATGGTTTTTCATCGGAGGGGCTTAACTATATAACATGCAGACAGTTGGGCTGCACACTGGATTACCATTAGAGAGAGATACCAAATTTATTTCTGTAGGGTTAGAAATACAGTAAAACGAATAAAATGCAGATATTTTAGTACAGTAACCCAGCGTTGTAAACATGTTGCTCTTCCAGAACACAATAACTTCATCAAATATCAGTTTGAAACATCAGCTACAACTAGACCACTTTTTATGCAATTACCTGCTGATATAATTCAGAGATCATTGTGCATCCCACATTTTCACAGATAACAGTATGTCATTCAGTGTCAGACACCAGTTTATGCTGGTGAGGGGACACATTGTGCAAGTCTGATGTTCTGCTGAACCATCGGTTTAAAGATCATGCTTTTCCAGGAGACACAGACTTGTGAAAATGTTTGGCCAAAAACCTCTTTGGTGAGGCAGACGGCCGCAATTCTCTGAAGCCCATTAGAGCGCTGTGAGGAAGTGATGGGGATTGGCCAAAGTGGAACAGGCGTTTGGGTTACTCTCGGCCATTTCTGAACACACCCAGGACACACAAACACTCACAGGCACACACAGAGTTCACACTGACGTGGCAGAAGACGGAGCCAGGAAAAGATAAAAAGCGAGGGGATGAGAGGACAACAATCGACAGCAGAGAGAGAGAGAGAAAAAAAAAGAGTGAGTGAGGAAGAATGGAGAGAGAGAGAGAGAGAGAGAGAGAGAGAGAGAGAGAGAGAGGGAGGAAGACGATAGAAAAAAAAAGAAGGATGGAGTGTGTTGAGTCTGGTGGGGTGATGGGGTGAGTGGGTGGCACCAGCATCACTCCATGAACCCGATGGTCGTATGCATGCATGTGTGTGTGTGTGTGTGTGTGTGTGTGTGTGTGTGTGTGTGTGTGTGTGTGTGTGTGTGTGTGTGTGTGTGTGCGCATGCCAGCAACCAGCTCTATAATGATTAACCACAACCTCAGTGTTTGTATTTGGCTCTTTGTGGGGACCAACTATCTTCATGAATACAAGAAAATAGGGAGGTGCTGACAACTTGGGGACATTTCACTGCTTTTCACAAGAAAAATGCTGTTTTTACCAAGAATGCAACAGCAGATTTTCTGATATACAAGTCAAACAATACTTTTGATTTGTTGTAATGTGTTGGATTAACTTGAATTAACCCTTTCAGTATTGAATTTATTCTTAGAGTGTTTGATTACCTTTATAGTGTTGGATTATCTCTCAGCGCTGGATTAACTCAGGTTTAGTATTCAGGTTTAGTATTCAGTAGTTCTGTAGTACTTGAAGTGAATACAATGCCCAAAAAACATGGTTTCACAATGGAAAATCCCTGTAAAGACAGTTTTACAAGATGGATGTGAGTGTGTATGTGTGGGAAGTAGGGCACACTGGTCCACACACGAGGTGACCCAAACAGTGCGTATAACTGCGATCCTCATCTGTGCCCATTTGCAGTCCCTCGGCATTCTCTCTGTCTTTGCTTTCCTCTGCCATTCGCTCCCCCCTCCCTTCACCCCTCTCTGTCACTCACTTCCTCCCTCAATTTCAACCACACAAACCCCCCTCGCTCATCCACCCCCTCTCACCTCTCACCCATTTCCTACCCCCCTCTTTTGAAGAGTAAGGAATAAAAGAGTGAGGCCTTCAGCCTCCGTTGCAAAATGCCAACTCTGCTAACTCAATTCAATGATTCAATTGGTAGTTTTGTCCAAAGCATCATCCACATGACAAGAACCAACACTTAAAGCCAGTTTCCTGGACACTAACTAAGACTTGTCTTGGACTAAATTGCATTTTAAGTCATTTTAATGTAGGTTTAGGCTTAATCTGGGTCTGGGAAACTGGCCTAAATAGATAAGTCCAGAAAAAAAATGACCAATCCTGATTACAATTTCTTTAAAGCTAAATGGCCTGATTTTTATTAGCCTATTTTGAGCCTAAGCTAAGCGGACACATGAGAACACACTAGAACATTTACCTGACTTTCTATTAGCCAAAGTCCCCAAAATAATTAATATTATTTGTAATTATTTGTAATGTAATGAAAGCTTATAGCACTAATCAGCCTGAAATTAAACTTAAAACTGAAAGTAGCAGTACTGAGGCAGGAGGAAAAAAAAACAAAAAACCCAAAAAACTTTTTTTTTCAGTTTTTCAGTCTACATCATGTATCTTTAGGTATTAACGTACCTCGCACAGCCTCAAAAAGAGGTTCCAGCTCAATCTTTAGGTCTCAGATGTAAAATCAACATTATACTGATGAAGATGTGATGACAACAGTAGAGCATTCACTCACATCCTCAGACGACACGTCCTTCACCAAGTTTTGACTTGTTTTCTTTGAACACTTTTTCAACACACTTCCAACCTTCAGATTCACCCACTCAGGGAAGGAGTATGAAGCTCAGCCAGTGATACAAAATGTTCTTCCACACGTTGCTTGTAATTACGCATTTCCACCAGAGAGACCTCCAAATCCCAAAGTCTTACAGTGCAGCATTAAGTAATCTTAAATAGACTTGCTACTATTTTGAAATTCACTGATTTAGACTTTCAGTTTGGACAATGCTAACACTATAAAATTCCAATATGTTTGCTGTAATCTTCCTTTTAGCTTCATTAGCCTCCAGCGCAAAACTAAAGAAGCAAACTTCAGACTTTAAAAATCTTTTGACTGATTGAAATTTAGAATTTGGGGAAAATTATGCAAATCTGATTGACCATCAATTAAGTTCTTTTTGAGGAAGGTATTCAAAATGTGTGAGCAACTTGTTGTTTTGTTCATATGGGTCACTCACTGTGCCTCAAGACAGGAAGAGAGCAAACTCTTGTTTTAGCTTTAAACCAATTATTACTCATCCTTCTAACCAGCGTGTAATTAGCAACTGAAACAGCAAAATAAGCCTTATATCTAAAGCTCATGGTAACAAGCAACTAGTGAACTACATCAACCATATAATCCCAAAAGTATGGTTACACAACGTGTTCCCAGATGTGTCTCCTCTTTGCAACAGGAAATGATGGGGTCATTAACACATGCTTTCCGGACAATGACAGACGTATACTGAATAAATAAGGGAACTTAAGAAAGAAATGGGAACCACTTATAGCCATAATAATAGGAACAAGTTTCCTTGGCGTGGTGGCTACAAAACTCTGCACCAATATTTGAAATATGGGTAAGTGAAAGGACAAATATACTGCGTTCAGAAAGGTTAAGATATGCTACCATTAAAAAAACAGATCAAACGTTTGATCTTTTGAAAATGTGTGTTTGATTTTCTCTGGTATTTTTCAGTGAAATAAGGAATCACAGTTTTCTATCTTTCTTGGTACAAACAGTAAGCTTTGCATGAATAACAGTTTGGCAGTTTTCTTTTCCAAACCATTGTTTAAAGCACATATTGAACCTCTTCCCGCCTAAAGATGGATTAAATGCTTAAAAGGTTTTAGTCGTGATGAGTACTGGCATCACAACGAGGGTAACACGTTTAGGATTATTCCTAACATAAGGCTTTTGTCAGTTGTTCCTCCAAAAAAAACTTGCTCTTTTCTCAAAAAGACTTTGGAAAACTAGATGTTCCCAAAGTTTTGGTGGGATTTTCCAGGATCTGGAACCGTCCATCTGACCATCTAAACCAAGAGTTCACAACCTTTTGTGTCAGCTGAAGCTCTTGAACATAAATTATTAGCCTGAAGTGCCCCCTGAGATTTTTAGTAGGCTAACATTAATGAAATGACTTTGTGGTCAGGTTTGCATGTTCAGTTGTGTTTTTAAAGGAAGTTAGCATCACATTTAGATTGGAAAACGATAACTACAAATAAGTGTTTAGCTGGCAAGTTATTTAAGCTGCACTATATAAGCTTTGGGGATTTGGAGATCTCTCTGCTGGAAAGAACATTTCGTAGTGGTTGTATTTTGAACCCCTTCTCCAAGTGGATGAATCTGATGAGTGTAAGTTCATTGCAAGAGCATTTGGTGAAGGACATGTCTTCCAGTGATCTAAGTGAATGATCTACTGTCATCATATCTTCATCGGCGTAATGTTGATTTTGCATTTGCAACCTAAACATCGAGCCGCGCCTTCTTTTCAAACTTGTGTGAGAGATGTTAATATTTAAAGACATACGATGTGGTCCAAACAACTCCCGTGAAGTCCGACCTGTTGGCTCTGACTTTTAAATTCTTATTTCCATCACACAACCCCTGTTAAAACATCTGTAATGCCACCATGAACGCCTGGTGAGGAGCCCTGATCAAAAGGATGAAAACAAATAATGAGAACCTCTATGGCTGTGTTTGTGTATCATCTGTGTTATTTTCCTTTCACTTTTTTCAACAAAAAAAAATGAGTGATGACTGATGTACTGAACGTACACATTTAATATGAAAAAGCAGCAAGTGAACAGCAAACAAATAGTCCTGCTGTGCAAAGAGCGGTGCATTGTCTCCTGTATCTCATAGCTTAGCAAAATGACATGCTCATATTAGAACGACTAATGCAATAAACATGCAAAAAAAACTGAAAGCACAAAAAGCCTGTGTGGAAGGAATGACTGAGGCCTGAGGATACTCCCTTCAGGCGGCCATCTTCAGTCTTTCCTTCAAAGACGTACAAAAGGCGGAGATAAATGAGCCGCTCGGAGATTCTATCTGAAAAAGATTACCTATCACAGAGCAGGGAAGATTCCTGCCTTTCTCTCGCACTCACACATTCATAAAGGCCATTGTGTGCGGCAGACAGGCGCTATTGTGCGGTTCGGCCGCTCACTGGCGAGAGGAAAGCCGGACAAAAGAGCAGAAGGGAGACAGAAGCTATTACTCAACGTGCTGCTAAATGAACTGATGCACGAATCCAAAGCCTGCAGATCCGCAACGGCGAACTCAGATGCTGCAGACAAAACACATCGTCTGTCAGTACTGACAATACTGAGAAGGAAAGACACTTAGTGAAGGATGAATTATCCTAAAGAAACATTACTGCTTTATTCTTTAGCACACACTGCATGAGCACTTTTAACAGGCTTTAAAAAATGATCATGGAAATAAGGAGACAGCCAAATTATCACAGTTCCCCTCAGCCAAATGCAGCCGATCAGTCAAGATAGGTTTGCTTTAATAATATATTATATTGTATAGACTTCTAAAGTGAGCATCGTGCCCATATTAGGAACTCCGGGTCTAAGGTGGTTCTGCCAATGGAAAAATTTATTAGTGTTTTTGGAAAACTCCATTAAGTAGTGAACAAAACGTTCCAAAACTGACTGTTCTGTGGACAGATTTGACAAAACCTTATTGATTTGTATGGAGTATTTTGGTGAGGTCGGGCGCCCACTGCTTGCCAGCCTTCTGGACTGTTTTGACCACCATGGAGCTTTACGCTGTACAACGTTGTGCAAACCTCACCTGCATGAACTGACCCTCCTAAAGCTGCTGCGTAATCTCAATCTATCTAATTAATCATCGCTCCACCTGTTTTTCCCCGGTTTTGTATTCTAATATTTTATACTAACGCTGTTTGCTATCCAGTGTCAACCAGAGGAGGATGGGTTCCCCTTTTGAGTCTTGGTTCCTCTCAAGGTTTCTTCCTTTTGGTCTCAGGGAGTTTTTCCTTGCCACTGTCACCATTGGCGACGCTCATGGGGGCTTGGACCCGGATTTTTCTGTAAAGCTGCTTTGTGACAACACCTGTTGTAAAAAGCGCTATATAAATAAACCTTGACTTAAGGTTGCTCAAGTCAAGTCAAATGCTGATGTCAGTTCACCACACAGCAGTGTGAGCTTGCATGATCCATCAATTAAACAAAGTCTGACTTTAAACAAAGTTTTAATTGTTCACCGCTGTGATAGGAACCCAACATCTCATGCATTTAATATGTCTAAAAGCTTCCCCAGCTATGCCTGATGCATCAGACATTGTTTACTACTTGATTATTTTCTCAAGTCAATCATTAGTACAAATTCCAGTCTGGATTTCGGTCTCATCACAGCACTGAGACGGTGCTCATAAAAAGGTACTAAATGCCATTCGCCTGAACACGGATTCTGGCAAAATATACACCGATCAGGCATAACATTATGACCACCTCCTTGTTTTTACACTCATTGTCCATTTTATCAGCTCCACTTACTATATAGGTGCACTTTGTAGTTCTACAATTACAGACTGTAGTCCATCTGTTTCTCTGCATACTTTGTTAGCCCCCTTTTACCCTGTTCTTCAGTGGTCAGGACCCTCATGGACCCTCACAGAGCATGTACTATTTGGGTGGTGGATCATTCTCAGCACTGCAGTAACACTGACATGCTGGTTGTTGTGTTAGTGTGTGTTGTGCTGGTACAAGTGGATCAGACACAGCAGTGCTGCTGGAGTTTTTAAACACTGTGTCCACTCACTGTCCACTCTATTAGACACTCCTACCTTGTCAGTCCACCTTGTAGATCAGAGACGATAGCTCATCTGTTTGTGTTGGTCATCCTCTAGTCCTTCATCAGTGGTTACGCTGCCCACAGGACGCTGTTGGCTGGATATTTTTGGTTGGTGGACTCTTCTCAGTCCAGCAGTGACACTGAGGTGTTTAAAAACTCCAGCAGCACTGCTGTATCTGATCCACTCAGACACTTATATTTTAGAGGGTTTCACTCACTTTTCTCTAAATGGGTATTATTTTAGCCTCAGTTAGCTACAAATGCTGTAGTGTGGCATGTTTGGCCTGCTAACTAAGCTCTCTCCCAAACACCACAGAACAGGTTCCATTTTGGATGAGTGCCACTCTACTTCTGCTCTTAAACATTTGCATCATGGTAGCATTATAACTGACTTCCATCACTAGCAGCTCAGCTTTTACTTATTTTAAACACAAATGCCATTAAATACCGTATACCTCAGTGAAATGTCATGAAGGTTTAAAGGTACGAAAAAAAATAGATAAACCCAAGCCTATTGGAGAACAGCCGGTACTTTGTCACAATGTGCCAGTATGAATCAACAGATCAACATGACCCGTGGGCTCCCTCAGAGATCTATTCCAGCCCTGCTGTTACTCAACATCTGCATGCTCCCATTGCGCCACATCCTACATCTTACCTGGCTCTACACCCACATCTATCTGGCTCTCTCGCCAGATAACAATGGAACCATAGACTCTTCATGCCAATGTGCCAAAACTCTCCAACTTAACCAATGAAAAAAAACAGGTCATTTTAATTGGTGTGAAAGAGGAAATGCTAAAGGTCAGTGCTTATCTTCAAACCTCTTAAGACCAAACACCAAGTCAGAAATCTAGGCGTGATAATGGACTCTGATCTGAACTTCAATAGCCACACTAAAACAATTACTAAATCAGCCTTTCACCATAAACACATAGCTAGGTTCAGAGCATTCATGTTGAAACACGACCTGAAGTAACTTGTCCATGCCTTCATCGCCAGCGGGCTGGACTACTGTAATGGCCTCTTCACTGTCGTACCTAAAAAGACCCTCAGAGAGCTGCAACTTTCAGTGATGTTCACTAAAGTACTGCACCCTGCTGTCTCTCAGTCTAAAATCTAACATTTCTAATCTTTTCATCGTCTTTATATTTTATTCTTATCTTAACCTTTAATTCACATTTAATGACTAAACTCTTATGTTTTCATTTTCTGCTTGTAAAGAACCTGCATATGAATAGTTCTATATAAATAAACTTACAATAGATTTGAGAAGGTTTTGGCCTAAAATATATATTTTTTCATTACATTCATGGCGGAGAGGTACAAACATAGCCTTGTAAGGCAAAACAGTACCCAAGGAAGAAGTCTTTTTCAAGATTTATTACTATTTTACCATCATCAACATTACATATAATATCTCAGAAGACGTGTAGTTTCATTGCTGGTTTTGGAAGGTAAATAACATGGTTGTAGACACCACAATGCCTGGTTCCTATCACTACTACAGTAAAGAAATCGGAGTTAGTAGTTTTCCCTGTTATGCGCCATTTTACATCACATTGTTTACATTTTAATGACTGAATAATGTAGACATTCTCCCTTTACGATCTCGCATTTCGGAGGATCCAGGCACATTTTGAAGGGAAACGTACAAAGGAAACATTTTGGGTTTGGAACATTTTTGTTTACCTAATATGTTCATGACGCCAAGTACAAAATGATAAACGACCTCAGAGGCCTATTGCAAAGTATTGTACTGTATTGTGTCATATAATCATTATTAGCATATTAGCTTGTGGCTAGCTTGTTAGCTTGTGGTTGTAGCGTTAGATCGAGACACTGTAAAAGCACAACTTTGGTTTCAAATATTGTACTTGTAATGTTAAAGGACACATCTAAACTGAAAATGGAAGTATTAACATATTAATATAAAGCACATTTTCAGCCACTCCATTTTTAATCAACACCACTGTTTCATATCAAATCAAACAATTCATTTTGTGACTTATTACACCTCTAATTTGCTGACTTACAGTTGCTTCTTTAATTTTGCACTGAAGTTATGAGGCTGATTTAGCTAACAAGTAATGGAAGCTTATGTAGCGTTGATTAGCATTGTGCTAAATGCATTAGCCATGTAGCTGTTAAGTAAGCTCTTGCTCTAGTTCCATAGCTAAAAAACAGTAAGCTTCCATTACTTGTTAGCTACATTAGCCTGTAGCTCTAGTGCTAAAACTAAAGAAGCAAACCACAGACAACAAGTGTCTTGGCTGATCGACTACATTTGGGGTAATGCATAAACATGTTTTCTGCCAAACGGCTTTAAGCTACTATCATTTCACCCGTCCACACATACAGACTGAAGGCCTATCACACTTATCGCTTCATTGTCTGTCACAAAGCAGCAGCTATTGAAGACGTGACCACTCAAGTGTCTTGCAAAGTCCTTATTTTCAAGTGACTGCTTGTGTCTCTGAGCACCAGCACAACACTTAAGCCACTACACAAAAGACTTCAGTGCTGTTACAGAGAATAGCAGTGATGTTTCCTGTGTGCAGTGGTAAAATACCCGACACCCCACCCCCAGTCTTAAAACAGCAGTCCTAAATGAGAGCCTGAAAAACAGACCAAAGGCAAATCCAAGAGAGGGAAGCCCCTCAGGCCTTTTGGTACAGCTCTGCTGATTCAGTCGTTTTCACTACAGGAAGCAATCAGCTGAACAGGTTTACTGACATACACCTGCATACATTCCCACATATATAGCAACAGCTTGGAACAAGCTTGTGTCTTTACTTTTACTGTTTTCCACACAGTTAAGATATCAAACTATGCATTAACTGACACACATGGAATCACTCCAATCGTAAGCATCGCTTCTACCAAACAGGGTTATTTAGACCCTCCCTACCCTGTCACAACACATCTGATGGGCTGAAAAGCATAAATGAGGACAGACATTTCAAAAATTAATTTACACAAGACAAATAAAGTAATTAGGTTGGTACAGTGATTATGGTCCAACATTTTTCACTAAATTTGTACATGGCAGCCGCTTTGTTACAGAGCAGTTAAATATATGTTATATGTAAAAGTTTGGGCACCTCTGGTCAAATCATTTATTGCTAACATGATTAATAAACTCTTAAAGCTTTATCAGTAACACATCAACAACATCAGTGAAGTAGCAGTGGTGAAGCATCTGAATACACCGAGGTAAATATCTTGTAGATGTTCAGTTGATACATTACTTACATTAAGTAGATGTGTTGTTAATCTTCCATTACGCAAAACCTAATCCTAACCCTGGCCCTAATCCTAACCCCAACCTTAACCTCAACCCAAAACGCTCATATGTTCATGTAAATTTAATCTAAAAAGGACCACTCAAAATACCACTCACCTATTTATTTTCACTTAAACCAAAACATAGGTGCAAAAAAGAAGTACAAAACATCTACAAGAACATTTATATTTTGTTTTATTTTTACAATCTGTTAAACGTAGCACATAAATAGAAATTGGGCAGTAAAATGTGAAAAAAAATCAAAAATACCATATTTAAGCTTCTTGAACAGGATGTGTTAACTTATTTCCACTAAGAAAATCAAAATATGTATTTGGATGGAGGGTATATCAACTTTTGCCACTGGAAAGGTCTTTATTACATTTTTTTGTTTTTTAAATAAATTTGGTACATAGGCATCAACATTACTATTTACAGTTACAAATAAAAATAAAAATACTCAAAATACTAAATGATTGGTCAGTATATTCTCTGTACAGCATCACCACTGCTCCTGGAGATTTATTATCCCATGAAGTCCAGCTCCTACCACGATCTGCCACACCTGCTGCAGGTAATAAACTCTGCAGGACAGTAGAGCTGGTGTCCATATCCATAAACAGACTGGTTTTGTTACAATGACTTTAAGACCGATATTTGTGAATGAGCTCTGTTCTGATTGACTGTTCTGTATTGTGGCTAATTCAAAAAGTAGTGCAGGCTGAAACACTTCTTATAGCTTCAACATGAATGGGCGGGGCTAAATGGCTGAATAGGCGGATATCAGTACATGTCTAGGTTTTCTTGTTATCACAAAAAACAGTACACTCAAAATGGGCTATATTTGGCCATTTTTTCCCAAATGAGGTCTAAATGGTAAAATATAAACTTTAACATTCTTTATAAATGGCTTAAGCTCCTTCAATGACTTGTCCAAATGACATAAATTTACATCTTACTTGTCTGAACGTTTAGACATTAACGTTTGTCCTTGACAACTGAAAGTTTGTGTTGCAAATCCAGCAGTTTTAGTAGAAATGCTGGAGTAAGTGGCTTCATATAGTGTACAAAATTACTTCACAAGCTGTTTATGCAGCCAATATTTTCCATAAATTGACCATATGGACTGGGAGGTGAACCATACATTCTTTTCATAAACTTTCCATAAACAGCTTTCAGCTCAAAAAAGAAAAAAATTTGGTTTTCAACAATATAAGCCATTTCAATGTAACATTCCTAGAAGGTGAGTCAAAACACATTCAGCACTGACTATCACTAATGTCACAATTGACGTTGCTACTGAGTTCCCACCCAAAACATGTCTGAACGCAGCTTGTCTCACAGAGAACATCAACGTCACCTTTGCGCTGAGGGAAAACATGCAAATCCATAGTTTGTCTAATTATGAGAACAGAGAGATAACCAAAGAGTGCCAGGCCAGGTACTGTGATCTGCTGGCACTGGGACTTGGCTCTGGGGTGAAATTCGTTTGGAGGGGGTTGGAGAGCGAGAGAGAGAGATAGAACGAGGGAATCAGGGAATGGCAGACCGATCGAGGGAGGGGGCAGACGAGTGAAAGGCCCGGCTGTTCTCCTGCTGTGATCCCTAAATGAAGCATGAAGAACACCGGCTCAGTCACAATGAAAGGTTTTCGTGAAAGAGAGAGAGGAGAGGCCAGAGCTGCGTCACATTTCAAACCGGAACAGAAAGTGGAAGAGGAGGACGAGGCCTTCATCACAGTGCAACACACAACCAAATATCTGTTAACTTTGTTCGTTTTCATAAATCTTCAGTGCAGAAACGTCTTGAATTTGCATGAAAATTAAGGTCAACCTACATTATGTCCAAAAGTTTGTAGACACCTGCTCATTCAACATGTCTTCTGAAATCAATGCTATTAATAGGGAGTTTGCCTCCCTTTGCTGCAATAACAGCCTCTACTCTTCTGCTTTATGTTCAATGTTGGTACACTGCAGTAAAGATTTGATTGCATTCAGCCACAAGAGCATCATGAGGTCAGGTATTGATGCCGGATGATTAGCTATGGACACTCCAACTCATCCAAAAGGTCCTGCAGCTCTATTTTTCCAGAAAACACAGTTCCACTGCTCCATAGCCCAATGCTAGGGGGCTTTATACCCCTTTAGCCAAAGCTTTGCATTGGGCACAGTGACCTCAGGCTACAGAGCATCCCATTCCATTGACAATTCTTTTCTGTGGAGTTTATACAGACTGTGTGAGCAATGCACCTTAATGCAGCTGTATTCCCTAATAAGAAGGGCTGTCTGGATACTTTTGGACACAGAATGTATTTTGTCAGAAGAATCAAGGCGGTCCTGACTTTGTGAAGTAGTTTTTACAAACGTTCCATGTTTCATTTATTTTTAACTCAAAGAATAAACCCCTTTATTTTTGGTCACTCAGGTTATGGTTCAGGACTAGGCTTCGAATATTATTATTACGTAC